>NC_137471.1:131734810-132334810 GCF_964235325.1 Thermobia domestica
AAATGAAAATTATATTTGATAATCCACTTTCCTCCATCATTATTGTTCCACTCACGTAGAAACAGACCAAATTAGGTAAATCAATCATCTTGTGAAGAACTTGTTCGACCATACTATTATCTTTATCTTCACACACAGTCACAGCTTGAACACAAGAAACATCCTAATAGTAATGTGTGGTCAGCGCACATACATTTATTTCCAAGCTTCCGGTCTAATTTGTTCATGGTACAAAACTGATTCTTAATCTCATTGTGATATTAATACTATCACCTACACTATTTGAACAGGTATCTATACCCTTACTCTGATGATGTGTGGACAGCACTCAGGACATCTGGATAAAAACGTTTTCCTCGTTCGACTCTCACTGTCAAATAGCTTCATTATTGGTAACCTTCGCAGGTTCCATCGATCACTATACCTTTCCTAAACTGATGTGTGGTCAGCCCCATTAAAAAAACATAATGAACAATTACGAGAAGGATGCAGTGGACCATCCTATATAAACAAGTACTCCGCACATGCCAAGGTTATTATGTAAAGCATTAATGATAATGTAGTCTAATAGTCTCTTTGATTGCAGATCTCTAATCATTGCCTTCCCAGTGTGATGCGTAGAGTAAGGCCCCCACAGTCCTAGTATCTAGAGATACCCAAGGATCCAGATCACAGCTTGTCGGCCCCATCCAGGGCTGATCCAGAGGGACGATATGGAAATCGATTATTTTTATTGTTCGATCCATCACTTTTTCTTAGTGGACAACAGTTATCTAAAATCTGAACCTCTATCCGGATACAGAACTTTCTCTGTGCCACAAAATTTATAAACTTCTGCAGTGACAAGGAAATCTCTTATCTACAGACAGACTCCCATTTACCTACATCAGTTCATTGCTTACAGGTGAAAAACTCTTCTCGTACCAGTACAAACACAAAATTTGGACAAATGATAATACTCAAAGCAAAAGGAATAAAAACTCTTTCAAATCAGCGTTGTGAAAAATCATAAGAAGATTGTAATAATAACTAAACGGCAAACGTCAAAGGGACTTTGAAACATTACTCGGAATAACTCAATTTCAATGTAATAACCACAATAATAATGTACCAAAACCATTCCAATTTGTTGCATGATATGTAATTCACATTCCTATTATTTGGTCAAGTGAAAGCACCAGTTCGTTTCAGGCAATTGAAGAAGCCTATATGTGAGCATGGTAATCATATCTCCATATTCTCATTCCACTACGTTAAAGACCGTAATTCTTGTAACCCCTGTATATTTATCTTTTGTCAAAAACAAGGAGAGACACCGAATAACTAAATCACTTACAATATGTGTTTAAGGTTTAAAACAGTAAAGTTCACCACAGACGGAAACATATGGTTGTTATCAGTCAAGGTTATTTGAATTAAAAGAAAGAACGGAACATACTTCCGGTGTTTGAAGAAAAAAAGTAAGAAGTAAAATCCTCTAGCTCAACCATAGATTTTGTTGTGGTTAACTTTTGTGTTTTAAAATCTAACCTATAAAAACATGATGGAACACGATCCCTGTAACAGTACGTCGTAGATTTCCTTCTGACTTCGTTTTGTATTTAGAGAAATAAAATAAAATGCAAATACTATTTCTAATACTAATAATAATAAGAATACTAACAATACTAACCTATAGACCCCCCAAATATCCCCCCTAATTACGAAGAAACTTTATAGCGTTTCCTTGTACAGTCCCTTTAAAAAACATGTACTCTAGTATGGTTAATGTAACTGCACCCCTGACCATCAGAATTTGTATCCGTTATTACCGTACGCCATTAGGGCATAAGCTAACACACTAACCATAGGGTCAGTTCTTCAACTATTAAGTCACCCTCTTGCTGACAGAATCTCTCATGGAAAGGAGATCCATATTTATTTGTATTCAATCCCTAGGAGCGCTAAATTGCGCTAATCAGTTTGTAATGTCTGTATATTGCCAGTATACGTAAATGTCAATGTGTCTAGCGTAATGCATACCACACAGGATGAGAAAAACCAAATCAAAAACCAAAATGAGTAACTAAAAAAATATACTTTGATCACTAGTATAGAACAGAGTTATGCAGTAAGATTGTAATATATTACACTTATTGCAACCAATGTAGATAGTAATAGCTAATAATGTTAGTTATATTCTTCGATAACATTAGGATTAGCTTTAATATCAAATGTTTATAGACGCACTTGAAAAATTTATTAAGCATTGTCTATTAATCGTTAGTTGCTCGTTCTTCAATATACAATACCATATTCACGTTATATTACATACACGCCTTAAGCATTTAGCATGCAATTGATTCTTGTATTACAAGAAATGTATTACAGGATGTGTAACATTGTACTTAAATACTTTTCAAGTTACATTTTTCTTATATGCCATAAATATTAAGCATTCACTTGATTTTTGTTCTATAGGAAAGTAGAGTATCGCCTATCCGATGATATATTGAAACGACATAATGAATTTTCCGATGATATATTGAAACGACATAATGAATGATGCCTCATTGACACCAGCCCACACGCATGTAATAGTGGTATGACCCTGACTTTGATTTACCTAAATCACAGCGCCCGGTCGCGGCCGTAAATTTATTAAACACCACGCAACCGATACGTACATAGAAAAATTATGTATTTGGAGCTAAGCGTGAAATAGAGATGTGTTAGTAAATGTAAAATAGATACTTCAGCCCCGGCGTGATGGGGGAAAATCATAGAAAAACTAGAAGTCTTGGCCACTATTGAGCATGCGCGTGAAGAAGCTTCTCCAAGCTCGTCAAGGCTCGTGACGTAGCTTTCGAGCTACGTCAGAACTGGCAGAAAATGCGTGGGACGAAGTCGCTATATAACCGAGACCCTTCGCCGATCTCGGGTTGTTGCTGTTGATCGTTTCCAGCATTCGTCTAGTGTTCTTGGATCTTCGTTCCGGACGCTCGCTATAAAAACAGGTATGTGATTATTTTTCTAAGTTCCCCCCGAAACGGGACAAGCACCTTGAGACTTGTTAGGGATCAATATAAAGTTCTATTTTAAAAAAATGAGACCAAGTTTCCACTTCGAAGATTATCATTTCCCCTTTGGGCCAATGCAAGTTCCAAGTGCGAATTATCAAAGTTACTATTTCCAATCAATCGCGGCTTAGCATAATAACCTTCTAGCACCCGTTTGGTAATGTAGAGGTTGTGCCCATACATGTTATGTAGTAATAATCTATAGTTGTAATTGCAAGTAACCGAGTTGTAAAATTCTTTGTATTCTCATTTTTATTTTTTTTCTATTTTTATAAATAAAAAGTAACGAAGGAAATGGTCTCTTTAATTTAGTCATGCTATCTCTCCCTATCTGGATTCAGTTCACAGTCTTCATATGTTACCTGGGTTTCGATTTCCAGTACAAGCTCTAACTCTGAAATACGAGTCTTCCCCCCCCCCCATTGTTGAGACTTTTAGTGCACTTTCTCATCATCTTCGAACCAGTAAAGCCGAAGACGTCCCGATACTAAGGCTTAAAGGGAGTTGGACTCAGAACCAACTTCGACATACTGGGTGGAGAGTAGAGGAGTAATCTCAAATACGATTTCACGAAAGAAAGTGTATACAAATTTAACGACAATCTCAAAACAACACATAACAATATATATATATATATATATATATATATATATATATATATATATATATATATTATAAATATATATATATATATATATATATATATATATATATATATATATATATATATAATGGAGATACCTATCTTACATGTGCTGTGTAACTTTCCGGAAATTTTGCACCTATTAGGAAAAAATCTTTTGTTCGGAAATATTGGCAAAATCTGTAAAATATAATTTAGCAACTATTTCTTCCCCTGATGCTAATCTTATTTGCTGTAACGTGTCTACGGCATATATGCAACGTATTTCGCTAGCAGGAAAAATACTTAAAGCAGCAGCTTTTAATTTTATTTTTTAGTTTTCTGATTTCTGAAAAAATCCCTCTTTATTTGTATATTTTTCAAACAACTCCAAAAGAGAGATGATGATCTTATTTACATACACACACATACACCGCAAAAGTGCGTAAATTTGAACAGCGATAAATATATTAAAGAATTTAACATGTGAAACTTCCGTTTGTTACTATAAAAGACTAGCAGAATACTAGTTCTTTGTACAGAAGAATTCGTTTAACTTTTAGTATAAGGGGCACCAAAACTGTCACCAATGAACTTAGGGACAACAAAACTATGAATTCGACACTAGTATTTTTACATGCTACCCTCCCCTTTTAGGAATACTAATGGGGCTGAATTTTTGATATAAACGGCATCGTAAGCGCCACTGTTCATGTCAGCTACTCCGTAAACTATGGATTCGACACTAATATCGGCCATTTTTTATCATTTTTATATATCCATCCCGTCTGTATCCCCCAACTTGCGGCGTTGAATTGGAATCTAAACAGCATCAGAGGTGTTGCAGTTCATCTCAGGACTAAAAAAAACATGAATTCGAAACTAATATCGGTCACTTTCGATCATATATATATTTCCCTGTCCCCAAGTTCCGGGCCTGAATTTGGATTTAACAGGCCCGTAGCCAGCCCGAAAATGTAGGGAGGCCGGTGGAAGTTAGGGGGGCGATCCAAAAATATTAGTTTATCCAATGTTATAGTTCATTTGCAAGCCTACCGTGAAACGTTTAGAGGGGGCCAGTAAAAATTATGGAGGGCCCGGCCCCCTAGACCCCTAGATCCGTGCCTGGGATTTAAGCGACATCAGAAGTGTTACTGTTCATCAACCCGAAAAAACTATGGATTCGACACTAAAAACGGTCATTTTCGATCATTATATATATATATATATATATATATATATATATATATATATATATATATATATATATATATATATATATATATATATATATATATATATATATATATATATATATATCAGTATTACATATCGATCATTTATATATATATCCTTCCCCTCTCCCTTTCCCCAGGTCACGGCGCTGAATTTGGATTTAAACAGCATTAGAACTGTCACCGCTCATCTCAGCGACCTAGAAAACTATGGATTCGACACTACTATAGAGTCATTTCTGATATTTTTTAATTATATCACCCCTTTCAACGTCCCTAAAGTTTCGGCGTTGAATTTGGATTTAAACTGCATCGGAAATGCCACTGTTCATCACAGCGGCTCTGAGAACTATGGATTCACACTAATATCGATCATTTTGCATCATTCTTTTATACTCCCCAATTCCCAATTTGCGGGGATAAGTTTGGAGTTAAACGACATCAAAAGTGTCATGTTCACCTCAGCAATCCCGAAAACCATGGATTCGATACTAATATCGCTATTATAAATCATTTTTATAAATCTCCTCTTCCCCCTCCCCTAAGTTGCGGGCCTGAATTTTTATTCACACCAGTAGGGTGCTTCAACTCAAGTTTCGTATTACATATTTTTACATATTTTGACCAATATTACATATTTCTATTGTTTTTACATTTTTTTACATAATGCTGTCTTATAATTTTGCGTTTGCTAAAATTTTAATTTATAATAAAAAATAATAAACTCCCCAACTGTGCAAGGCTTGCATCAGCAATATATTAAATTTTGTCATGTCTATCTTTTCGTTTCTTTACCGAAGGCAAAATACCTCTCTTTTCTTTTTATTTGTCAAACCACGTTTCGAAGAATTTTCGCTGGTAACAAAAGAAATATAAGAAGAAACAAGTAAAAATCCTTCCTTCGGGATACATTAGCAGCGCCCTTTATTCTCAACCGTGGAGAAAGTTAGATCCGTGTCTGTCAGGAGACTGACCATGAAATTCCCAAAATGAAGTCTATATGATTGTTATCGGAGGACGGACGGGAAAAAAGCAAATCCTGCAATTCAACTTAAAACTGCATTAAGAATTTATTGCAGTTGCAAAACACACGTGTTCTGTATTGACCGTCGAAGTTAGAAATGACTCCGATTGCCTCAACTTTATCCGCGAAACTGCGGTCGTGAGTAACCGTCGATGATGCATTTACTACAGCCGGTAAAGTGGTGTTGTGCCAAGTGTGTATTAAAAAAATTGGATGTTCAATGAAATCTCAGTTAAAACATGTACGAAGTGCACTCCATGCAAGAAATAAAAATTTGCAAACTGCAAACAAAAAACAAAAAAAAATTGCTCTTTACACAAATGCATCAAGATACTTCAGTGAGTGAGTTTTTAAAAGACTTGTACCAAGCAACGATAGCAGCAAATATTCCTTGGAACAAAGTTCTAGTGCCAAAATACCATGCTATTCTGGAAAAGTACTGCGGGCGTCCAATTCCTGACGAAACCACTCTTCGAAAGTGTTATTTCAAAGCTTGTTATAGGGAAGCTATATACACCATTACGGCAGAAATAGGTAGCTTATATATTTGGATTTCTGTGGACGAAACAACAGACGTTTTGGGATGTTATGTAGCAAATTTAGTGATTGAAAAGTTAAGTGAAAATGCTCCATCTAAATTCTACCTTATTGCGAGTAAATTGCTGGAACGCAGAAATCATTCCAAGAATGCTCGCTTTGTAAACTATGGTCTTACAGTGTTGTTGCCGGTAGTAAGTTCAGGAAGAAAAAGTCCTTGTTCTCTATACTAACAGAGTAGCGTACATGTTAAAAGCGGCTAGAGTACTAATATTTTTTTTTTTTTGCCTCACTTATTTCATTACACTTGTATGGCCGATGCTCTTCAGCGTGTTGCTGAGGAGGTGACAGACAACTTTTGCGAAGTAAATCAACTAGTTTTTTCCACGAAAACAATGTTTGTTAAGGCGCCAGAACGTGTTCAAGTTTACAGAGATCATTGTCAGATGTTCCACTTCCTCTGGATCCTGTGCTAACGCGATGGGGTACTTGGATACAGGCAGTATATTTCTACAACTAACATTTTCAAAGAATTAAGCCTATTGTTCATTCATTTCCATCAGAGTCTGCTGTGTCAGTTGGCATTGCTCAGAAACTGTTTAATGACTCAAAAGTAGCGTGTGACATCGCATACATAGAAAGCAATTTTAGTTGGCTACATACAAGCATTAAAAAGCTACAGACTCTTGGGCGGCCTCTTACGAAATGAATGGAAATCATAGAGGATGCAAAGAGACTGCTGCAAGGTGTGTGTGGAGATGTAAGACAAAAAGTTCGAAAGAAACTAAATGCAGTGCGGGAAAGATACCCGGGTTTCGACAGCCAATTGGCAGTGTGTGAGATTCTCAGTGGTGAAACAAAAACCCCCCTCAAGATATTCCCCCAAGTACATCCCCGAGTGGAAATACGATCCTGTTACCTCATGTGATGTAGAGAGATCATTCTCTGCATACAAGAATACTATATTTGATCACAGACAAAATTTACTTCTGATCGTTTGGAAACGTACATTCTAACCTATTGTGCAACACACATCATTTGTAAGAACTTTATTTCAAATTAAAAATGTTTTTAGTGGAAGTATTCTTCAGTTTTAGTTTAGCTAGTATTGATTAAAAGATATAGGACTGCTTTTCCCTGCATGAAATAAATATATATAAAACAATACATTTCGTCTTAAGTTGACTAAAGTATTTAAATTTGTATATTGCGTCTAATTCAAGACTGGGCCGTGGTGACGCATGCGCATTTAGTATAAAAGTTCTAGATTTGAAACGGGACTACATAACACGATATGAGATTTCTGACGTACAAATGCCGTATGCATTGGTTTTCTCGGGGCTTTCCTGTTTCTTTTTAGCTGATTCAAATCTTTCTTCATTCGCGTCTGATTTTTATTATCCTGCAATCAGTCACGTCAATGACGTATGGCTGTCTCAACTGTTCAAGCCTTTCATTTCATTGGGGGACTTGCATTAAGTAGGATAAAGTGTAGTAGATTTTCCTTTTTATTTTTATAATTCGTTTAAATATTACATACTCATACCCATGTTAATATTACGTTTTCATAAGTATGTAGCATATGCAATATTACATATTCTTCGCGCGCCTGAGTTTTATTTATGTATTTGTTAGCACGTGCCTTGTCAAATCTGACTAATGACTACAGCCCTTTCCACACTCTTCGCTTGTTAGGATTAATATGAGAGTTGGCAAATATCAGCTGTCTAAATGCTTCTCTACACTCTTGTCACGTACGAGGTTTTACGCCTGTGTGTATTAGCAAGTGTACCTCAAAACGGGACCTTCGCCTAATCATCTTTCCACATTTTGGTGCGTGAGAGATTTGGGACCTGTATGCATTAACATGTTTATTGGTCACTCTGAACCACAGCTAAAACCTCTTCCATTCTCGCGGCATGTGTGAGGTTTTCACCTGTATGTATTGGCATGTATGCTGTCAAATGTGTCCTTTGCGTAAGCTCCATCCACACTTTCGTTACATGCGAGGTTTTCCACCAGCATGTATATACATGTGCGTTGTTAAATCTGGCCTATAGCTAAAACTTTGTCCACACTCTTGGCATGTATGAGCTCTTTCACCAGTATGTATTAGCATGTGTGGTTTTAAATGTGAACTTTGCCTAAATCCCCTTCCACACTTTGGGCATGCGTGCGGTTTTGCACCTGTATGTATTAACTTGTGTACTTCTAAATTTGACTTATAGCTAAAGCCCTTTAGACACTCTTGGCATGTGTGAGGTCTTTCACCTGTATGTATTTTCAGGTGAGTTACAATGTATGACTTATTCCTATATTCCTTTCCGCACTGGTGGCACTTGTAAGCTTTATCTCCTGTGTGTATTAACATGTGTCTTGCCAAGTGTGATTTATAGCTAAATCGCTTTCCACACTCCTTGCAAGCGTAAGATTTTGAACGTGTATGTAGTAACATGTGTGAATGAAAATCTGATCTATGACAAAATTCCTCTCCACACTCTTGGAACGTATCAGCTTTTTTACTTCTATGTATTAGCGTATGTCCTGCCAAATGTGATCGATTAAATTCTTTGTAACACTCCTTTGAAATATGTTTCTCATCTGAATGAGAAAGTATTCCCTTTCGTGTGATAAAGGTACTCGCTTTTCTGGAAACAGTATGCTTACCGAACCTGTAAAAAGTTCAATAAATAAGAAAACAGAAATTGGGATAAATAATATAAAACAAGAAGGAAATGTAAAGTTTTGTATGTAAAAACAAGAAGAAAGGCAAGCTGTTTCAGATTACTTTTGTTATTGCATATTAAATGTTCTCAATACGTACGCTCTCATACTCTATTTTGCGTGATGAACGGAACAAGAACTATGGAAAAATTAAATGTTATTTCTATCTTCCAAACAAGAAAATGTCTTTTCTGTTATTATTTGGAGTTGTATCTACATTTATATATATATATATATATATATGTGTGTGTGTGTGTGTGTGTGTCAGACTACGGAACGAATATCTCATTTTTACGGATAAAAATGGACGTAATGAGTCAGTGAAGAAGTTTAACTATAATATCGTTAATTTTAGTGCCAGAAAACTTAGTAACTGCCAGAACATCAGAACGCACAACAATTTTCAAAAATTCAGAAAGAATCCATCATTTCAAGCAGCACACCAATTTTCCCTACTGTATTTAATATCTTTGTAATGTTTTGAGGTATTAAAGTTTAATTCACTTCACGTTCTTTAAGTCTATTGAAACCTATCTGCGAGGTTGATATGATATATATATATATATATATATATATATATATATATATATATATATATATATATATATATATATAAATGTAAACACTTTTTTAAAATAAGGACTTTTCAGACACATCGAATTTTTAATTCCTTGAAATTTTTCACGTATTTGAATAAATACTTGATATAGTTGTAGAATTTGACGCTAAATTAATACGGATATTCATTGCTCCGAGTGACTCTCTTGGTTATTAATCTTACAAGCTTCTAGAATATCCAGGGTTATTATGCTGTATCATTCTTAGTTTGTCACTCAAAGAAATGTGTGCCATTATACGTTCTCCGTTCACCGAATGAAACGAAATTACAAGAAAACTTAATTATAGAATGGCTTTGCAACACTGCTGTTACAGGTATGTCAAACAACGTCTCCAGGGTGCTATTTGCATCGTAAACACTACGACATTTGTACTTGTACCAGGGCAATACAACTCTGTTACTTTAAAACAGTGTGGCAAGACGAATGCTTCACTTTATACATTACAACGTGTAAAAAAATGTTTGACTTATATTACAAAACTAAAGCAGCTGAACTCTTTGAAATAAATTTTCTAATATACTGAGCACATGCATTTATGTGTTTTCTTATCATGTTATTTTTATCGTAATGGGTATCGTAAGTAGAGAACGAGGATTGAATATCTAAGTCAAAATTTATCACCTCAAGAGTATCTGTTGCTAGAGAGAAAGTATATAGCATAAGCTTATCACTTAAAATGTAGTGTCACCTGCAGAATTGTTCTCAGAAGCACAGTATTTAAGAGGAAGATGAGAAATAATCTCTCAGTCCGTATATTTGATATCCAGCTTGTCTATCACTAGTTTGAGAAACGGGCGAATCGTTTAGAACGAAATATTACAGTGCATTTATAATCGGTACCAGAGAAGTTATGGGTGAGAAAGTGTGGCAGAGAGGGTGTAGTTGTTTCCCTCTCATAGCAGTCACGACACCTCATGTGTGTATAAAGACACATTTTTTCAGAGTTGCCAGGTATATGGTCAATGCAGTGTTTGTGAGGAAATTTGAAGGAAATATTCCCTTTCGATCATTTCGGTAAATCAAGCTTCAGTGACACCTGACACATGGCTACACAGCAGTTAACGAGCAGAGAAATTCCGTCTTAGTCTTTAACAAGAAGAAAAAAAAACGTTTGAATGATTTATTAATGAATATGTTGCATTTGAGACTAAGTATGTTACACATTTCACTCTAGTTTCATTACTAGACTCTACGGAGAATCTGAAGAGATTGTTTAAAAAAAAGTAAAAATTAGAAAAAAAATCAAAATATTTCATTAATAATAATTAAAATTAAAATAATAATTAGAAAAAAATACATTTTTTTCCAGTCTCGATAGTTTAACATCTAGCCAGAAAATAAAATTATAAATTAATTTACCTCGCATACCACACTGGACGTATACTTTTTGCATCAAGCATTCATTATGGACTCAAACAACTTTTCATTATTAACATTATTATATTTTGATTTACACCAGTTTTAAGTAAAAATCAAGTGAATACTGAAATTAGCGCTTTGATATAATGTCCTAACATACTTCCGTCTACATCTTCTCGTGTTTCATTAATTTCTTACACAGTAAGTAACTTCACAGCTATATCTGAAGCTTTATTAGTAAATAATAATACGTAAATGGAAAGGTCAAAAATATTTATTCTTGAAAATTATCATGAGCGAATTACTCATTTAGCAGAATGAAAGGGGGTAAGGTGGCTTACTGCGAGAGTGTTTATCTCTGGTGCATGGGTTTCCTGATTTGATCCCTGAACAAGTAAGCTTATGGTGAACAACAGTGTGTCCGTGGGTTTTCACGATTTACTCCCGTTTCCTCACAGATTTTCACTGCAATTGTTATTCCAACATTCATTTCCTTCAATAATCCGTCTCTCTCAGCGTAACGGGATAATCCTGGTACGTTAAACTGAAATATGTTCTTTTTATAACCGGAATCATATGAGACAGGAAGGAACAGTTTGAACTACAATCCTAAAAAATGAAGTGCGCTTTAATTTCAATGCTTTTCCTCCGGAAATCGAAACTTCGACCACGCACAACACATGCCCTTGATAGCTATCAGACCAGCGGGGAAAGCTAGAAGAGGTTTATTTATCACTAGTTTTTACTTGAAGCCTTCGGCTCACCGTACGCTACAGGTTAGAAATTCCTTAACTGTTAGTTCTAATTGTTTACATTTAAGTCTGTCCACGAAGTAACTTGCGCTTCCAATTATCTTCCAATTATAAATATAGGTACGGCCCTTGTCTTAATAATAAAACAAAGCACACAGTTCGTCATCATTATTATACAGTTTCAATACTTAAATTGAGAGAATACAGTTATGAGTTGAATTACATCATGAAAATATATTGCTGCCGGAATCCACAAATACGGATATTAATGCTCAAATTTAAATATGATTACAGAACTTGTTCTATTTTCAAATGATTCAATTCAAACAATACGGTTTTTAACTTGCAACTAAATCGTAACAGTAGTTTTACATGCAAGTTTGCTGCACGTTACCGACATCTATTGGTGTCTAAGCATGACTGTAAAAGCATTATGAATTGGCGTTACTCACAGGCTGAGACGTTTCCCATTTATATGCTATGAGGATTACTTATTAAATAAACTTTGCTTAAGAAAGTGAATTCAGTTAACAAGAAAAATAAGTCGAAAAGAGTTATCAGCAGCTTTAGAAAAAGGACTTTACACAGGGCTCTCCTCTATTTTAACGAAATTAGCTTATCGAGATCAAATATGTAAATAGAAACTGAAGAGTATAAACCATAGGATATTAAGGATTAGCTAGTAGATATAATGGATTCAGTTAATGGTGTAATTGAAAGTTATTTAACACTTGTTCCGTCAGTTGCATTTCTTCTTTTTTTTTTTTTTTTTTTTTTTTGTTGGTTGCCCTGATTTGTGATTTCTAGAAGGAAATTTAGATATAAGTAGGTGGAGAAACTCATCTGGAACAGTCACTAAGACGGAATTCCGTTCCCTTGCAAACTTCTTAGATACCACCAGTAGTAGCACTCTGATTCAACCAGCTCTTATATATTTTTTAGATATTACTTTCTTTAGAATGAATATCCTATGAGTAACACAACGGGTTAAATTGTACACCAAAAATAAGGAATCTGAAAAGTGGATAGTGTTAATGAGGTGAAATTCGCTACATAAAATCTTTACTGAAAGCTAAGGGCAAGAAATTTACGCAATATAGAAGAAAATAGGCAATTTGCGTAGTATCCTTAATAAAATTACCATACGATGTAAAATGAACATACAATGTAGACACATTCATCCCATACTATCTAATACAATGTAGTAACGACAGTTGTGATAGCATACAAGAATTTTTATGAAAACTAGATTTTATGCGGATGTCATGAAATAGTTATTCAGCGACCCCATACATCTTAAACACAACATATAGACTTGTTCCGATGTTTTAACATGCGAAACGTATAAAACTGCATGTCTCGAGAATAAGACATTAGCAATCTTTTCAGGCAAAGAAAGTATTTGCATCATTTTTCTTCAAAATAACACCGTTTTCACGTTCCTCACGTGTCCCATTACTTATGCAAAATATTCTACTTTGGGAAAATCACACTTCGTTCCTACGGAATTCACACTCATATTACGTGTTTCGTTCCAGAGTTATTGCACTACATTGTTTACGGGACCAAACTTTGTGGACACTGCACTAAATACATCTACGTAGTTTTAAGGGTAGTATGAATAAAGACTGAATAGAGTTATATATTTACAACTTACTTGACCTTCATTTGAATTTTAAATAGTTACCTACACTGCGTAGTTGTAAAAGAAAATGTTAAAAACTGAAAAAATTGAATAGACAGTGTACTGTTAAATATTAGTACACATTCGGTAATACACGAAACTCATTCACCACGTAATTAAGCGTACCCGAAAGTTGGTAACGTCAAAAATAAAACATTTTTACTACATAAGCTTCAGGAATAAATCAAGCTACCTTGGACTCCAATCATTTACTTTCAAACGATTAAAATGCATAGTAATCTTTTTTCGTTCTTTGACGTACCAAACCGACAAAAAGCTGTATTGACAAGAATTTTACGATCACAATGCGTGTTACTGACGCAAAAGACGTGATTTACCTATCTTAGACATTTCAGTTTTGCTATGTATAATAGCATGTGATCTCTTCTCTTGTAAAGATCAACTATAGTTAGAAGGATGTAAATTTTCATTTAGTTCAGTTCACGTTAACTACTCAAAATTTTGCTTTTAAAATTCATCAACCTTTTTTCCTACCTGTTAATAACCAACTATATAATACAATAGACCGGACTTGTGACAATTTATCCAGCTTAATAATGGACTTACGTAATCCAGCGTAATTGAAGGGTACGTAGAGAAAGGAAGATTATCTTTGTTTTTTCTCTCAACGTGGTGTTGCATGTGAATTGTTTCTTTGAAAAGATATCACGTGAACCAGCTAACAGACATTTTCTCTTTTCTAATTGATTGCCAGTAATGTTGACAGGTGACACCTTAAAAAAATATAACTGTTGCTGCGTAATGGACTAATCCAATATCTACATTTTTTGCCATGACTACAGCAACAACTATCACTCACATAAATTATTACACACTCATGCAAATTTCTTCTACAATGTTACGTAATTGCTTTTAAGCTTTAGGATTTTACAAACTAGTAGACTTTTCCGACACACATATGAATAAAAGTTTACTGAACGGGACGCAACGACCATAGACACATCTGGAATTGCTTCCTCTGTTCAATCCTATATCTTCAATAAAACTTTTCAATCTTATTCAGCTACCAGGAAAGATCTTTATCAGAAAGATTAAACAGGACTTGTTGTATACTTCTTATTTTATTTTATTTATTTATTTTATTTTATTTATTTATTTTATTTTATTTATTTATTTATATTCAGGTCATTCAAGTTTCAACATTCAACGAACAATTAGAAAAAAACTAGGAGAATTAATTCTTTCCTTATAAATTACAATGGTCACATAAAAGCCTGCAACACGAAATGTCCTTCCGGAACATTATTGTGACCGACATGAGTGCCACTGCAAGTTGCATATTGAATAGTAATCCGTACAGATAAAATCCCGTTACCCCAGTTTTACAATATCAAAATAACTGAAAGCCACGACAATCTTTCACTAAAAACACAAATTTTCAATTTAAAAAAAAAAAGCCGCCTTCATTAACTTAGCCGATTGAGATTCCTTTTTCTACCTTAGAATTGTGTTGACCATACTGAAGCTTTCTCGTCTTAAATGTAAAAATCTTGTCTTCAGCCTCTGTTCAAGCTGTCGTTCGTTCTAAAGGCCATATGCATAGTCGACCGCGTAGGGGTCCCCTAGACAAACCGTACCTGTGGAATTTCTCAACCTTCCCCTTCACTGTGCAATGCACAAAGCTTCCAAAGTGATTTGTCAGGTACGGTTAACACTGAGGGCTGACTGGTCTAGCCACACCTCGAGCGAGGCTAAAATTTCGTCAAAAAAAGTTGAAGCTAAAACTCCGAAGCTCAATTCTACTATAATAAGAAATTCACATGGAAGCAGCAACTGCATAGATACAATGTATGCTATATCAAAAAATGAAATAAATGTTCTGAACTTTGTTGTTGCAAAGGAGGAAAAAAACGGTGTAGTTTAGCAATAGCGTAGAGTTCTTTTTTTAATTTCCAGATAAAGTCTGTAAACTCGCAAAAAGATACAAGGAGGATATAGAAAAGTGGAAAAATAACTGTGTAGAGTAGGAGTACAGTTCTTTTTTTTTTCAATTTTCAGGTAAAGTCTATTAACTCGCAAAAAGAAATAAGGAGGAAATTTAGCTAGAAAACGTGTGAGGTGGAGCTTTACAATACAGATCTCACTATAAATAAATTACATATAAACCGTGCTCTTTTTCACAAATCAACCCACAGTATTTTCGATAATGTATTTTCAAAACAATTTTCATGTAAAGGTTAATCTTAAGAGGGCAAAAAAGTTATGACTATAAATACAGTACTTTGGTGGAAAATTCCATACAAATAGTGTAAAACTTATCATCTACTTACTCCTAGAGTGTTATTAACCAACTGCGTACAATTTTGTAAGACACGTTCATCCTTAGGTACTATAGTGAAAACCACACACCAAACTTTGCAAGCTGCTGCTCATTACAAGCATTTTTTTTTTTTTTTTTTTTTTTTGCATCTATTACGGGGTATGGCAAGGTGAAGCTGGAGAGCTATAGTTGAGGTGCGTCCGTAGGGAACTGGCGAATTTGCGATGGTGGTCATACATGTAAGCGAATTAGGGGTTCACTCGAGCAGACGGTTCTATGAAATAGAAAATTTATAGGTGAAATACGATTCGAAACCCTGCATTTTTCATGAAGGAATGAGAGAGGGAATATAAGTCACTACTATCAATGACAGCATACTGAAATGAATTTTAACTGATAATGAAAGTATTGTATGTGTAAGTGTGCTTTTCCACTTTCCTCGTGTACAAGTATACCCCCATCGCTGACGCGCCTGCTCCTTATGGACGCACCCGCTCGTTATCACTCGGTCCCCCTAATGTACTCCTACCCTAACTCAGTTAGATAGCATTCGTGCTTTTGGCCACATAGCACAAGTTGATTCGTGTCTTATGTACTTTAGATTTTTATGCCACATATTCACCCTGTATTTATACTGAGCCCTCTCAATTCAATCTGCAAGCAGTAATGAAACTCTTCATTTAGTGCATGCTCTGCTAAAAGAAATAATACAAAGCTCTAACCTAACCTGAAAATGTAAGAAATGTGTCAAAATTTGGTAGAACTGTCTGCTCGAATAATGCTCATATTAGTACAAAAAATACTCTGTAGTAGGTGGCCACTAGAACCTAGTCTTGCATTATAATTGCATAATTATGAACCATACTTCTTGACACTGTTTGCATAATGACATGTACATGTGAACCGATACGTACTTTGAGCAATTACAGCGCAAAACAGGAGGATGATGTTTTCCACACTTGTCTTTCCTTATGCATATACCACCATCGCTAATGTGATTGCTTCCGCCAAAAAAATCACGCGTGATCCCTCAAATTGTGCCCAGCTTCGAATCGGAAATATACAAACTTAGCTTGTGCTGGGCACATAGCACACATTCGTGCATGGTTTTCGCATTTATTTATTATATAACACATAAGTATGCATGCATATTATAAATGTGTACGCAGCTAGTGAACAGGTAAGAAACCAAGAATACAGAAGACATTAGATCATAAGTGGAGAAATGAATGGTAGCGCTCATCAACTTTACTTATGCTATCTGGAAAATGTAGACAAAAACAAACAAGGAAAATGATGTAAAAGGCAGTAGATTATCATTTTCATGTTGAAATATGTATAACTGTTGAATCAATTTTCCCCATCAGTGTTGATTCCGAAAGTTTTTTTTTTCTAATGGTGGCGAATTTCAATATACTGGGGATGACATGTAGTATTACTAACGAAAATACTGGGAATCCACATTGAGCACAATAAGTTATGTGGTCCCAACGGAACGTTATGTTATCGGGAGGAAATCTCCCTCGGCTGAATTTGAAATCATCATTGGTCCCCTGAAATCAATTCTTAAGCTTATCCACAATCTAATCTAAAATTTATTACTAATATTGTAACACCAAGTATCACTCGCTTATTTAATTTCAGTTAGAAGTTGTTAGTCCGCTCTTTGATTATGTATTCAATATTTGTACTAGCGGAAACAAAATATTTTACAATACTCTTTCAGGAATTGGTATTTTTTAAATTGGTTGCGATCAAAATATGTCATTTATTATTGCTTAATTAGCTCAACGAATTCGGTACATTCATTAATATACTCAAATATTTTGTCAGCACGGAGCATATGCATTTTATACAAAAACAGAAACTGCTACGGGCTAGCAAAGGGTGCGTTGAGGCATTCCTAGCCATCCCCTTGACTTACGAAGAGGTTGCAGGCTTGTTTGACCTTGCGGGAGAACTCTTCAACGCAAATTATCACGTGTCCCGTACGTAGCCCCTAAATAGCCCGCAGAATAACTATGCATACAGCCCTAAAACAGGGTGGCACCAAGCGCAAGGTTAGTTTTCTTACATTAAGAACTTACATGAGATTGTCACATGGGTATGGTATTCATGTCAGATTAGCCTTTCTGTTCAGTTACCTCATTTTGCAAATGAAAAATAAAAGTCAGTCATACTAAGAGCAAGAAGTCCGATCAAGCGCAGCATTATGTGAAAATAGAAAAAGCCTATATGCACGTTTCAAAGAAGATTTAATTACACACACAACATATATATATATATATATATATATATATATATATATATATAGAAACAATACTGTATATTGAAAAACGTATTAGGTTCTTTAGTTTCATACAACACACTTTAAAACTTGCTACAAATTTGTTTACAGAACTAAGTTCTCTCTTAAGGGAGAAGGATTAATACGTACACCCAATACTCCCTAATTCAATTTCTGGCGGAGCGTACCCTTGGAAAAAACTTAGCAACACCTTAGGTCAGATATCGATATTACATGTGCTTTTTTATATTTCCGAAGTTGTCTGATTACTGATGATTTCAAGGATAGCCTGGAGAAGGAATCCTATGCCACTACAAAACCCAAATAATTTTCCTTGGTATAGATTTCCGAACATGTACTCGTATATTAACAGTACTTTCTCAGTACTATATCAACCGATCAACATATAAAAGATGATATAAACTATGAGTTTGTACAACTCCTGACAGGGTGAGTCTGTACACTTGCGCAAGCCTAGTGTGTAAGTCAGGTGTTCGGTAACATAAATAGCAGTTTCTCAAGAAACGTTCGCAATTGTACACGCCAATTGCGTAAGTTGCAGTGAGGTTCGGAAACCTTGAAAACAATACCTCGTGTCCTTTAAATCCTAGAAGTGTCATAAGCAGAAGTAATAAATTCAATTATAAAAAACAACCGGCTTAATGCTTTAATGGACGATATATATATAAACCGAAGTCAGCACGAAACTTGTAAGTATAAAATAAATTAAAGTATGCATAAATAAGCGGGCCAAGAAAAGGTAGAAAATATAAAATATATGATTACGTTTAATTAATTAGACGAGGAAATTCTTGTTGAACACTACAGTAACATAGTGCATAGAATAAATAAGGGACGCTACCGAAAGAGAAATACAGAAACAGGTACAAAACGGAGAAAAAAACGATAAATTGTCGAAGTGGGAACATAAAATACAATTGCGAACAAATATGTATATAACCAAGCGCTTACCAGCAACGATCTTGGTGTAGTAGTTAAGGCGCTAGATTACAACTTCAAAGGACGTCAGTTCGGTTCCAAGGAGAACTTTTTTACATTTTTGTTACTAATGCATAGAGCACATGAAAGGTAGTAAAAAGGGTCGTATTACCCGTTTAATATGTTAAGTGAAAACAAGGTAAAAGTTCCAGTGACATTTATTAGAGAAGTGAAAAAATGGAAACGAGGAAGCAAGTACAGTTAATGACGGGTATGTGTCAGAGGTCAGTGATGGGAAAAACCGGAAATTTTCGCGAATTTCGCACATGTGAGTCTCTACGAGATTTCTTAAGAAATGTGCCAATTCCAGAGATCATCATGTCAGGAAACTTTCTATGCATCTTTGCCGATCATGACTTTGTGAGACTCATACCACCCTACGTTTCTGTAGATCTCTCTCTCTCTATCGATTTATCTACCTTAGCATCTAGCTATATATATATAACGCTTTTTGTGAACGCCCTAACTTTCAGCCGATTGAGAACAAACTTGGCACAAATATTAATTGCTGAAATATCTGTAATCGGTTTGTTAGCCAGAATAATCAGTGCAAATCTTCAAAATGGCGATAATTGAAACTCGTAAAAGATTGTAAAGGAACCAAGTTTGGGCGAATATGGGCATTCACATTATTTCAGTGACTTTACTATTACAGGAGTATTTGCGTGAACTTATCCTCTTTTATTGAAGTATTGGATCCGATTAGTCACCTAATAATGTTCACGACCTTTCGCTACGGCCAGGCTCGGGTTTTAGAAGGGGAATATTTTTTTATCGGAACAAGATGATTGTTTGGTGAGGAGAAGTTACACATTGAAAGTGAAGTAACTTGTTAAACGTTACATTTGAAAGAATAGTATAATAAACATTCCCCTAATACAGAAAACTATAAATCAAATATTTGGAGTTCGGGAGAATGAATGGTGGGAAGTGTTATTTGATTTGTTTTTTAGTAACACATTGCACTGGGAATAGTAATAGGCAATACTACTGATAATAAAACAATAATAATCATATATATTATTACTAAAAGGTGTTTGTGGCACGCCATACCTTCCTAAATTTTTCATTAAACGTAATTATTGAAACGCCATACCTCCCTTAGAGGCAAATTATTAATAATTTTGTATGGAGAGAACGGGAGATGGTACAGAGATGGGAACAACGTTGGACAATATGCACCCATAAGAACTATGGAAAAAATTATGTGGGAGTGCCAAGCCCCAAGAACTCGTTTAAAAAGAAAACAAAATAAACTATTTCAGTGCAAATAATAAAGAGCGTCATCTCATGAGGAGTCATGTGGCCACAGTAGAGCAATCTTCAGGCAAAATATCTATAGTTGATATCGAGACCACAGGAGGTAGTAAAGGGACGGGACCAACGTTTGACACAGCGGACCTATTAGGCTAATCGAAAAAATAAGAGGGCCAGCAGCCTCTTACTTATTTCCAAATAATATACAATTATATAATGCGAAATATGCGCACGGGTCAGGCAGTAATACTTATTATTATCGATGTCCTTCACCACCTGCGCATGTTTGACTTGGAGCCAAAGAGAAGATCCATCATTCGTAGACAAAATAAGAACTAACAGTTACTTTAAATGCAAACGACGAAAAATATGAAAAGACTGACTACCTGTAGTGAAAAGAAACTATACTTTCTTTCAAATGGATAAAGAAAATTAGCAAGATAGATTCGAACTCGGGTGGCCAGTGCCGCGAGAAGCCAATGTATTGTCCACTCACCCACTGGGTCATTAAAGATAACGGACACTGCATTAACAGCCGTCACTTCCCCAGCTTGTGTATTGCAATCACGTGCTCCTTCTTTGCTCGAAGTCGACAATGCATAGTGTCGGACGATACTGGAAGTCTACATGTATCCCGTACATTGTATACACTCGAACACTTTTGTGCACTTTACTGCGCTTTCGGCATCCTACATCTCTCAAGATATAAACCCATTGACACTCCCACACGCTTCCCACTGCAAAAATGGTTTCCAAATTATGAAGCAAATCCCGTCGTCTAAGCATAGGCATAAAAACCAATATAGTAAGAATTTTATGAAAATGAAGAGACAATTCTAGAAAAAATAAAGTATGTATGTTATGTAATTGCTTTCATTCATTAACTATAAGGAATAAATTTAATTTTCACAAACGTTTCTCAGTGGGTAGAGTGATGGAATTATATGAATTAAAGTGTGAAATTGTGATGTCCTTGATGAATGTAAAAAAGGTAATTTGTGACCTGCATTTCACTTTTGATCAACTGCCAAAAATAAATGATGTTCGGCAGTTTGCATATGACGGTCTTTCACACAAATTAATTGCAAGCAAATATAGAAATCTATAAAAGAAACCTGTTTATTTAGAATCAAAAATAGAAAATTACGTTTATCTACCTATGATTTAAAATTTTCAGCTATAGTTGTAGTCAAAGATTAAGGAATAGTGTAGGTATTCATTACCCTATGCCAAAGCTTAACATTTTAACTTATATGTCTTTAAAGTTGGTAAATTACGTGCAAAATAGCTGCATTACCAATAGTTAATTTATTTCAATTAACCTACACAAATCATGTAATATTTAAGCACAGATGTCTTCATTGCATAATTAAAGAGATTATTTGCTTGCCTTCCCTACACTATTTTAAATTTCATTCAATACACAAAGAACATAACATAGATACATTTGTTATTTGGGTAACATTTTTATATTTCACTAATAAAATCACTAACTTATATATATATATATATATATATATATATATATATATATATATATATATATATATATATATATATCAAGTAAATTATTATTAGGTCTGCTCAACAAATATTCACTTCAACAAAATTTGAAAAATACGTCTTTTAATATTTTATTGAGTCATTTTACGAGAAACTGTCATGTTAAGCACATAGGTATACTTACCTATGAAACACTCATGTCCAAAATTATTGTCGCATGTCTATAAATATGTTGTTGTAGGTATACAATTTGATAAGGAATTCGTCCGGTATTTCTTATAATGTTAGCAGGTGTATAATCGGCATAGACATGTATGTGGCAAATTTCATGTCAAAAGAGCAGTAAATAAGAACAATAAAACAAAAGTAAACATTTCGTATCCATTTAGCAACATGTTGTTTCATTCGTTCTAATTTTCGTATTTATAACTCTATTCTTATAAAATTTATCACAAACATACATTTCCCAATTGTACACATTTTTGTGTTTTACGTCCCATTGTTATGTCGGTGAGGCTAAAGGAGACTGTGATGATGAGTAATGAATGAAATGGTGGAATGAAGAAAGTGGGAGGGATCAGAACCCCGAGAAAACGCACGCACACGGTGCTTGTCCACCACAAAGTTCACTTTGTGGAGGCTGGGATCGAACTCGGAACCCCAGAGGTGAACGCTCTACCACTGAGCCACGGCGGCCCCCCAATTGTACACATAGTATCCGTATTAAAAGTATCGTGCAAAATCATTATCAAATTATATTCTTACAAGAAGACAGTTATAGATATGCGACAATCATTTTGGACATGAGTGTACATCCTCGCACACTACTCTCTATACACTCGATGACTTGTGAACTTGGACCTTTTGTGCACACTAGGTGGGGTCAGTTCTTAAAATAAAAGTACTTCGATTGCGCATTTGTATCTTCTGGACACGGCCTTTGTCGGCATTTCTCTACTAACGCTATCATGTAGACACAAACGGATACAGCTGTAAATACTACAACTTGGACGTAACGAAAGCCGCTTAGACATTCAGTGTTTTGCAGGGTTGTATATTCCCTGCATAAGCCACAATGCAATTCTTCAGTTTCCACTAGCCAGATAAATGCGATTTTTTCTTACATAATAAAACAAGTGCTGCAGGATTTTAATGCACGACCAATTGCAGGGCACAAAATGCTCTGCATTACCTGTTTGTTTGTAGACAGCTATTAGATTCGTGTTCGGAAATGTTGCGTGTAAACACTATTCTACATTTCAATTAAGTTAAAACCTATTACATTTATTATGTGTTTCTATATTCTATCCACACAATTTGGTTTAACGACCTATTTATATTTGAGAAAATATAACAGTAACAGCTTTACATTCGTGGTGGTGGAATAAAATGTCGGAAGTAAAAAACTCTCTCAACGGTGAATTCGGCGGTTAAACGGGTAGCGCAATCACCTTCTAGTTGGAGAGCTGAGATCAAACCTGGCGGATGTTTAGGAAAACAAACAAAGTACCCTATTGACAGGTTTCATGGGAACTCTAATAAAAAATGTCTCTGTCTCTTTTTCTCTCAAATGTCTAGAATAGGGTTAAAATCGTAGACAAATCTGAACTCTTGCCTCAAAAAAAGCACAAAGAACCAAATATCGCCAACTTGGATTTGTGGTGTTGTTACAAAATGTCTCAAACTGCCAACGCACAATAGTTTTGGGCTTTTTTTATGAGTTCTAAAATTGGTTCAGAGGCCGCTTCACAAGTTGACTTCTGAAGGAGCGAAACTAAACTCTTTGCTTGCTCTTGTTTGCTTTACGTGAATCATTTGTACTCTGCATTATAGTTCTAACTGCCTAAGACAACATCTTTCGTAGGAAGAAGTAATGGAATAGTTCTCCGCAAGTTCAAACGTGTTTGACTTTAGTTGAGATGGTAAGGTTAAACCAGGATAAAATGGTCACCAGGTAAAGATTAAGTATCTCGTATAAGGTTCCCTTTTCTAGGTTAAAATATTGATCAGCATGAAGTGTGTATACTAACGTTTTTCAGATATACTGGAGGAAATAGCACATACTGTCGGTTCCAAAATTAAAGTTCTTGTCACTAGCTACGAAATGACCACTTTACTCCTGGTATCTATGTCAAGCGATCCCATAACTAAAAGCCATGGTATCTCTGCACTTAATTCAATCATGCTGTAGAAGTATTGAACACATGATGAGGGAGCGTTGGAATACACAATAGTGTCAATGCGTTGATGTATATTTTTCATCGTTGAAATAGGTTTATTGATGAAGGTTTACATGTTCCGTGAATCAATTAAGCTATTTCAACCATAAACAAAGTTCGCGATACAAAACAGGAAGATCAAGGTGTCCAAAACGCATTAAAGTTCCTACTCTGATTGTGGGAACTGGAGAATATATTGGTGTTCTGGAGAACGCGATTCTATCTTCACTTCATGTCAATTTTACAGACCAAAACGAGTTATTCATGCATGACAACAGCGCTGTGGAAAAGCCACTGCAAACCCAGGCGTGGCTATGAGAACTTGCACAGCTCATCTGCATGGATTGGCCTCCATGATCTCCAGATTTCAATCCACTCTAACATTTGTGGGCTTTCATGGTGCAGGAGTGGTAAGAGAGACAAGATAGGAATCAGGAAGTTCTAGAAGCCCATGTGAATGAGGTGTAATACCGACTTAGGCCTGGTCACTGTTGTACGTTTGATGCAAGTATGCCGGAGCAATTGCGTACTGTAATAGCAGCAGGTGGCGATTATACATTATTCTTTTTTATTTTCGCCATGCAACGGTTATGATATTTTTTTTTCATATTTTGCACATTAAGATGAGAATGAGGACTAGATGAATTGCAATGGCGGAATGACGAAAGTTGAAGGTATAGGACAACTCCGAGAAACCCAAAACAAACGGTTCGTACACCACAAAGGACACTTGTCGGGATATCGGGATCCAACTTAGGCCTCCCGTCCCAAAGGTGATCATTTTATCGAATGAGCAACCGTGGTCACCGTAACATGGTCACTGTTTACAGAAAACACCAGACGAAAGCTCTACTTAAGAAAAAATATTATTAGGCTGGCAAATGTCATAAAAGTAGAAAGAAAAGCTCTTTTGTCTATAAGCATTGCCCGAGGTGCAAGGTCATAACGAGACCTGCTATCGTGACACATGAACTTCTGGGACACGAACATTTACAGTTAATTCATCCGGATATTAAAATAATTTATTTACAAGAGCTGAATTTCTGGTTGGTCCAGTAGGGGTTCATTTTATGACATACATCAAAATTAGAACAAAGACAGTAAGTGAAAGGATCTCGTAAGGATAAGACATTAAAAATATTGGTGCTTGAGCCGTCAAAAATTTCTTCGTGTGACCCATATTTGGCATTCTTACTTACTAACGAGTTTTTTATATAAAATAATGTTACAGTTTCAGAAACGATAAATAAATGAACACAAGTTTTTGGATCATGAAATTATTTTGAGCAAGATGGGAGAGTTATATTCAAGGCAGTGAATTACTGTTTGCAATAATATAAAACACAGTACCGATGTTTATAGCAATTTACCGTTACGTTAGATGCTAATTTCACTACCGAACTGTCTTACCTCTTACAAAGCTAAACGTCAGATTGTGTTATTTTGTGCGTTCAAATGTTAACAACTCCATTAACGCCATTTAAGGTAAACGAAAAAATGAATATTAACTAAGTATTGCAAGTGTTGAAAAGAAAAATTTATACAGATGTATTGTAGATCTCATTAAATAAATGCGTTTAAACGAACCTGAGTGCCTGCACATTGTTACTTTGTTCTCGATTATCATTTTCTTCAATGGCTTCTTCGTGATCGTTCATATCTCCAATAGTGGCTGAGATGTGACTGCATGACTCTTTCGTGTTGTGTGTAAAATCGGAGGATTTTGGCTTGATGTTACTGTCAAAACTTTTGGCATTTACTAGTACTTCAGCTGTTGACAAACACTTGACTAAACATCTTGCTTTCGAAGTTAGTTTAAAATCTGAAACTGTCTCATCCTCATCACTTTGTGAAGAGATAGTGTCTCCTTCCACTGCACTTTCTTCTTTCTTACATTCCAAACGTATAGCAAGAGGATCTTCTTGATAATTAACGTTACTAATACAAAGTTCATAATTACATTCCTCAAATGACTCGTTTTCTGTTTTCATTTCAACTTTAATTGGAACGTTTTCTGTTTGCATTTCAAGTTCAATTGGAACATTTTCTGCTTTCATTTCAAGTTTAACAAGAACGTCTTCGGTTTTCATTTCCATTTTATTACAAGCAAGCTTGAAATAATGAAAAGGCTTCTCGCAAACAAAGATCTATTTAGTAAGGAGATTTAAAACTTCTAGTGTGTAATGATAGATAATCCAAACAAATCTGAAAGTAATAAGAATAAATGTCATTAGTTTTAACATTTGCGAGCGGGCCGGGAGAAGAACAGGATAAGTATAATTTCAAGTGAAATAGAATTAGTGGGTAAAATGGTTGGGATCAGACTAGGATGTAAAATTTGCTGAAACTAGTATTTTAAAGTTTTCGAAATTTTGCTACAATTCATGTCAAAATATCGATGTACCTAAATTCAGAAAATACAGAACCGTAGCGATATACCGAAATATAGTATTCAATATCCGATTTCTCTTTACTTTCTTACTTGTTGATGAAAAATCTAATATGCTTTTCTTCTACTTAATATACAAAAATTAAGGGCTACATTATGTTCCATTTACATTATTATTTTTGATGTGGAATTCTCAACGCAAGATCAATGTTCCGTGAGGACAGAAAAGGCCAAAATTAAAATTTTCTCTGCTGTATTATTAGCTTATATTTTTAAAGACAAATATGAAAAGCAGTGTTATACAAATTTACCACTTAAAATTAAAGAAAAATATGAAAAGCAGAGTTATACAAATTTACCACTTAAAATGGATAACATTTCCAAGAAGTACTGCAATATTTTAAAGACGGGTTTACTTCTTCTCTCCAGCCTTTCATCTTTACTCAAATACATGTATCTCTAACAATTTCTAGTTACATATATTTTGTCGTCGTTGTTGTATGTTTATCTCACAGATCTTGCCTTTTTCTTCCTAATACTTTCCATAGGTAGAAGCTTTGGTTGGTATACAATTAAACACAAACTATTTGCTTAGTAAAACAATATACTCACATTTAAAAACTACATACGTGTGACAGTTTCGCCAAATAACACTTTGGCTTCAGCAGATACTATCTTCGTTTGATGAAGGCAAGGTGTTAGTTCGCGAAACTGCCTGATCTATGTAGTTTTTAAATGTGAATGTATTGTTTTGCTCAGCAAATAGTTCCTTTCTCTTCGGTATTTTCGGTTCTGAAGCATTTAATTTTCACTCGACTTTTTCTAGTAACTTATAGTATTTCTTCGTTGTATTGGTGTATAGAGTTTACTTCAGTACCATTGTTATATAAAACATTTCCCTACTGGTTAATGTTGGATCCTAACAACATGTGTTCCTTCAATAAATGAACGGATCATTCGCGTAAGAGGCGCTCAAACTAACAAAAACTGTCTAAAGAGCTCTTATATATTGTTATAATGGTGCATATAAGCAAGTAACCTTTTCATAGTGCAGCGCATAAGCCCTTAAATTAATGACAGAACAGACATATTACGAGCGTAGGTATATTTTAGTGAAATAAAACATCTCATAAAACGATATCCGCTCTCATTGTACTTTAGTTTTACGATGTGATGACGTCTCATGTTATTTAAAATCTGAAAGTCAATATCCACAATCCTTAACGCCATACAGTACTATCAGCATATGTGCTAACCTAAAATTTCTTATTTGAGTTCAGAAACTAGTTACTTTTTAAACCTTACAAATAAACAGTAGTATATTATTTTTCTTATGTTTCATAAATATTGGTTTGTCACAGGTAACTTTTCGTGCTCTATACAGTGTATCCGTAAAGTCATGGGGCAATTTTGACCGGTCAAAGAAAAACGAGAAAAGAAGGTAGAAATGTAAAAACTTCCGCAAATAAAACTCTCCAACTTTCCGCACTATGATGTGCAAGCATGTGCGCACACACTTCATGACCCAATACATGTACTACGCAGCAGCGGAGCAGCCAACACCGACGACAGTTGAGGTGCAGACGATACAGAGGAAAGTTCAGTGTGTTTTGTTGCTTGAAAAAATCGAATCTGTGACCAACGTGCAACGTGAATATCCTCGTGTGCACAAGATAGTGAAACATAATAGGAAAAAATTACTTGGAAGAGTAACCAGCTGAAGGATACAGGCACTTTTTGGACAAACAATGTTATGGTAGGCTATCGGTAAGTGACGAGTCTATAGAGGCTATACGGGAGAGCTACCTCAGGAGACAAAAAAATCTGTGCATGCACGTGCTCGACAATTAAAACTAAACAATGCTAGAGCTGTTCCGATCATCGCGTAATCGATAAAACTTCAAAACTGTTTCGTCCATAATTTTAATTTTATCGAAGTACCGAACTTAAGAGACTCTCGAAATGTTCGGGACATTCGAAATGCTAGAAACATTTGACGAGTGTGAGACTTTCGAACTGTTCGTGAGTCTCGGATTGTTTAAAATCTATGTAGTTATTCGAATAGTTTAAAAATTTCGGGATTATCGGTGTGTTTTGAAGAAACAATGCAATGGAGGTTATCAAAGGTGCATAATATGTGCTACATGCACGATAAGCATTTACATCTGGGGCTGGAATCCTTGGTTCGATCCCAGCTCAAGCCAAGTTGACTTTATGTTTGACAAATATCATGCGCATGGGTTCTCTCGTCTCCCTCCCAGTTTATTTCTTCCAATCTTTCATTCATTCTTATCATCACCGTCTCCTTTAGCCTAGACGGCATAATCGGGGGACGTAAAGCTTGAAGATTTCAGCTACAGGCACGATGATTATTTTCAAAGTTACATCACTTAAAATGAAATAAAAGAAAAGTTTCTTCCCACGCGATTTTACGACCAATATTCATGTACAAGGTTTAAAAAATCTATCGAGAAAGAGATATATATATATAGAGGGAGGAAGATAAAACACGCATCACGCGAACGAGATTGGAATCCAATCCACAATTCATATATAAACCGTCACTCTATCGATTGCACCAAAAACAGGACACAGAAAAAGAAGCATTTTGCATGTGGTTTCGAGGTTTTCAGTTAAATCTCTGGATGGAGACAGCTTCTGATATAAGTAAGGCTCAACGAATTACGATACGACAGAAGACTTAACCAACTTCGATTTTGAAAATGTATTAATCGGCTAATCGAAACCCTTCGAATATTTGAGATTGTGGAAATGTCGTGTAAAATTTAAACATCGAGTATCAATGAACAAATCTAGAGAATTTCAAGTGCAAAGATCCTTACGAGCGTCACTACGAAAGTTCTGAAATGTGAAATAACTTACATACTTAAAATCAATTTAACACTTATATTTTCTCAAAGTATTCACCATTACACTGTACACTCTTTTGCATCCTCGAAAACCACTTTTGGGAGCAGAGTTGCCAGTCTCTCTTCAAGTGTTGAAAGTTCATTTTCGTAAGTCACTACAGCTTTTTCAGCGCTACAAAATCTCTTCCCACGCATGCGATCTTTGATCCTGGGGAACAGAAAAAAATCACACGGGGCCAGGTCAGGGCTATACGACGGATGAGCCGTAAGTGTGACCTCCGTAATTCTAAAAACTGTTGGCCGTGTGTGTGGACGCGTTGTCACGATGAAGCAAGATCCTATGCAATCCAGTTCTTGGACGCCGTTCCCGAAGCTTCTGAAACACTTTTGCTAGGCAAATAGTGGTGTACCACTGAGCAGTTGCAGTCCTTTGTTCTTCAAGTTGAACAGTTGCAACATGGCCAGATTTGGAGAAAAAAGTTGCGACCATCCTCTTCCCCACACTTCGAGGTCGCTTCACTTTCGTGGGCGGATTTTCGTCTGGAAAGATCCAAACTGTAGACTGGCGTTTATTTTCAGGGTCAAATTGATAGATCCAAGTCTCATCACCAGTAACAATCTCAGAGACGCTTCGAGAATTGCCTCCATCAAACCTTGCAAGCGTTTCTTCACACGATTCCACGCGCATGCGCTTCTGCCGTTCAGTTAAATGTGAGACACCCAACGAGATGAAACCTTCCTTAGCCGAAAATGAACATGAAAAATTCTTGTTACTGCTGGTGATCCGATGTTCACTGTAGATTCAATGTCCTTGAAAGTTGTTCCAGGATTTTGTCGAATCATTTGTTCCACAGCGGCAACGTTTTCATCTGATACAGCTGATGCCGGACGTCCAGCTTTCTCTTCTTCTTTAAGCGATGTCCGGCCTCTTCTGAATTCACCAAACCACCGAAAAATTGTAGCACGGGAAGAAGCAAGGACCCCAAATGCCCCCTGCAAACGGTTAAGACTTTGTGTCTCGTTGAAACCACTTTTGAAATCGTAAAGGATCATTGCCCGAAAATGTTCCCTTTCGAGCTCCATTCTAGACAGCCGAATACCGCTGACATTAACAAACAAGTGAAGGCGATACGGGCAGGCCGATAAGCGAGGAAGTTCAAACTTGCTTCGCTTCTTCGCTGTGGATACCACTACCGAACGCAATTGTTGGAATTCTAATACTGTGCCACAACAATGCGTATCTCAAAACTTTCGTAGTGACCCTCGTATTATAGATCACACTGTCTGCCTATTTGTATGTACCATTCGATGGTAACTTTATAACTGACTGTGCAACTTTTGTGGAACTTAATTTAAAACCTTTCCCTTGGTTTCGTCATATTCCTTTTGTTTTTGGTAGAACCATAAGAGCAGCTCCCTTGAGTCCGAGTATTCGTTCCTACTTTAGCTGTATTCGTGATGTTACAATTGTTAATATTACCGCTTTCTCACTATTAACATTACTGTTAATTCTATTACTTCCATCATTATAATCTTTCGTTGCCATCTTCGCATCTAACGTTTAATACTTTTCAGTAGTATATTTTAGATTTTTCTCTTTTTTCGTTGTGGACTTCTGGTGTGTTGTAAATTATGTGAAGTAAGTAGATTATTCAAATTATTGATATGTTTGGGAATAGTTTAAGGTCATACAAACTCATATAAATTTCAACTATAACCAAGAAGGGTGAATACTGTGATGGTAACAGAAAACTAAATTTCATTAAATTAACAAGAATCTCTTTCCAAAAAATACTTGCTGCATGTGAGTGAAAAACAGCAAGGCCTATCCTTCCACTAGTGTTTGCATTTTCTCTTTTGCTCGCGATTTCTTCTTTGCTGCCAATTTGGAGATCCTACAATCACGTGCTCCCGTAATACATAACGATTACAAATGGGAAACTGAGACTCCCATTCCATTATTAGCGCTGCTTTCTATGGCCGAAATTTTCGAATTTGCCGCCATCTTAACTCATCAACGCCCAACGTACCTACAGGTGACACGGTTTCAAAAATTTCTTTACGCTTAAGTAAAAGTAATTAGAGAAGACACTTGTAGTGGTTGTACCAATCTATCCTTCTTTTATGTCTATGGACGATCTGGCGTCGTTTCTGCTTTTGGTGGCGGTTTTATAGCTCATTGTGTAACATGGAGGAGAGCAGATTGTCGTCTGGTGCTACGCGGAGAAAAGACGAACGCCATCAACAATACAAAAGGTAAGATAATTTTAATATCTTGTTATATTAAGCGAGTGAATAGATTTGATATTGTTTGTCATAAAATAATTTTTCAGTTAATTTTTCCATACTTTATTAGCTTCGAATTTGAGGTGTCACCTAGAGGTGACGACGGGCATTATAGATACTTCAGGCACCAAAATTTGGATCAGTGATTCTTTGCGTATAGCTAAATGGAACGACAATAACATTCTAACTAGAGCGTCCAATTGTCACTCGGTACACCACTTACAAACGTAGATCGACAGGTACTGTGAATGGCAAGCGAAATAAAACTCAAGTTCAATGCCCTGCTGTTGTATCAAAGTATAACACATACATAGGAGTAGACAGATTTGACGAGAACGTAGATGCTCTGAAGGGAGGGGAAAAAAATAGCGGTTATCATTATTTGCTTTGAGACTGGATGCAGCTTGTCAAAATGACTGGCAGAGTTATTGAGTACCTTCTTCATCTAGAAGAAACTTGACATACAGTGACTTCAGAAGGCAAGCTGTTCAAGTTTATTCTAGTTTATACGACACAAAGCAACAACACGAAACTACTCGCAGGAACGCTGCAAAGGTATCAATATTGAGGTACGCCTATCCAATGATGCTGAAGAGCACACTCAAGTATCCTATTCACAGCGAAGGTGTCTGTTATGCCACAAATGCACATGGATTATATGCAACAAATGCAACAAATGCGGCATACTATGCCATGTCCATTGTTAGTACAACTTCCACTCAGGTATGTAAGTCATGTGTAAATGTGCGTTACATATAAAAGACAATCTACTTGCGACTGTATGCTCCTAAAATAAATTTTAGGAACTGTTGTTGTAGTCCAAGTATTACAAAAATAGAAAATTTTCATCCACACGTTTTCAAAAAAAAATGTATTATGCTCGTAAACTCAACAAGTGAATTGCATGTACGTATACTGCCCAAAGTCAGCTGTAGTGACACCCTATATTTTTTGCACTATGAACTTTTTTAGATTGTTCTAAATAAAAGCATTTAGAAAGATGCGTTTAAAAATTTTGTTATATTTATCCCTAGTTCTTCTCACTCTTTTAACTTCGGGCGTTGGTGGGTTAAAATGCCTATGACCACGTGCTTCAGTAATCCGACCTGTTATTCCTGTGTAATGGGAAGCCTGCAGAAGAACAATCATTTCTGCCGTTTCCGAAAACTCCTATCAGCACCGTCGAAGCTCGCGCTCCATGAAACTATTAGTCTGTAGCCTGTAAATGACTGAGGTCAGTAACCTTGGAAAGAATCACTTGAATTGGTTTAACATTTGGCATATTAGCGCGAAATTTTACCATTTTAGAAAAACACTTCCACTCCTATGGGGCGGCATTCATAAATTCTAAACCTTTCAAACTACATGTAAACATTGAATATTAATAAGCATTTTTTCTTCATATCTGACATTTTATTAATTTCCGCATTCTTACAGGCACATAAGGTTTCATGCCGATCTTGCTTGCAAAAGGGGTTATCTTGCTGCACTTCAAAGCTAGGGGTCCTCGATTCGAATGAAAGTTAGACATGTACATTTTTTTTGGCATATGTTAGCCTCATGCATAAGAGGCGGACCTAACACAATCTCGAAAAAGAAATCATGGTCATCAAATTGTAGTGACATTCGAAAACTTTCTAATACTTGACGAATGAGTTATCGTGATGACTCAATAATAACCAAAATGTTGCTAATATTGAAAGTTTAGATATCGCTCCAAATTTTTTTTAAAGAAAAGAAGTTTCGGGAACACTAGAAATTTTGACAATACTAGAAGCTTCGATAATAGCTGAAATTTAGATAATATTTGAACTTTTCATAATAGTCGAAATTTCAATAATACCCGAAACCTCTATCATTTCAAATTCTCGAACAGTTTCAAGTAACCAATTACAACTCGATAAATTTCTAGAATGGATGTGCTGTTCTTAAACTTTTATTTTTAGGGTTATGTGAAACAACATGTGTGCAGCAAAACACCAATGATATTAATAATTTTAGAACAGAAAATCACAGAATTAATCACTCAGCTACGCAATTTGTCCTTAACCGTTTGTAGGAAGAACTTGAAAATCACTTAGATATTCGTAGGGCAACAAACCCAAGTCACATCGAACTGCACTGAATAGGTATGAAATTTGGAAGAATTCACATCTCTATCTTGTTTGGTTGGATTCATGTGACCAGTTATAAGTGCGCCATGACTACGGACAAACTGTATAATAGTTACAATCTCCCTCTAAACCGACAAAGGAGTTTCCTCTTCTATGAGAGTAACTTCCAGAGTTACGATACCCTTCGTTGATTTTTTCCGATAGGACTCAACTAGTGTTACCACTTTTGGAAGTATTTCTTTCAATCTCAAACAGAAATCTTCTGAATTCGTCACTGGTACAGTTAATTACTGTAACGAAATGCTAACACTGTGAGTGCTAATCATATATATATATATATATATATATATATATATAGGGAGTAGCCAAACACAACGAGACTGCGATTACGTATAAAAACCTCTCGAATCAAAATTCGTTTTGTATTTTCCTTATACTTGTGCGGAGTTAAGTATATTGGATTATCCCTAGTTTCATAGACTGTTATTTAGTTACTAGATGAAGTGAAAATATTCTTACTTTTCTGTTAGTGTCTCTCTTTGATAGTGACGTGGAGGTGTTTTCATGACAAAAATTTTGATAAAATATGTCTATGAGGCAGTAATTTTTTTGATGCAAAGGTGTTTCAGATACAAACGTGTTCAAATTAATAGAATCAACATTCAATTTCTGAATAGTTTACTGTTTCTACAATATGTCAGGAAACGCGTTTGAATTTAGTGCAAATTACTGTTCTGTAACTCTGTTCTAATTTCTTGTGGTCATGGTACATTCTTTTCAATATCAATTAAACAAATGCGTACATGTCATTTAAATATAAAAACTACACAGTATATGTATTTAAATTGCAAACAAAAAATAAATAGAATACTAACAAGAAAATGATCTGTCACACAAAAATTACTATTACTTATTAAATCCGTTATTCTTTATTAAGTCTTTTATCCTTTGTGGCATGCTATATATTAATTTCGCACATTTTGGCTTTAATTCAGCATCATGAGACCACAAAACGTTGATCTTCTCGATCAATGAATGTTTGATTGTAATATGCTTCTTCTTTAGCTTTTTCTTCATGAAGCTCCAGGGGTTTTCAATCGGGTTCATATCAGGACTATAGCCCGGCTACGGAAGAACACTAATTTCGTTGTTCTCGCAGAATTTTGTCACAATCTTGCCCCTGTAGCATGTGGCTCCATCATGCAAAAAGATGAAGTGTGCGCCATCAAACCAGATTGCAGTATGGGGAAGCAGTTCTTCTTCAAGAACTTGTACGTATTGGTCGTGCTTCATTGTTCTCTCTATTATATCCGTTTCCCAGACCCGAAAACAAACATCACACCCCAGACCATGATTGAAGTAGGATGCTTCAATATTTGTTGGTGGCATTCCAACTTGAATTCCTCCCCAGGTCGACGTCGCACAGAATGTGAACATTTATCCGACACGAAGACACATGTTTCATCACTAACGCACCTACTCTCCAATCACCAGCAGTCCAATGTTCTAGGCCTCGTATCCATTCAAGGCGCTTCTTTGCCATGATTGGAGTAATTTTTGGTTTCTCTCTTAGCTTAAGTGATTTTATACCCTCAGCACAAAGAATCCTTCAAACATATTCAGGCGAAATGTCTGTGCCAGACATTTTTATGCTTAAGTCTGTAGAAGTTACTTTTCTGTTTCCCAGAGCCAACATTTTAAGTTTATTCATACATCTCAGCGATAGCTTTGGATTTCTTCCACACTTCCCAAGCCTATTTTGCTCATACATTTTCTTCTTGCTTATCGCAACGGAGACTTTACTCGCAAATGTTTGCCATACCTTAACTCAAATAGCAATTTGTCGTTGTGTATATCTTTTTTCCGCCAAAAGTGTTTTAACAAGTTCCACTTTACGCGAAGAAAGGTCTCTAGCTTTTCAAATTATGCCACGATTACAGGACTTCATAGAATAAAAGAATAATACACACAAAAAGGTCAAGATCACTTTAAACTGGCCCAATCGAAATGTTGAACGCTTTGAATGTCGTAACCGCTATCAACTGCAACCACAATATTTCAGATTGTAACTTGTTGGAAACCACAATAGCTATCTACAACTGAAACATCACTTTCAGAACTCCTCCCCTCTACTAATGCCATATGCTGCTTAACGGTGATATCACCACTACAAGTGTCCAGTAAGAAACGAAGGATCTTATATTGATGGTTTAAACATTAAATTACATGTTCTAGAACTCCGAAATTAGGACTGCAACATCAATTTCACATTTTTTGAGGGCGAATCTAATAATTTGAACACTCTTTTATTTCAATGGTTTGGTCAATTTTTGCATACTGTACAACAAACCTGCCAGAAGAAAGTTATTATTATTGATTTCTTAAAACTTATTTTTGAGTCACTTATTGTACAATAGAGAGGATCCATGTAGGAAACTTTGCAAGATATGCAATTACTAGGCTGATCTCAGGAAAACAAATATTACACGAAACTCCATTTTAATGTCGCACTCTGTAAAGAAACAAGCGGCAAGAGTGCACTTTGTGCATAACATATATAGAAATCGTATGCAAATTAGCCATGCGAACTTTCCACCCCCTTCAATCACTCAGGTATGTTTTGTGAAGTAACACTGGAGATCTTATGTTTGTAAGATTGAGAGACAAACTAAAAGAAACTCAAGATCACTTATTCTGCTCAAATTGCACTCTAGCCGAAACATGCTTCGATGATTTCACTTATGAAGACATAGTGTGACTGCTTCCTTTCGGCAGGTATGTCACGTTAACATTTTAATTTGTACATCTTACGTAATACGCAAAATACTTTTTAATATTACCATACTCTTAAAATGTAAAATATGATACACCGAAATAAGAAAACAATGGGACAAACTTTTAAAATATAACGCAAATAGTATTAACAGAAAATAGACAACTTGTATTTCTTTTTTCCATTTTACAAAAAGTCTGGTACACACCTGTTTACAAAAAGCTGGAAATTCGTTCAGAAACCAAGTCCAAAAAAGTGAGCCTAGATCCGTCACAATTCCCGCTGATCTATACACAGAGAATTGCATGTTCTCACCGTTCTTTATATAGACACTAGCTACAAACCGTACTGTCATCCATGCGATGTGAAAATGTAAAAACAAAATCAAACCACTTACTTCTGAGATTAATATTCATTGTACAATTCATGCAGTTCCAATATGCAAAATCAACCATTGTCTTAAGTAGAAATTACTGAAAACGGATATTTAAACCTCCAAGTAGGAACCTGTGCTTGGAGCGATTCTATTATCAATATTATAAGACAATCTCTTGTAAGTTGCGTCTGTGGTCAAGCGGCACTAGTACTGCTACTGACATTTCCGAAAAGAAGGGCGACGGTTCGAGCCTCTGTGCGAAAAGTTAAAGTCTTCTTCGTTTTTTAAATATATAAGAATTTATTATAAATATAAATTTCTACTGTGAAGTGATTGGAAACACATTATCCGACGAACTGTCACTTTTCACATCCCTGTCGCATTTACTAGCTCGCCATGTCCATAATTCATATACGAAAACGCTAAAATGAGAAACGTGAACACAGTTGAATACCTAAAACCACGAGTGCAAAATGAAAATTGTTCATATATATATATATATATATATATATATATATTTCGGAAAGCTTTGCTAACTTCATTCTTGGAAATGTGATCATTAAAATACACCTATATTTATATATGCTTGTATTGTTTTGCATTACAAAAACAGGGTAGAAAATATGTACTGCTTAAAATCGGATTACATCGCAATGCCAGTAATCTGTCATATCTTACAGTTTTATTTATTTACATTGAATGTAAATGAAATGAAATCTTTGAGTTTTACGTCCCACGATTATGCCGGTTAGGCTAAACGAGACGGTGATGATGAGTAATGAATGAAATGGTGGAATGAAGAAAGTGGGAGGAAACGGGAGAACCCAGATAACACCCACGCATACGGTGTTTGTCCACCACAAAGTTCACTTGGCGGGGGCTGGGATCGAACCCGGGACCCCAAGCACCAGAGGTGAACGCTCTACCACTGAGCCACCGCGGCCCCTTACATTGAATGTGTACTTGTTTTATACTGTATAGCATGATTATTAGCCGCTACATAAGAAACAATTATCTATAATCGAATTTAAGTAGGATATCGATATACTTTTCATAAGAAGAAGCTTGTGAAAATGAAGTGTATAATAATGGTTGTATCTGAAACAGATGTTGCGTAATGGTGTAATTGGTTACCCCGTCAGCTTTGGAATACTGGGCTCTTCAAACTGTTCATCATTAGAAATGCGCAGAGTCGAGTCGAGACAGAATTTTCCTGACAAAATTCGAGTGGAGAGATCAGTTTCACAGCATATTGTCCAGATGAGACGGCCTCAAATCTTGTTTCGTGCACATCCCTATCCATCCTACCTACATAAAATCAATTTTGGATGCGAATATCCAATTTCTTTTAACGATAGATGTAATCTACGATACAGATTGAAGTAAGATATAGGCTTGAACTGCTAATAAAGGCTTGAGCCCACTTAACCTTCATATACTGCAATTATATCTAATTGTGGCATAAATATTTATTATTGTCAGAATGCAAACAATGAAGAATATATATTAACACACAATGAGGACGAACTCAATGCTCGCAGTTGTTAACAAATTGGTTGCAAGCTTATTTAAAATTAACTCTCTTGAAATTTAAATCATCATTATTAGAAAGAAAGCAAGAGAACCGTTTTGTTAATTTGGACATATAAAAAATTGAGGAACCTGTATTTAAACGAACAGAATATATGAAAATAAATAGAGTGGCATGTGCAACCGAACTTAAAAGAGGATAAAATGTGTAAATAAAAAATGACAGAAAGCAATGGTTAACATTAGTAGTAATTACTTACAGCACATGAGTGCAATCTACCCCCACCCCACCAAAAAACTTCAATTCTGAAAAAAAGGGCGTCACATTTTCTTCGCTTCCTAACAAAATTGAAAGAATGTATTTTGCATACTTTTCGTCTATACCCCTTCAATATAGTTAGCTAACTAACCAAGTATGGTCGACTGACTAGACGTCAAGTGAGTGAAATTTATACTGGAAGTTTCGATACAGCGTTCACCGAAGTGACGCAGCCATGGTGTTGAAGCTTGTGGTAGGTCCTATGTCGTAATGGATTTTAGGTCAGTGAAATTTATTTATACGTATCAGAAAGCTCTTTAACTTCATACTAAATGCATGTCGTATGATTTATTCAAATCGTCAGGTATTCGGACAACCATGAGCCCAATTCATTTTGCTTCACTGCTCACAAGTTTAACTTGAAATAAATTCTTACTTTTCCACTGAAACACAAACTGTTTGAATAAAAATTTTCATGTCCATCTCCAAGATTCGATCCATCGTCCTTTTGCTCAGCAGTTCGACACGTAAACAACTAAACTAATTGCCGTTGTGTAACAGCTTGCAGGAAAATCAGTTTGAACTGCACGAAGGAAATTGAGGGCATTGATTATAGCTGGATTGAGGCAACTACCATGTGCTCCCATGTATATATAATTTCGAAATACTTCATCCTTAAGTATTACACTGATGAATTGTTTCTACAGTACAGCTAATAACGGATCAACATATCTTATTACATTCAAAAGAGGAAAATACAGATTTACAGCATGTTTTCAATTGTGAACGTTGGATTGTACGTTCGAACCCATCATCTTTGGTTTACTGATTCCCGAAGATACTCGAAGTTGAACTTAGGAAATCTTTGCTTCAAAAGACCAATATTACACGGTCCAAGTTCAAAAACTAGTTCTTATATCAATTATAGTAATTTCCTAATTAAATTTAATTTAGAGTTTCCCCGTGCCGTAAGCGTCAGTGGACCATCCATGGGTAACTAGCGAACTCTCACCAAAAATTGATGGCCCCACTGCAACAATCCGCGGTGTCCCCACTTCCGTTTTGAAAATTATACTACCAGTGGGCCAACGGTGGCAGAGACGCGACGGAATGTCAATGTATTACAAAATTACTCCACCAAAATATGTTAAATAGCCTATATACATGATTCGTTTACATTGAGATGAGTCTAAAAAGCACTTACAAACTATATATAAAGTTCTTCCGGAATGGCGCGAAACAGCAACCGTGTGATGTAGAAGTATGGGTTACTCTTGACCCCGGAGTTCACTTTAAGAACATTCGTCAGGAAAAACAAATATATAATAATAAACGCATGCACATCACTGGCGATAAGTCGTTTCGGTCCCTTTGCCGATTCTCCGCGACAATTCGAAAGACGGACCGAAAAGAAGTCAGCGCCGCTACGTGGTGGTAACTGCAAAACCCCTACTCTAGATGTCTGTTTCGACTCAACAAAGCCCAGCCGCCAGGGACACACTAGCAGCAATCTTTCTTTGCGTCGCTATATGGACATCGACACTCACCGGCAAGTGGGCCACTGATATTAGCGATGTTAACGGCATGGGGTCAAGTTTCATCTCACAAAAAAGAGATATTCTATTTTTGGCATAAATTTTAACTCCTCTCCTCTGTTAGGATACGCATTTTAATAAAAATAGCGCGACAATAAGCCAGTCCGCAAATGGCACCCTAAAATGCTGTAGGAGGGGCTATCTTTATGGTTGCTATATATTATGTTTGGTATTTCTGTTTGTATCCATTTTGTGAGTCAGGGGGCGACCCACCTCGCTACTTCGGGTGCCCATGAGTCAGAGGTAGGTGAAACTGTTAACTAATAAAAATCATTTCAAACGGCTAAGCCATTTTTTGTTCTGATAAACAACGTCTTTTCAGTTATATCTTATGTAGATAGATACAGATTAATAGCATTATTACTGTCTTATTATTTATTACATTTTTTACCATATACTTTTCTTAACGTTTTAGTCCTTTAGGGTAAAGAAAAGGAGTGATTCATGCAAATAAATTTTAATTCAAGTAAAATTTTAAGGGACAATTAACGGAAATTGAACTCGCGACTATAAGACCAACAACGAACGCAATAGCATTAGATTTTAAAACACAACTGACTTACCCAACGTTCCACAGGAACTGATTATTTTTATTTTAAATTGTTATACTCGGTTTTATAGTTTCAGCAGTACTTCTTTAATAACAGGGGCACGAACACACAATTATCACAGATAGGTAAAAACACAAGCCTCTCCCAGCAGGAATAAAACCCGGCAACCCATATACCAAATGCGCACGTGCTAACTACTAGACTATCTGTGTAGGGTAAACAAAAGAAGCAGAAATAAATATATATTGCCCATTCCGACGAAACGCAAACGTTCCAATGAAAGCAATATTAAAGGAAAAATGGAAAAACTTAGTGAGCTCTTGAAAGAGCTCGAAGGTCACCTGAGTATGAAGACACATCTTTATTCAGATATTAATATCTCGTATAATCGTCGTTAGTTTCGATGCCTCATCTTAAACTTCTTGGGGATGAGTTAACCAAGATAGCAACATGTTGATGTTCCTGTGCTATTTCTTTTCAAGCGTCAGAAACTAGCTCGCAAAGTGCGTCAGCTGTTTTTGTTGTAGGATCAGGCCAATCTTCGTTTAAAGTTCTTGTAACTTCCGCCCATAGACTTTCCATTGGGTTCAAGTCAGATTCTCTTGGGGATAAAAATCGACAACCTTAACATTGCGTTCCTCTTGAAAACAGGCTTGAACTAGATGGGAATCATGTATTGAGCTATGATCTTGTTGAACTTCTACAATGCCGTCTTCAAGTAAATTTCTTGCAGCGGGGAGCCAGTCATACTGCACAATATCCAGATACTTCTAGTTGTCCCATCGGCCTTCTATACGGTGTAATTCACCAACTGTATCACTACAGAGCCATCCCCAGCACTGAATTGTAACATGCCCCATTCGATGCGTTCTGTGCATGTACTGTGGGTAATAGCGTTTCTTGTGAGTCTATACAGAAGTCGAGGATCGTCATTTGCTGAAGAGAATATCTTTTCGTCTGTGAAGATTACATGATCCCAGTTACGACCAATATTTACCTCAGCAAATGCTAGTCGATCAACTTTATGACTATCCGTCAATTGCTCCTTACACGCGGCTCGATATGCGTGAGGCCTTGCATCTTTAAGGCGTCGCTGAGCGGGGAGGAAGGATCCAGGAAAACGAGACGCTATCACTAACTGCCGGGATGACATGAAAGGAGTGCGACAGCTTACATCAACTAGGGCCCGATCTTGTTGTGGGGTTGAAACATTTAAAGGCCAGTGCCAGGTTTTTTTGACACGTTACCTGTTTCTGACTATTTCTTCCACCAAATATATGCTGTAGAACAGAGAACACAAAGACGTTCGCTAGCTTGTCTCACACTCATACCATCGTATTCAAAAAGAGCAGTAAGCTGCTCGCGAATATTCTGACCACGATGAGCCATGACTAATGAATCAATTGCAGTTGTTTGGCTGTAGGTGATTTCGTTACTCGTAGGTGTAAGTGAAGAAACTCGTCTACTGCGACAAGGCATACGTCATGTATTCGTAGTTCAGTATTTTTCACGAAAGAAAGTGTTGCAGTTGTATGACAGATAACACACACATACTTAAAAAATTTACATTTTGGATGTCTGTGTTAACGTTTTCATACATAAATTATGGAAATGCCGGGCTAGTAAATGTAACAGAGATTTGAAAAGTGATAGTTCTTCTGATTGTTTTTCCAAGCACTTCAAAGTAGAAATTTATAACTATGTTCCCATATATTTAAAAAAGGAAGAAATAAAAATGAACTTTCCGCACGGAGGCTTGAACCATTGCCCTTCGCTTCAGAAACTTCAGTCAGCATTACTACACCTGCTTGCTTACGGAAGCACTTAAAAGGGAATTCGTTACAATGTTGATAATTGTATCGCTCCAAGCGCAGATTGGCACTTGAAATTTTAGTCATTTTCGGTCTTTTTCAGTAATTTCTATTTAAGATATTGATTGCTTTTGCATATTGCAACTGTGCATGAAGTGTGCAATAAGTATTAATCTCAGAAATAAGTAGTTTAATTATGTTTTTACACTTTCGCATCACTCGGATGACAGTACGGTTTGCTGCTAGTGTCTATAAAAAGAATGAAGGGAAAATGCAATTCCCTGTGTATAGATTTGTGGGAATTGTGGCGGGTCTAGTCTAATTTTTTCGGACTTAGTTTCTGAACGAGTTTCCAGCTTTCTGTGAAAAGTTTTGTATCATCAAGTAACCATCAGCTTAGAAAAATGTCCTGCAGTCTTGAGAATTCCTGTTTCCACTATTATCGCTTATGAGCAAATGTAGAATGGCTGGTGTCTCCTTTCCTACGGAAGCACAGCCAATCTGCTGCGCAGTTCCGCTAGATTCATACTGCCAGACGCTTTTTTTGCTTTTCTAAATTGAATTAGATTCCTGCATTATTACCAATCTGCGTGACTAATTAGAACAAGTTAGCTGTCACCGAGGCAGAATAGTTTACGCTGGTAAAGGGATAATAGTTTAAGATTGAATCTATTTAAATTTTCTTTCCGCTATCATGAAGACCATAATACAATACCGCTTGTTGAATTTTTATATATATAATGTTGATTATTGGGTTCTCCAAAGTTAAAACATACTGTTTGAATTTCGAAAGGAGATCGTTTGTACGAGAATTATTTTATGAACTCAAATCCTATTACTACTATTCAGAGATTTATTTTAATAGTATTGCTTGTTAGTAACGATAATAGATTACGTATCCTTTCTATATTTCAGCGTGCAATTCCGGAACCACCAAAATTAATATCGGAGGAACCGATCGATGTATTCTCCTCTCCCACCCGTACATATACGCCAGGTTTCGAATTTGAGGTTATATATGATTTAATTGAAATTAAGTATGATTACAGCTCCTACCTCCCGTTTCCACTACTAGTACTAATACTTATACTATGGATCCGTACAGTAAAACAAAACGCTTTGGGTGAGGCATTTAATTCTTGTAATGGCCACCTAGCACAGGTTGCTTGGTTTTGCAGATGACCTATTAAAATGACCCTTCTTGGAGAATGCGAGAGCATACCGCGAAAATGATTGCTGAAAATACAAAAAGTGAAACCAGAGAGAAAATATTTTGCTAAATGAACTTCTGTGTGGATCGGTATAATAGAACTGCAGGACAATTCCTTTAGTTCAACTTTTCCACTGTAAATCTTCTATTTTGATGTACTCCTGGACCGATTAAGGTACACATAGCCGCATGTTTTATTATTATTATTATTATTGAACTCACTATTGCCATGTGAATTGTAAAACAATTTATTATTTAACAATTATTTCTGGTGGATCCTATGAATTTCATTTATGGGAAGCAGATGATGCGACTAGTGATGCGTAGATTCCCGGGAAGATATTTTTCGAGAATATTCCCGGGAAGATTCCCAAAATGGGAATTTATCCGGGAATTTATGTACAATCAAAAAGAAAATTGTATTCTGTTACTCTATTATGATTTCAAAGTTTAATTAATTTTTATATCACAGCATATTATTACTGTTGTCCACAGAGGATTCTTTAAAGTGTATATTCTGAACGGTACTATGTTACTTTATTAACACTTTATTATATTTAGAGAGTACGCGTAAGTGTATATTTATTTGCAATATGTTCTATCAATTAAATAGGTGTGAAAAATTATATAGTAAGACATAATACTTTTAAACCACTAAACAGTTTAAATTTATATGTAAGTGGATTTGCTAAACTTGACTCGATTACTGATATTATAAACACATTAAATTTATAAATGTTATAAACTAATTAGATTGGTTAAATGCTAGAAAATACATGTCTCACCAATTTATCAACATTTGCGCATACAGATTTATGTTCATAAAATTTTCCAGATACTTATCTTTATATTTTAGCACGTAAGATTGCCATACACGACCTTTCATTCTAACTATTTCTCGAAATTCCTTACGTTAATTCACATGTAAAAGAAGTCCGGGTACCTCTTCAGAAATTCGAGTCAGAGAGAGGAGACACACCGACGTCTATTACTAATGGTGGTTCAGGGTTTATTAATAGTACTTCATCTCTGTTTCTACATAATACTAAATTAGTATGCAAAATGGATCTTTTTCATCATTTGTAAATTAATACTTTGCTAATTTTGGCTGATCTTTAGCATACGAGGCCAGCTTTTGCACCTACTTTTTTTTTTTTTTTTTTGCGATATCCTATTCCGATGCGATTCTTTTATGTTTTCATACCGGTACGTTAAATTACGTTACCAACATTAAATTCAAACAGCATTGCAGAACGAGCGTTAGCGAATGAAGGCGGGTTAGAGCCCCGAATAGCACGTTGTTTTCTATCTTCGCTACCAACAATTCACTTTCTTTTCTCACATAAATCACTTTCACTTACCTTTCCGTTTTGTATAAATCCCCTACGCCCCCCCCCCCCAAAAAAAAAAGATTTGTTCGATACTTTCTTGACTACTTGAACATCACTATTAACTCATTTCTTCCGTAAATCAACCTACTTTTTGCTAGTTTTGGCCTCCCAATACTAAACGATTACCTTACTTTTTAGTGCAAATGGAAATGAAACTTAAAAACTCATATTATTAGTTATATAAAGTACCGTCAAATAATTTTAAATTTTTAAACCACCAAATTCTTTAAAACCAAAAGTAAATCATAATATATTAACATAATGTAAATAGTCATATGGTTCTTATAATTTGGAACATAAAGTAGAGAAATGGAAATAAATTCCTTCCCGGGAATTTATAAGCCAGGGAAAAAACCCGGGAATATTTCCATTTTTAAATTCCTTCCTACCGGGAATATTCCCACTGCCCATCACTAGTTGTGACGTGACCCAGCGAAAAATAAGTGCAGTTCTACCGTACGGATCCGCAGATTCTAAAATGTACGGAAAATTTTGGGGGAGTCTTTAATTTGCGCATTTTATGTCGAGAGCAGAACCCAATGAACCTTTGCGGGACATCTAACTAGTGATGGGCAGTGGGAATATTCCCGGGTTTTTTCCCCTGGCGCATAAATTCCCGGGAAAGAAGTTTTTTCCATTTCTTTCCTTTATCTTCCAAATTATAAGAACCATGTGTCTAATTACTTTATTTTCATTTGTTATTATTTACTACTAAGTTTTAAATAATTTGGAGTTTAAAAAGATAAAATTCTTTGACAGTACTTTAAATAACTAATAATATGATATTTAAAGTTCCATTTCCATTTGCACTAAAAAGTTGCAAAATCCTAATTTAAAAATGATGAAAAGAACCAGTTTGTAAAACAATGTAGATATTATGTACAAATAGAGATGAAGTATTATCAATATACCCCAAACCACTGTTATTAATAGATGTTGGTCTGTCTCCTGGCTCTGTTTCAAATTTCTCAAAAGGTGCTCTGACTTCTCTTACATGTAAATTAAGGCATGAAATTTCAAGAAATAGGTAGCAAGAAAGGTCGTGTGTCACAATGTTACGTGCTGAATTATAAAACTAGGTAGTATCTTGGAAATATTGTGAACATAAATATGTATGCCCAAATGTGTCTTCTGAGAAATGGTGAGAAATACGTCTTCCGACAGTTACCCAAACTAATTTGTTTATAACATAAAAATTTAATATGTGTATAATATCAATAGTAGAGTCAAGTTTAGAAAATACATACTGTTACATAAAAACTGTTTAGCGGTGTAAAAGTATGTGCATTTACTATACCATTTTTCCACATATTTACTTACATAGAACATATTGTAAGGAAATATACATTTTTGCGTATTCTCTAAATATCATAAAATATTATAATGCCGTTCAGAATATACATTTTGAAGAATCCTCTGAACAGTAAGAATATACGATAAGAAACGAATTTACCTTTGAAATTATAATATAGTAATAGAATTCAATTTTATTTGTGTTTGTACATAAATTCCCGGAATGTTTCCTTTGGGGGGATTTTCCCGGGAATTTTCCCGAAAAATATCTTCCCGGAAATTTACGCATCACTACTACTAACCCGTTCCTACTACTACCTATACTATACATCCATGTAGTAAACTGCAGGGAGAAACCTTCTAGGATATAGTATACGAGAGTGCCTCATCATTTAGCGAGGACTCACGAAGTGCAGTCTTTTAAGGATTATTCATTGAGGATATAGGAACTTGAAAATGAGGTAACAAGGCGACTTTCATTTAATTACTGAGTAATATAAAATAAAATGTACGTCGGTTTGCGTTTCGTTTCGTAGTGTTTTATGGTATGCGAAGAATAATAATGTGCCCTTGTACGTAGTGTATGAGTATATGTGGGGGATTTGAAACACATATCGCATGTCACGTGCACGTGGATGCTTCTTACTACTTCTAAATGTAATAAAATCATTTTTATACGTAGTGCAACAGTAGGAAGTATCCACGCGCACAGATCATGAGGCACTGTTGTATACTATTACCCTAAGATCGCTTGGGCCTTATGCAGAGTCATTTTGAAGCATGATTAGTATCATATTAAAGAGTTCGACTAACATATGTTTCCTGCGGTAGTCAGTACTTTAGTATGACTCTAATCAAACTTCAAAACGACTCTGCATAAGGCGACTTATTTCCAACAGCCCTTTTCATTGTCCTCTAGAATATAGTATAAGACACCAACACAATTTATAGATATAAATCTAAATAAATTCACATTGACACATTATAAATTTATAATTTATGTAAACTCACCTTGCGAATTTAAGTTAACATGTTTTCTTTTGTTCTTTCTGAAAACAATCTGATGGTTAAAGAAATAAGTATACCACAGTTACGTCCTATAAGCAACAAATATAATTTTTTTTACGTATATTCTCTAAGGAGGTTTGTTTCTAATGAAACTTAAATTGTCACAAGATAACGGTTCCCATGACTGAGGTTCGTCCTCCGTCGTCTTGTCTTGTCTTGAGACTATTATCGGTAAAATTGATAGGTGCACCAACATTAAAGTTACGTGTGCTACAAATGGAATTGTCTTATGTGAATCTCACATGGAGGATTTGTGATTTCGAAACAAAATTGAATAAAATACTGAACACAATCGGAAAGAAACGACACAATCGGGAAAAGAAGTCAGGGAAAGATCAAAATCGGGAAAGTAGTTCAGAGAATGAAAGAGGGTCGTAAGCCTAGTTGAACAGTGCAAAATGTTAGAGGAAACTTGGAAGGGTATAATGAAAATGAAAAATGAATAATGGGTCTAAAAATAAGGGGATGTATGTACGTGTAGAGGCAAAAGAAAAATTAAGTGTACTCCACTCTCTTCATCCCAAAGCACCAAAATACACGAGGCACTCGTGTAACGGCCACTGTCGAACTTCCCGTTTCGTCTTTGAATCGACCTCCTTTGTCAAGAAGCCACGTATATTGCACGCAGGGTGCCAGTATCATATAAATTTTTCTGTCCCAATAGAAGATTCTCTAAAAGACGGATGACACATTCCGTAACGCTTTGCATATACGCAATAATGATCTTGTATTTAGGGGCGTCATTTCAGACTTCGCTTGGGGGGGGACAAGAGCACCACCGACATAAGATTTTCACGTTTTGTACTAGTATATTAGTATTCAATCTATTAAAGTATATATTCCACAAACTCTTGGGGGGGAAATTGCCCCCTCCGGTCCCCCCTAAATGACGCCCCTGCTTGTATTAATTAGGATAGTAGTTCCATTAGTGAGGGACAAATTCCCGGGAAAATATTTTCCGGGTATGTTCCGGGGAAGATACCCAAAAATGGGATATTCAGTTAATTTATGTATAAAGACAAAGAAAATTGAATTCTATTTCTATATTATGATTTCAAAATTAAATTAGTTTTTCACAGTATATTTACAATGTCGTCTCCAGAGTATTCTTTACAATGTATATTCTCAATGGTATTATACTATTTTATTAATATTTTATTGTGTTTAGACAGTACTTATAAATGTATATTTGTATTCAAAATTCAATTTGAAAACAAATTATATAAAACTTTCTAAAATCCCTCCTAAAATCAGACTAGATTAATAGAGAAGTTAGTATTTCGTGTTGAGTGTCCGGACCACATGCCCACCCTTGACTACTACTTTGGTGTCCACCAACCTAAACAAAACCTTATGTTAAGTTTGTAGCAAGAGGTGAGAAACTGTTGTAGCAAGAGGTGAAAAACTTGTCTGTGTAGTAGTCTGTGGTTTTAGCAGAGAATAAAGGAGGCAAAAAAATGCAACATGTTTTTAGAGGAAGAATAAACGGGTAGTTTAATTCTGTTCCTAACATTTTGGTGACCTCGAGACGTGATAGAAACATGCAAGAAAGTACAAATTATTGTCTCAGTAATTTTGTGTGAATACAAAGAAAGAAAATATGGAATCCCTGGTACAAAAACGAAAAGAAGTACGGGCATTTTTCACCCGTGCACACAATGCATTGTTAGTAGTGCTCAAAGAAGAACCTGTTTCAGAAAAATCTGTAAGGACAAAGTTCGCTACGTTAGAAAGATTATCTGGTGAACTAGAAGAGTTAACCGGGAAAGTGACTGAATTGATTTTGCAAGATTCTACGAAAACAGAGGAGGACTTTGAACAGGAATTCGGTAAGGCAGAAGAGTATAGAGAAAAGATGGATGCCGCTCGTATCGAGGTTGAAATGTTTTTTAGCGCACGTGCAGTGTCAAACAAAGGTAGTGAAGTGTCAGTGGTGTCTTCGCCTACTTCAAGGAGGAAGTTGAAGCTGCCAAAAATTGAACTAATAAAATACGGAGGTGAAGTTAAAAACTGGTTGATTTTCTGGAGCCAGTTTAAAAGAATTCATGAGGATAGATTGATGTAAGAAGAAGACAAGTTCCAGTACTTGATCCAAGCCACAGTACAAGGATCCAGAGCTCGTGAAATAGTGGATAGTTTCCCGCCTACAGCAGAGAATTGTTCTAAGGTTATTGAATGTTTGAAAAACAGGTTTGGTAGGGAAGAGTTATTAATAGAATTTTATGTGAGGGAACTGCTTGGATTAGTCATTAAAAACGCTACAAGTACAAAGTGCAAGGTTGATACGTCACAGTTGTATGATAAACTTGAATCGTACTTGAGAGCACTAGAATCCATAGGAATGACTACTGATAAGTATGCTGCGATGTTATTTCCATTGGTTGAATCGTGCATACCAGAGGACATTTTAAGAGTGTGGTTGAGAAATGCTAGTGTCACAATAAGTAGCGAGGATGGGCAAGAAAGAACATATGGTGACAAGTTAAACCAGTTGTTGGCGTTCTTGAGAGCGGAAGTTGAAGGTGAGGAAAGAATATCACTTGCAAAAACGGGTTTCAAGTTAATGGAAGCTTCCAATAAGAGGGAGAAAAAGAAGAGAGAAGAGGAGCACGTTATGACCGCGAGTGAATTGTTTGTGGGTGAACGAAATAAAAATTCTCTTAGTTGTATTTTTTGTGATAAGCATCACGAAAGTAAGGAATGTTTTCATGCTTCAAAGCTTTCTTTGAACAAGAAGCAAGAACTCGTAAAAAAGAAAAAAGCGTGTTTTGTTTGCTTAAAAGTTGGGCATTTTTCAAAGGCGTGCAAAGCAAAAGTGCAGTGTGTTATTTGTAAACAAAAACATTGGGTGATTATGTGCGCGGAGTTACCGTCCGAACGTAAGGATACTAGCGAATCGGAAAAGGAGGAAGAGAAACCTAAAGCTACCCTGTATAATCAGTGTTGCACACAAGATGTTGTGTTACAAACTTTGCCGGTAGTGTTGGAAGCTAACGGTAAAAGGCGCATTGTAAGGGCGCTCATTGATTCAGGTTCTCAGCGGTCCTACATTTTGTCTAGTACTGCTAAAGAGATGTGTTACACACCAGTGAAAACTGAACAAGTAATACATGCGTTATTCGGAGGTGGTTCTTCGAAGAAAACAGAACATAAATGTTACAATATAATGTTGAAAAGTAAGGTAGGTAATGGTGCAGTTGAAATACAGGTTTTGGATCAAGCTGTTATTTGTAATCCCATACCAAAACTAAAACCAGGTCCTTGGCTTGAAGAGTTGAAGGCAAATAATATAATTGTCTCGGATATTGGTGTCCGTTCTCCAAAAATCGAAATATTGCTAGGTGCTGATGTTATGGGTAAACTTTATACCGGAACTTTGCATCACTTAGATTGTGGTCTAACTGCTATTCAAACTGTGCTAGGTTGGGTAGTAGTCGGAAAATTGGTCGAGCATATGAGTGAAAGTGTTCATTCTATGGCGACTCTTACTCTTTTGAATCAAAATACACGTTTAGCAGATTTGTGGAATTTAGAAGCCATAGGAATTTCTGACCCCTGTGAAACCTTGAGAAAAAGTGAAATAGACGCAGCGGTTTTAGATCATTTTGAGAAAACTGTAACTGTTAACGAAGAGGGAAGATATGAGACTTGTTTACCTTGGCTAGATGGCAACAGTGATATTCCCGATAACCGAGATCTATCGGAGAAGCGACTAATACTGCTTGTAGACGATCCAAGAAAGTTTGAACAAGAACTTGTTCAAGACCATTCAAGACTATTTGATGAAAAAGACGTCAGAACTGACGTCACTTTTCTCTTGAATTCAATAGTTTCGTTCAAGAAATTTCGTTTCGGTCCTGTTCTAAATAATTGAATTCAAGAGCTTTCAATAGCCGATCAGCGCCCGAGTGCCGCTTGCAGGATAAACCAAAACAACATGGCGTCGTGGGATAGAACAGCAGTTGTAAAATTAATTTCTTTGTATGAATCCAATTCATATCTTTATGATATTCAAAGTGTACATTATCATAATAAACAGAGAAGAATATCTGCGCTGGAAAACATCGCGAATAATCTTGCTGATGTAAGTATGCACAATTATGTATACGGTACTTCGCTATGGTAGTATGCCATTATTTAGTCACTGTTTCGGTTTGATGAAATAATGATGCCCTGTATGGGGAAAAGATAATATTGTCACAGCTATCATGTTCCTCGCTTGGTTTCTTGTATTTTGACAGTTTTTCTTTATTTCAATGATCCATAAAACATGGAGGCGGCAGAGAAATAGTCCCTTCTTTACAACAGTGATGCTACAGCGATAACATCATAAAAACACTGCCATATAGTATTGATCTACAATTTTTGGAAATGGTTAAGAAAATGTGTTAAGTTAGGGCATTTATTCCGAAGTTGGGCGTCCGCTTTCGCCTCGTTTTTTTGCTGTTATTTCCTTTGAACACTTTCTGCGATTTGTTACTAGGTTCATTAATCCGTGCTCTTAGCAAAATTTAAAAAAAAAATTGTTCGTTATCAACGTATTGCTTCACAAATGTTAAAAACTGTTACTTCATTGCCCTTGTACATTCGCCATGTTGATAACATAAATGCTCATGTCTTTCCCACAATGCAACTGTTTTGTTACCTTGCGCCAAGTAGTTCCCCCGCTCGCCGTATAGTCCCATGTTTACAACCGCTTATAAATAACAAATAAACAGATTTTTCGAGACTCTTATATATTATCAAGCACACAAACGATCAAATTATCCATATCTTTCCTGTAAATTTTAAAAATTTTGCTGGAAACGGACGCCCAACTTTGGAACTTAACCCTAAGTTAGTGTGCCATTTCGTTATTTGTACACTATATGAAAAACAAAATAATATTAAATTCGAAGTGCAAGGGAAGCTTGAAGTAACATTTGATGTACAAGGACAAAAATGCAGTGAAAATTTGCTGGCTAACAAAAAATCATCTGGAATATTTTCTAAAAGGTTTAATGTAAACTATCAAATTCCAAATACCGTCAGAAAGTTTCGAAAAATATTGTTTTTTAATAACCTGTATCTACTTTCAGGGTTATCGTGTTTGTAGCGGAGAAAACGCTAATATTGTAGTTATTAAGTAATAGGATCTTGTTACATAGTTGCCTTGACCAAAATAACAAGGTGAACGTATTGTTTTAGAGTACTTACATTTCTGGGTTAAATGCTATATCACCGGACCAATTTTTGGAAATTTACCGGATGAATTGGAAGGTTTGTTTGGGTCATGAGAAAGAGTGAGTGAAAATCACGTTAGGGAGATGATTGAAGTTAAGAAAGTGATTGTTGTTAGGCGTTTTGGATATTATTTAATATTTTCCCCCAAATCACTTGGCAGTGACTCTGGGTAGAGTTAGTAGTCATTGCGGTTCATTATTTGTACTTGTGATGTATATACACTGTGGACGTATGATATTAAAACATGAAGCAACATGTGCTAGGTAGCCACTAAAAAGCAAGAATGCTATCTAACCGAGTCTGCAGGAGGGCTCGAACATTAGCGAGGCCAAGACCCACCTCTTTTCAGTACCCTCTCAAGAGCATACCACTTTGTACGCCCCCGCGTTATTACACGGACGCACTAGCTTGATCCTGCCCTGAGTCAGTAAGATAGCATTCGTGCTTTTTAGTGTCAACCTAGATACATTGGTTTATACACTGTAGTTTTTTTTGTCATACATTCGGACGCTTTATTTATACTAAGTGGTAACTTTCTATTCCAAATTGTAGAAGTTTACATGCCTATGTTGCAGGGTTGGCTGGTTTAAACCAAAAAACAAAAAAAAGGTTCGTAAAAGTGTAAGTGTTTATAAAATCTTGATGAACACACATTTGTGGGTTATTACGTTTCACTCCCGTATATTATTCGTATTATATTCAGACCTAAATTCCCCATTCATTACTCAAAAAGATTATACTACAAAAGCAACTTTTTTTTTTAATATAAGTTTATAAATGTTTGTTTTGTGATTTTTTTGTAGTTGTTATTATTGTTATGTAATTGCAAGCTAAGAAAAATTCTAAATATTGTTTCGTTTCAATGTTTACTATTGATAAAATACATCGAAAATGCCGTACTTTTTGTGTGTGGGGGGGGTCATACCGACCCCACGAGAGGCATTTAGTGAAATAAGTATCTTTGTTATCTATTTATGTATAAATGAGTCTGAGCCAAAGTTGACTCAAATAATTCGTATCTTTATTCACTTTTCTTATTGATATGCATATTAAGTCGTTGTATTTCTTTAATTTGCACCAATAAAAGTCGTTGTTAACTAACTTGAACTAAATTAGTTCTTCTGTACTCCGTAGTACTTTGAAATTGTTCATGTGTAATTCTGTATAATGGTTTCACTTGTGCAACTGTTTATCTTTTTGTCCTTCTGAAATTAGTCTTGACAGTTATATTAAGAAGCATGTAAAGATCAGTACAACGTATTTTTTTTATCAGGATGAGTGAGTCGGCAGACGTATCGCATTTGTGGCCAATTAGTCCTGGTTCCGAGTTCAAATGGAGGACAGTTTCTCTCGGATGTAGCTCGAGAAGCGGTTTTTATTCCGCTTTAAGCTTATGTGGCCCCTTCCAGCATAACCCGGTTGTTGCATAATAACATCAAGGCGAAACAAAATTATTTCTGTCCATATATGATATGAATATATAGAGCAAATTATTTAAACTATAAGAACCTTGTTTAAACAAAAAAAAAAACTTTTTTTTGTTTTTTTAATAAAAACCATGGTTTTTGCCAACCCTGCTATGTTGCTTCATGTGAAGTATAACTGAAGGTAGCCTTAACCTAATGTAACGTAATAGTCAAAAGCGCACTTTGAGCAGGACATTCATAGGAACTATACCTAATCGATCCCTGCGGAGCTTGTAATCACTTTCGCTCGCTCAGCTATGTTAAATAAGTAACATTAGAGAACTTTTATTTGCAAGATTGGGAAGAAACTAAGAGATACCCAAAATCACTTGTTTTGCTCACAGTGCAATCCGAACCGAAGAATGAAAGAATTACAATATTCCATGGGAGTTAAAATTCCATGAACAGAATACGTTTCGAAATCGTGCTTTTTACGCCTCTTGTGGTTCTAGCAATTTAAATATGATTGTCGCACCATGATTTTTATCATTTCAATTAACATTAGTACTTATGTAATTTATGTACAAGAAGTTTGTCATATTGAACAAATATATTTTTCTTCCTTCTTCTGCTTCAATAATATGTTTTTTCTGGCTTACTGCTATTGTATTTAATATACAAAACCATGTTATTCATACGTGCACAAATTTTTCCTCTGTGACCAGAGTTAATCATAATATTAGCTCTTGCTGCTGGGTTGTAAACCGTTAACACTGGTCACAGGAGGAAAAATTGCCGTATGAGTGAATAACATGGTATTTATCAAATATAGAGAAGTAAGCCTAAAAATAAAAACTCAATATTGGAGGACAAAGAAAAAAATGTCTCGTGCTCAACATTATATCAGCTATTGTACGTAAGTTACAGAAGTCCCAGTGTAGGTTGAAATGGGTACAATCACAGAGCACACATTATATTAAAATTGCTGGAGTCACACAATGTGTAATAGCTCTTTTTTGAAAAATCTTGGCCAATAGATGAAAATCCCTTAATTTTAGCAATTAGCCTGTTCTATTTACGTTCCTATTCCCAACTTGTTTTACGCTTCCGTCGCACTTTACTTCCACGTCCAGCATGAAGGAATGAGCTTAAACTGGTGGCGAGATACTTTAACTAGGTTTCGTGGAGGTTTGATAATGTGATAGGTAACAGCCTATCCTGCAATTAATGATCTTGTATTATGGTTTGGGCACCAGCCAACTGCATTTTAGTCAAGTCCCGGTCATAGTTTGCAGCCCATGTTAATAGTAGGTCCCATCTTTCGTAACTGTGTCCCCATGTTTTTGGTTAACACTGTCCGATTTAGTTATGTACCGTACCGACTTCAGTGTTATTCAAGTCCAATGTTTCCACGCTTAGAACTCTATTGCATTACTCCTTATGCGGTGAAAATATATTTATTGTGTTCCTTCACTTAATTGTATGGTAAGCTTTTGAACTAGGTGCTATTGCTGGCTTGATAGCACACCTATTTGTTTCGCAACTTGTACGTTTCTTTATCTATCAGTATACTACACTCATTACCATGGTTGGTTGGTTTAAAGCAGCTTCTTCTTCTTCTTCTTTTTTTTCAAAAAACCAACAAGTTTAAACCAAAAAACGAAAAATGTTCGTAAAAGTGTAGGTGTTCGTAATATCTTGATGAACACACATTTGTGGGTTATCACGTTTCACTCCCGTATATTACTCGTATTATGTTGAGACCTGAATTCCCCATTCATTACTCAAAGAGATTATACTACAAAAGCAACTTTTTTTAATGAGTTTATAAATGTTTCTTTTGTGATTTTTTTATAGTTTGTTATGCAATTGCAATCAAAGAAATTCTAAATATTGTTTCGTGTTAATAATGTTAACTACTGGTAAAATACATCGAAATGCCATACTTTTGTTGGGGGAGGAGGGTAATACAAACCCCTCGAGAGGCGTTTATTGAAATCAGAAGTATATTTGGTATCTATGTATAAAGGGGTCAGAGCCAAAGTGGACTCAAATAATTCGTATCTTTATTCACTTTTCTTAGTGATATGCAAATTAAGTCGTTGTATTTCTGTAACTTGGAGTAATAAAAGTCATAGTGAACTAACTTGAACTAAATTAGTTCTTCTGTACTCTGCAGTATTTTGAAATTGTCCATATGTAATTCTGTATAATGGTTTCACTTGAGCAACTGTTTCTCTTTTTGTCCTTCTGAAATTACTCTTCACAATTATATTAACAAGTGTGTAAAGGTTAGTTCAACATATTTTTATCAGGAGTCCTTCGTGAGTGAATCGGCAGACATATCACATTTGTGGCCAATTAGTTCGGTTTCGAGTTCAAATGGAGGATAATTTATTTCGGAAAGCGAGCAACGGTTTGGATTCCTCTTTAAGCTTATGGGTCCCCTTCCAGCAGAACCCGGTTGTTGCATAATGACACCAAGGCGAAACAAACGTATTTCTATCCATATGTGATATGAATACATAGAGCAAATTATTTAAACAAAACAAAACACAAAAAAAAACTTGTTTAAAACAAAAAACTTCTTTTTTTTTGTTTCTTCAATAAAAACCATGGTTTTTGCCAACCCTCCTCATTACTATACATCTTTAGTTAGTTCTCTATCCCAGCTAGTGTATGATGCTTACGAAGAACATGTCACTAAAAACTACGACAATAGTTAGCTTCTAAAGATCTTTATTTAGAGTGCATGGCCTGAAAAAGGGATGATTTCTTTCTAATTCTTCCGTACTTTGTTGTGTTAAACACATATCCCTACTACAGTTATTGCACGCACCAACATACATCTTTGAATTACCAAAGAATTAAATGCTAGGAGATATGAAACTGCATCTACTGAAGTGAGAGTTAAAAGTATTCTGTATTTTCTTTAGGTAAGACCAGGGACAAGTAAAGATGATGTGAAAGTGAAGATAAACGGCCTCAGAACTCAGTATATGGCTGAGAAAAATAAACAGAAGAAAACTGTCCGGAGTGGGATGGGAGTAGATGAGCTGTATGTTCCTTCTCTCTGGTGCTTTCAGCAGCTGAGGTTTCTTGACAATCATACAGCTCAAAGAAGAAGTCTTTCTAATCTGGGAACATTTCAGAAGTCTTTCACCACAGCTTGGGTAGGTAAACGTAATTTATTTTTGCTGTTTATATTATTTTTATTTTTAGAGTTATTTTTTAGAGACTAAGAAACAAGCTTAATGATCATGCCAGTTATCTACTAACATGAATAATGTTCCTTCCAATTGTATTGTTTTACCTCCTATATTTGGAATGGTCTGTCCGAGCGTACTTCCTTGACCACAGTACTGCATCGAATCTTAAATGCTTCATATGAGAAATAATTCTTCCCTCTGGGGTAAATGTTTTAAAGTTATCAATGGTGGGGTTTGAATGTCAGCAGTAAGTGCTACCGAAAGAGAGACTAGCGTATTTGAGAAAATAAAAAGAAGCGATTGTGATACTTGTTTTTTGGTAACATATAATGACGATGTTATGCATGTAGTATAGTCGTCATTATATGTTACAGAAAGAGAGACTAGCGTGTTTGAAAAAATAAAAAGAAGCGATTGTGATACTTGTTTTCCGATAACATGTAATGACGATGTTATGCATGTAGTATAGTGGTCCAGTTAGAATGCAGTGCAATACTTGTGTTGAATATATGGATCTGTACTCAGATGCCGTAACGCAAACGTAATATTTACAGTTATTATATAGCTCAGTAGTTCTCAGCCTTTTGTAACTGACTACACATTACTCAATGCTCACGACCTTTTGACACACTGATTTTTTTTATTAATTATTAGGGCTCGGAAGTCGAAGACCTAAAAATTTCTGGAAAAGGACCTAAAAACTGAAAAACAAGGGTGTAAAAATAAGACCCAGTTTACTTAGAATTACAAATTTAATGAATATAATGCTCAAGAAATACAAGCTTTTAGTGATATACAATATACAGTCGAAAGAAACTTTATCATGAAATGCTTTGTTTTGTCGTTCAATGTTTTTTTATTTTCATTATTGTTTTGTTTAATAATAATAATATTGTTTCTGTTGTCCAAGTTAAATTCTACATTTTGAACACTTTCGGAGGACAACTACAAGCCGGACACTTTTGGTGAAGGCCAGGGCACCACATTAGTCCGTAACACTCTGAAATTATAATTGATCGGTGTATCAGTCGGCACGTAATAAAATATATGTAAATATTTTATGCTTTCAATTGTAGATAAAGAATAAAATTACTTCCCCGCCGGACGTGAATGCGTCAGCCTTGAGCAGGAAGACATACGAAAATAAATTTTTATTTGGCCTTTCCCAGGAGTAGCTGAAGGCAAAATTTTCTCCTAGGCAAAGAGATGTGTTGCGTCTTTCCTAGTCCTAATCTATGGTTTACATTTTATAACAGTGATTATAATAATTTAGAAGCCATTTTTCAGAAGGAGGTAAGGGCGGGTCCTAGCGCGATTCTAATGCGAGTTAATGGCCAGTAAATTTATTGCCGAAAGATGAAGTGGAGGAAAAAAACGTAAGACCTATAAAAAGCTTCATAAAGCCAATAAAGAAAGAAGAAACGGCGAAAAAAGCAAAAAAGGACAAGTAAAATCCATCATTTTCTGGCCTACAATGACCCAAAATGACCATATATTATGTTAGGCCTCGTCTCCGGGCATTCGTAAAAAAGAAAAGAGAGAATTCTTCCTCAACTTCCGGGCCCTATTAATTATAATATAAATTATGGTAGTGCAAAACTATGTTTCTATAAAGTAGTGACTCTGTAGTACTTAGCTTTGTTGTTGCTACTAGAAGTTTTGATTGGTACAGTCCATATCAAAATTAATTATTAAATACTTCATGATTGTTTTCATCTTTAAACTTTTCGCGACACACCCTGTGGGACTGAGCAACACAGTACGTGGAACACACGGATTAGGAACCACTGATCTAGCCTATGTGTCCGGGGTTTGTATTATAAATGCAATATCCTGAATAAAGAGCTGCTGCTTGTAGTCCGGCAAGTCACGTCCACGGTACGAATAAACGACGGTGGTGGTATAACTATTGGTTTAATATATTTCGAAGAATTGGAATTTAATAATAGTGTTGACTAACTTCCATTTTATTTCTTTAATTTTTTATATTCTACATTTTTAATTTCCAGAAAAGTTCTCCAGAAGACGAAAACGGATCTCCAGCAGACGATAATGAAACTCCAGATTTCCTGGAAATACCAGTAGCAGAAATGCCGGTCACACCAATAATCATAGAATCAGACATTTCCAATACTCCAATTGCCGAAACAACCACCAGTAGTACACCAACGCCGAAAACCAAAAAAAGGCAGAAATCTTCCTCCAGCAGCGAAACATTATTCTTGGAGAAGGCATCTGCTGCTCTTGAGCAGTTAAATGTCCCCAGCAGCAGCACAAGTTTGGATCATTTTGGTTCCTTTGTTGGTAAGGAACTTGCTGAAATTAAAAATGTAAGAAAACGAAGACGTGTGATGCTAGAAATCATGTCTTTAATTAACGATGCTATAGAAGATTTGTAAGAAATGGAGCTTACTTAGTTCCACGAAGTAAATAAAATGAAATTATAATAAATACACATTGAATTTCAATATTCAGTATCCCTTTGATTCTTATTTGTATATAAAGCACTACATATAAATAAAAAACTTTCAATGGGTTTTAAAAGTGAATGTTAATCGTACTGTATATGCATCAATGCCATATAAGGTGGGATGAAGTGAATTTAAATAATTACAATGATTTATATGCCAGGCTCTGTCGAGAGACACAACTGTTGAGCTCGCAGAATGGCTGTTTTTATTGTTTTCTAGAAGACTGTCGTTTATAATAGTCATGGGTCAATCCCCCTTTCCTTCGTAAAGTAGAACTAAAAATTCCGCCACTTGTCAACTTGTAAGTTCATTTGGATAGCAAAATTTGAAAAAAAATAAATCCCATGGCAAAAGTAATTTACAAAGTCCTAGACTTTATCATTAGGTTTTCTATAGATATAGCTTGTCGGTGAAAAAAAAAAAATGCTGCGTATATTTTTTGCAACGAATTTACCTAAGGTTGAGGCTTGCTTTTGCTACAACAAGCAATAACAATTACTAGCTGCGATGGGGTGAAGGAAGATTAAGGCACATGGAGCTTTACTCAGTCTTGCTTCCTGCATAAATGTACTTTGAAAAACAATTACTTACGTTGGCACTGTTTACGGTTTTGTATTTACACTAATTGAAAGGTAATTTAGCTACTAGCTTTAAAGATTTCTATACAGTCAGCTGTCATTAGGTTTCAAAAAGCGTAATAACACGCTGAAAAGAACGTGGCTTTTCTTTAACAGGATTATTTTCAAATCCATTTCGATGTATGCGAAAATACTAGAAACAATTAAATGCAGTTTGGAAAAAGTGTACAAACTCGAAATTGAAACTCTAGCTTTGTTGTGCATTTATTTTCTTTCTACACCTTATGAATACTTATCAACGTTTAATGCACAACTGAGGTGACGTATAAAAGTGGTACAGTAAGGTGCGGAAGTTTTTTTTAAGGTGGAGAAAGAAGGTAACTTCAGAACAAAAATTTTCAATTTAGCGTTTCTTCCCTTCTTAACACTGCCGATTCAATGGTGGCATCTAACATACTATCACCATCAAGCCTACATTTTTTCTACATTGTTTTTCGAATCCAATATACGTTTCTAATTAAGATTTGTCGTTCCGCTTATCATCGTATTCTCAAAGCCAATGCACTCGGAGTGGATGTATTAAATCTTGAATTATGCAAGCCTGACAATATAGAGAAATAGAAGCTCAAGAATTTTCATTTATTAAAATGCCTGTAGAAATCATATTGTCAGGTTAATAGAAATATTCTATTACACCTGTATATAACACGGCTCCAAACATGACATTAAAAAAAATCTAGATTTTTTTTTTTTATGTACTGTCACCTGGATGTGCCTAATCTCATAAAGAGAGTTCCAAGTTACTCGGAATTGACTTCGAAAAGTAGCGATTGGTTATCTTCAGCTACTTCAGTAAAAAAGGTAGTCACCGTTACATATTTCCTCACATAATTCTGCACTTATTTTATGAGTATATATGATTCTCTAATACATTCCGGCATGGGAAAATGGAAAATTTAGGTGTAATTTGAATTGAAATGTGCTTAGAAATACTGAAAAATAATCTACGAAAGTTGAGCTGATCATTCAAATTTAGCGTGACTTTTCAGCAGTGAAGCTATATGAGGCTTGGATCTAAAATTCAAGCTGGTATCCGAACCTCCGTAATGCGCTCAAATTTCGGTGTTTTCCCACCGGAAATCGAGCTTGGGACCTTACGCACCAAAGGCGCATGTGCTAGCCACTAGACCAGTGAGGAGGGCTTAAGGAAGTTTGAAGTGTGTATTGAGATGAGCTCATTTTCTTCTTTTATTTCTGGGGGCGCGGTGGCTCAGTGGTAGAGCGTTCACCTCTGGTGCTTGGGGTCCCGGGTTTGATCCCAGCCCCCGCCAAGTAAACTTTGTGGTGGACAAACACCGTGCTCGTGGGTTTTCTCGGGGTTCTCCCGTTTCCTCCCACTTTCTTCATTCCACCATTTCACTCATCTCTCATTATCACCGTCTCCTTTAGCCTAACCGGCATAATCGTGGGACGTAAAACTCAAAGATTTCATTTTTTCTTTTATTTCTCTCCCTTAGTTATTATTATTTATTTCCTCGTACAGTGTTACTCTCTATTTTGTATGTGCTTTAGTTGTTAAATCATCACAATTATACTGCTTCATGTTGCGTTGTAACTTTGTCTTTTTTGTATTTGTGTATTGTTGGGGTAGTTCCCTAATCTGTTGAATAGTTGGATTTGTAAGATTGTTAAAGGGATAAGCTTTCAACAGCAACGCCCACGCTATCTCACGCGCTCTGGCAAATTCTTTGGAGAATTGTACGAATGTAATTTGCAGTCGTAGAAATTTTAAAACCCTTTGCGAAAATTCGGACATCAATCACTTCTGTTTTAATGAAAGGTTATTATTATTATTATTATTATTATTTCATAGCCCAAGTGAGCTTTGTGGTGAACAAAACAAAACACCGTATGGCTAGATTTCTCGGGTTCTCCCGTTTCCTCCAATCATTTTCATTCCTTTCTCATCATCGCTGTCTCCTTTAGCCTAGCTGACATATAAACGTGGGACGTAAAACTTAGATTTCATTTACTCTTATTTAACCACAGTCTTCATAAGGTTGGGACAGTGTACTCAGAAAATTATATCAAATTTCTTTTATATTCGACTCATTCTGGTGTGTCAACATCGTTTAAAGTTAAATATGAAACAAATTATTCTTCTGGGTTCGAAAACTTACGCGCGTATTCCACAAAAATGGTGGATCTGATGCAATGAACACTCATTTCAGCTGTTAATTAATTATTGACATGGCACATAACTCAGTTGTTGGGAGGGATTGAGCACTGAATTACGAGTGTCGTATGAAGGCAACGCAGATGAGCTCCAGGTTCACTGGACTAGTTTGACTCTTCGTGCTACAATGATAATAAGTAATTTTGTAGCCTGTTTTCCTGTGCATAAATAATTGTTATGTATATGGCGTAGTGTCTTTTGTAATTAAGTAATCGAATCGCTTCCTGTCATAATTCAGTCCGTGGCTTTCTAGTACGTTTTCACTTTATAAGTTGCTTCCTTATTATGAATGTGTGCCATTGCCCAAATAAATTACTGTAATGCTCAGTGTAAAATTTTCAAGGTTAATGTAACAAGAACGCCAAGTTTCTACATTGTTTATGTCAAGAGGCCTATAAATTCATATAACAATGCTTTTAGTGAAAGGTGGAGGAAAGCTCGATGGGTGGCCCAAAAGTAGGTATATACCCCTACATTCATAAAGTATAACATTCTAGCTTATAGGTTTATTTGCTTCAGCTGTTCGGAGCTTAAGGTATAAGTAAAAAGACATTAAGAACAAATAATAAAGAAACTAAGTCTACCTGATGGATAACAATATTGATCAGTACGGGACTGTATACCTACTTTTGGGCCACTCTGTATATTAGTACCATATGTAAACATTGTATCAGCTGTTTTATGTGTAGTTGTGACATAAAATGCAATATTTTAATACTAAAATACGACCATATGCTTTCAAGTGTTGATTTGGGCTAGTTACTGCTTAGAAGAACTGGTGTTTCGAAGAGTCAATACATTTTATGACATGGGCAACGTAATTCGACCATACTTAGAAATTTGTTTTCGCTCTGAACTGTGGGAATTTAACCGTATATAATACGACCTATCTTTTTCACTGCAACATCATGTGCACACTTTTCAAATTCGTTCGAGTTTTTTGTAGAGAGACTGTACACCTTGTACAGAGAGCTAACCAAAATACTAAAGCAATTCACACCACCACCAATGGTCTCCAGTGCATCATTTACAGCAAGTTTCAATCTATGACGAAGGCAATGCCACAACACGATTTTGGGAAATTGTTGATGTAATTTTGATTCGACTTCAAATTTTTTCCCCGCACAAAACTCTAGCACCATCACTTGTGAAACCAATTATGTAGTTTCCGAGATGATATCATCAAAACCGCTCGTTTGGAGACATTCCATAAGAATGTTGTATATTGCACCTAATTTTTGATCCAGAAGTTCGAATAGTTCCAAAAAGAACGTATAAATATCATCACTACAGTTATTGTCTTTGCTGTCAATTCCTTCACTAACCGGAATGCGCACACATACATGAATACTTAACGTGCTTTTGTTACTTAATGTGGTTGACTCGTCAACAATACATGCCGATCATGAACTCATTTAATTTTCCCAATAAGTCTACTTTTCATGTCAGCACTAATGTCCCTTACAATGTCCGCGCATACATTACTGTGTAAAATTCGCCTCATATCAAGGCCATTGGCTGCTTGAAGAACTATTAAATAGGAATGATCCAGAAACGACCTGTCTTGCAACATAGTATGCTATTCGAAAAATTCGACACGTTGTTTCAAAGCTACATTTGCTTTCACCGTCGAGAAGTTTTCCTAAGCTCTGGTTTTCAGGCTCCAAGAGTATTTTTTCCCCAGTGCGGTGGGCAATACTTTTCTTATGTTGGAAAATTTTCTTCCATAATGAATGTTGTTGCATTTCCGTTGTAGACCCGAAAGGTTTAACATTACCCGTAATCCACTGTTGTAACAACGATACGCCAACACTTGAATAACATTTCAAGTCCTGAACTTTAAAGAAAAGTACCCGTGGTTGATTGCCTCGAATATTTTTCGCTGTGTAAATTGTCATAAACATGTCAACTTGGTCTTGGATCCAACACAAAGGTGCATTATTGGATTTCAACAATTGACCACTAGTATCACGAATTTGCGCCGGCAGATTCCTCCTCTGGACTTTCGTTGAAAGACCTACACCAGACTTACTTTTCTTCGCATTACCAATGGAAGCACTGAAATAAGATTCTATTGACTGCTGGGTGCGCTTCATTTTCCTTAATTACCATAGACAATTACCACATTAAAAGGACCAAAGCAACGCACTTAGACTGAATCTTGCTCGCATCTACGGCCAAATGAATTAGACATGCGTAGTTCGCATCAGCCAGATGTCGAAAACAACTTGTGCGCAGGCGCAGTAGTAAGCTGGAAACTACGCTTTTTTTAAATAGTTTATATTCCGAACTAGTTCCTTGGAACTAGTCCCGGCAAGGAATGGAATTTCCCTTCCCTAAACTGAATGAACTTAAAAGGAAAACTTTGAATATCCAAATATAAAATTATAAAAGGTAAGCGTATTACAAGGCTTGGGCTTACAAATGTTGAACCAGTCTTTAGACTTCTGCCACTAAACTGGTTATTGAGCAATAGTCATTAGGAAGTGGGGAAAAAAGCATAAGTGGTATGCTTTCGTAAGATTTTGCCTGGGCTTATAGGCGATCTAAATCTGGAAGAACATGGATGTTACGTTTACTTAAACATCGCAGTTATAATAGCATAGTGATCCAACGTGGTCCTTAAGTGGATTGAAATTAGAAAACACATATATCGTCGTTGAAGATGTGATATCTCGTATGTCCATTTTTTTTAGGTTTTCAGGAGACGAGAAAAACGTCAATCTATTTATTCACATTATTAACATTTCAAACCTTCTGAAAGGTGTCTTGTTCTTAAGAAACATGCTGATACAGTTGCTCACATCACAGCCCATATGACTAGAATACATTAAACTCACTGGCATACGAGGTCTCACCTGAAGTTGCCAATAATCAAAATACAAGCAAACGTTGTAATCGATTGTTTCTCAGCAATCGATGTCTTGTGACGCACGAGGGTTTGCTAGAACATGGGTTATTGCTTTCTCATCAGCTTTGTGCCAAGAACTCAAAATCGCAAAGCATGGACATACGAGGATTCACATCTTCAATGACGAATGCTCATATGTTTTTCGTTTCGTTTGAAGGTTTTGTAGGCACTCTCATCTCGTCTCTAGTATTTAATCATTCTTTCCAATCTCATTTCATTTTTCAAAAGATTCTTCCGGTCTCGTGATTAACACTAATTTTCTTATAATTGTAATCACAGAGGTCCAAACAATGTGAAGAGAATTTCGAATTTAAGAGAGTTCTTTCAATGTCAGGGGCAGATGCAGGTTAAATATTTTAGGAGAGCGGTATGGTAGTTAGCATTTCTTTGAGGAGGGGGATGGAATTGCTCCCACAAATGTTGACAAAGATCAATAGTACAAATTCTGCCATTGAATAGCGTGATAGGGAACTGTTATTTACTTTCGAAGCAGCAGCAACGAGATCTTTAGTAGTACAAACATATTTGTTGACAATGTTAACGTCGTACTTATTTCTATGTATAAAATTTGTTTTTTCTCTAACACAAATTACAGTGTAAATCAGTTATTTTTACCGGTATGCAATACCGGCCGATTTTCTAACTTTCGGATGTATAACCGGCTCAATTTAAGCACTGTGAAACAGTATAAATAAACCGCTCATGACGACGGAATGCTTGTATAAGGGGAAGGGGTACTGGACAATCAAATGAAGTAATCGAAAGTCAAAGAAAGCAACACTAACAATAACTCCTAAACTATACAAACCTCGCATGTTGTACAATTTTTACTCATGGTTCAGTAGTAGAGCGCTAATCTGCAGTACACTGAATCCCTGTTCGATCCTCAATTCGGGTCAGATGACTTTTGTGGTGGACAAACATCGTGCACATGGATTCTCCCATTTCTCTTTGGCCGTTTTACACACACACACACACACACACACAATCTGGTTGGGAGTTATCTGTTTACATTACACAGGGTGGACCATTTATCTTTCTACGCTCTTGGAACTTTTAAAGTAATAGATACCAAAGGCTGGAATTTCGCACCACACAAATATTATCAATAAGACATTCTTTGACACACCCTGTAATATAACCAGACTAACAGTGCTGCCAACCCAATATAAAGTTATATACTTTCAAAGTGGTATTACGTTAGGTTATAACATATTTCAAATTTGCATGTATAACGGAAGCTCATAATGCCACACTATTTATGTAGTGTTGCAAATAAGCACATAGTAGTATTACAAACGTAAGAAACGTATTTTAGAGGTTTCAAGAACAGTAAAAACGGAAAAGAGGTGTATTCGGCAATGCGTATCCAAAGTAACTTAATGCCGAATAATACCGTCATCATATGATGTTTCGAACAAGTAGAAACAAAGTTACAATTGGAAATTTTACTTTTTAAAAGAACTTTATTTCCACAAAATGTTCAGATAAGCATTACATCCAATTAATAGCAGGACATTAAACTCCAAATTTAATTTCATTTTTTCAAAAATGTAGCATATTATAATCGCTTACAAAACCTTATATACCAAACTCATAACATTTTCTTTGTAACTTCGAAATGAATTTATGCTAAATATCGAGATTGTGACATACTACTGAGGACAGTTATATATAGATCAATACAATTTGCACTATGTTCCATTAATTGACTCTGGAGTATTGTTGACACTTGACTGTTGATTATTATCAAGGCTTATTTTCAAAAACCAAAGGGAAAACAAGTAAGTGTGGATTACCTATTTATTCGTATGTTCCACCCACTACCAAATAAGGATTAAAGGGAAAATAGCACTTACAAGTGTGCACTCCCAAATAAGCAAGACCATAGTGTATCGATTGTTTTTAATAGGAACCCATTACTTACATAATTATTTTCGCACACCTACTTTCTCATTAAAAGGAAATCAGTGAAAGAAATACTAAGCTTATATATTCAGTGGCTCTCAAGCTTTTTAACTGTAATTTCCTTTTCGCTCTCGTTAAAAAAAACACCAATACATAATACTTCCTTTTTTTCCAATCAAATGTTCCTTGCAAATATAAATGAAATAAATAATATATATAACAAGGCTATGATGCTAACTACTGAAAATTTTCCATGATCTTATGTAAGTTGGAACATCAGTGACAAACATATTTCATATAACAATTACAACGAATAATAAACAACTACTTAATGATATTCTATATACATTTGAGTAGACATTATATATACACAAGAAGTTTGGTGTACAAGGGGTCTTAAAACGAGACTTAAATCTTGTGTAACGACTGTAGAAACAGTGAGAAGAGATGTATGCGGTATAAAGTACTTTGTTCCTTCGGACGGTATTTTATTAATTAAGCGAAGAAAAATATCAAAGTCATGGTGAAGGAACATTTGATATAGATAAAGAAACATTCAAAAAACTTAGAAAAAAATCAACCATTACTAGATAACAATAACAGCTAGTAAAAAACGTGAGATGTGCTATCCTGTTCACATTCTAAAGGGCTGCTGAAAGTTGAAATGAAATCATTCATTAAAACACCCCACGATTATACACTTTAGGCTAAGGGAGAAGGATTGAGTCAAGTGAGTGATAATGAAAGCATTGGTGGAATAAGAATGTAAGAATCGAACCAGGGACCCCACACACCAGAAGTAAGCGCTCTACCACTAAACCACCGTCCCCCCTTACAAGCCTCTTGACTATCTATCTGAGTTGATTTATCGTTTTCCTTACCAAGGTTCCGGGGGAATAGTGGGCGTGGTGGAGCATTTACTTCTGGTGCGTGGGATACCTGGTTCAATCCGTGGCTAAGTAAGTTTGTGGTGTATAAAATCGTGTCCGTGGGTTTTCTCGGAGTACTCTCACTTCCTTCCACATTCTCATTCCACTAAGTCTTCCATCATCGTTCACTTGTCTTAATCATATTCTTCCTTAGCCGAAAGGGCATAATAGTGGGACGTAAAACTGAAATATTTCAGTTCATTTTATTTTCTTACCAAGGCGCCAAAACTACATACCATGGCACTGTTTTTCTTATGTACACTATGTGAAACTTACACTACATCATCTTGCCAAGGTACTCTCCCTTCTTGGTTGAAGAAACGCAAGTACTCTTCGCGGACCTCTATAGCCACGACTACGGTCCTGTTGCCCCCTTGCCTTGCAATATTATCTTGAAAATGCGGCTCGATTTTCCACGTTCCGGGCACAATCTCTCCATTGTCAGCCTCTCGATCTATTAATGCCTGGGGTACATACCTAGAATCCTGTTGTTTCCTAAGAAAATTATGTATCGTGCATGCAGCAAGCACAAGTATTTCTACTTTGTCTGCTTGCAAATTAATTGCACTTAGGAATATTCTAAACCTGTTTGCTAATATGCCAAAGGCATTTTCTGCAACTCGTCTTGCACGGCTAAGACGATAGTTATAGATTCTTTTTTCCCGCGACATCCCACGTTCGGGAAATGGCTTCAAAACATGAGTTTGTAATGGGAATGCATCGTCGGCAACAATTACATAAGGCACTGGCTTATTACGGCGTGGAAGAACCCTATTATCTGGTATATTCAGCGAATTGACCGACAAAGAAGTATTCAAATCACTGTCACGGAACACTCCACCATCACTGACGCGACCATTCACTCCGACATCGATGTAAATAAAATTATAATTAGCATCAACTAGTGCCAACAAAACAATAGAATGTGCTTTCTTGTAATTAAAAAAAAAGGAACCATATTTTCGTAGCGGCCGAAATTCAACGTGTTTGCCATCAAGAGCTCCTATACAGTTAGGAAAATTCCATTTATCCTCAAACTCTGCTGCTATGGTTTCCCATTCCTCAGTTGTGTTTGGTGTCTGAAACAGCAAAGAAAATATATTTAGTCATTTGTGTAGCAATGTATATATTACACTACATAAACATTAGAATATACCATATACCTAGGTACAATAAAAATAAGCTGAATTATGTGACACTCCTTTTATGCTCTTTTGCTGACCGAAGTTATTTTAGAACGCGTAAATATCAATTCCATTATTTTAACTTCACAATGCACCAAAACTAGAAATATCATCAGAGGGGGAAGTGCACGGAATTCAATTAACAAATAGGGTTATATAGGCTACATTATAAATCACAAGTGATAATGTGACATGTCGTTGGGTAGGTCTTAGAAAATGAAAAATATTGGGATCACAGACTCTAATCTCCTTAATTTGTTTCACATTTTGCTACGATTTAGTAGGGTTTACGGCTCAGGCTTACATTAACATCAGCAGTTGATACTGTTCGTAAAGCAATGAGACAGTACTATAAACAAATATGAGAAAAAATAGCGAACATAAAAAATAATTATTATTATTATTACAAGGGCAATGGTTACATATGGTGAACCGAACAACGGAAACTGGGTTCACTGGAGCAGGTGGTTCTGCCAACTACAAAATTTATAGGTAAAATACTACCATATGTGAAATATTTATCTTGAAGGAATGAAAGTGTGAATGTAAGTAATTACTGTCAGTGCACAGCACATTGAAATGAATTTTGAGTGATAGTGGAAGTATTGTACGTGTGTGTTCTTTCACTACCTTTGCTTATGCGTATACCCACTGTCGCTAACGCCCCTGCACCCTACGGACCATCCCCTTCGAACTACTTGGGTGTTCGTGTTGCGCTCCTGCTGACACGGTCAGATAGCATTCGTGCTTTTCAGTGGCCACGTAGCACAAATTGGTTCGTATTTTATGCACTGTAGTTTTACGCCGTAGATCTACACTGAATTTACTGAGCTAGTAATGGTACTCCTCATTTAGTGTGTGCTCTGCTAAAAGAAATACGAAGCTAATATAAGAAACGTGTCAAAATTTGGTAGAACCGTCGGTTTGAGTAATGCCGAAACTAACTGAGAAGTTGTGATGCTAATGTAAACCTAACGCAAAATTACTGTTACTTTCTTGTACATGTAAAGATACTAACTAGCGATGCGGCGCTGTCCCAGTTTAGATAAACATAATTTGTACAATTTATGGGAGATTTGTGCTATGCTATTTTCGAAGATCAGTATATAAGTACTCGAAATATATCGGGATCTTACCTTTCACATGCATTTTAAGGTACAAATACTAAATGCAAAGTATGCTCTTTACCGCGTTAAGTGAATCTGCATCCAGTAATATCCTCCACGAGTGAATTTCATGATGAAAGTGAATATATCATGAATGTATTTATGTTTGCGTAAACGGGACTGCACTCTATATTGGGAAGGTTCTAGATTACTGGTCCCCCATGTAGGTTAGTAGCTGGGTTGGTTTCTTTCTGTACTAAAGTTTATACATTTAACTTATACAGTTTTGCCAAGCGAGCGTCAGCGAGTGAAGGCGGGTTAGAGCCCCGTAGGGCCCATTGTTTTTAGTCTTTACTACAGCTCAATGGGAAGGGGGACCAGTACTCTAAAACCTTAGCCGCTATATTCTAATACACCTGTAAATACTCTACCACCATTCTTTAAATACTCTTGTTTAAGACATTCGTAAATAGCCAAACACACCTCTGGCACAAACTTCGAAATCGTCGTGGCCGGTATTCTAGTTGCATACATTAAACTAGTATAGGACTCTCCTGTGGCTAAAAAACGAAGAGTAACTGCGAGTTTATGTTTTGCTGGGATACTTTCTCTCATCACTGTGTTCTTTTTTGTGATTTTACTGGATATCATTTTCAGCAAGAGATTGAAACTGTTCTCGTCCATTCGTAAGAAATTCTCGTAAGAAGCTAGGTCTTCATTTAAAAGTTCGTTTTGCAACATCGGTAAAATACCTCTGGACGTACGTCGCAATATCCACTGCCTAGTCCAATATTTTCTCCTTTGCTTGTCTTTAAGTCTATTTAGACATACCACGATTATACCAGCTGCAACGATTGACCTACATTTTTTTTCTTTTCCTGTTTCCATTTCTTTAATCAATACGTCACTCTACAGCACGCACACACAAATGTCACTTCTATGCTTTATTTTGAAAAACCCAAATTAATACGCTGCTTCGATTTCACCTGTTTGCATATTGCCTTTCACATGTTTTGGACTGCCACCTATCAACAAGCATATAAAACACATTCAATACTTCTATGATCGTGTACATGGGGACCCAAATTCATTCGAGACTCTTGTTTAAGTGTCTTGAACAATGTTCCTTTGACCGTGTAAATTGGAAGTCTTGAATGGTCTTGTTCAAGCTTTCTTGGATCGTCTACAAGCAGCATAAGAAAAGCAAGTGAGAAATTAATAGCGGATGGAAAGTTTGATGAGTATAGCGCAATTTTTGAAGACTGGAAAAATGAGGGAATTATAGAAGAAGTTCCAGAAGAAGAGTTAGGTAATCGAGGGCATTATTTACCTCATCGGGGAGTCTTTAAAGTAAATTCCACGACAAATGTTAGACCTGTTTTTGACGCTTCTTGTAAAGAAAAGGGATCTCGTTCCTTAAATGATTGTCTAGCAAAGGGACCTAATATGTTGGAACTTATTCCTGCCATTCTCATGAATTTCAGAAAGAAAGGGATAGGTGTTGTTTCGGACATAAGAAGAGCTTTTTTACAAATCTCTATTAATCCAGCAGATCACGACTACTTACGTTTTTTGTGGTGGCAAGATTATAATGAACAGGTGATTAAAGTGTTTCGACACCGCAGGGTGGTTTTTGGAGTTAACTGTAGTCCCTTTCTTTTGCATGCTGTAATAGACCACCACTTGAAAAATACAATTATCCTTATAGTAGTGTAACTGAAAAGCTTAAAACTTCCATGTATGTTGATAATTGTGTAACATCCGTTGATTCTGAAAATGAATTGAAAGAGTTTATTGAACAAGCAACGAACATTATGGCTGAAGGAAAATTTGAGTTAAGAGGATGGGAGCATACTACGTTGTGCAAAGAAGAACAGAAATGTGTACCAATATCTGTTCTAGGTTTATTGTGGGACAAGCAAGATGATGTTTTATTTTGTGATCTAAAATTAAGTGAGAAACCTCCTGAACAAGTAACGAGAAGAGTTGTTTTGTCCTTTGCGCAACGAGTGTTTGATCCAATTGGTTTCAGTTGTCCTGTTACTCTTTTTCCAAAACTCTGGTTACAGGAAACGTGGAAAGAAAAGTTGAGTTGGGATACTGAATTACCGGAAAAAACAAGCAAACAGTTTCTTAAATGGTTAGAAGAACTTACTTTGTTAAGGACTGTAAAAATACCCAGGTGTGTTTCGTTTGTAGACATAGAATCTTCTAGTTTACACATATTCTGTGATTCATCTAAAATGTCCTATGCTGCAGTAGTGTTTTTGAGAACTGAGGTTAATGGCACTGTTTCAGTACAATTATTGCAAGCTAAATCGAGAATCGCGCCACTGAAGGGTATCACTATACCTAGATTAGAATTACTGGCATGTTTCATAGGAGCTCGTTTAGCGAATTTTGTGAAAACAGCAATGGGTTTTGAAAAGATCAAAGAATATTTTTGGACGGATTCATCTACAGCTTTGTGTTGGATACAGAGTGAAGGACCATGGGCAACATTGGTTAATAATAGAGTGAAGGAAATACGCAATTTAACAAATGTAGAAGATTGGCGTCATATTTCAGGGCAGCAGAACCCGGCTGACCTGCCTTCCCGAGGATGTTCAGTTAGTAAACTTTTAGAATCGCAATGGTGGGAGGGTCCCCAGTGGCTCAAGCAAGAAGAAACAGACTGGCCTCGATCTACTGTCATGACAAATAAAGAAGAAGTAAGTGCTGAAAGAAAAAAGGGATTGGTGATGAGCATGTATGTTGAGAGTAAAGTAGATCCGTGGTACTGTACCTATTTTTCGAAGTATTCAAAGATAGTAAGAATGGTTGCTTGGATTATTCGATTCTGTAACAATGCAAAGAAATCAAATGAACGAGTTTGTGGAGAGCTGACAGCTATTGAGCTTAATTCAGCAGAACGAATTTTAATCAGGGACGTACAAGACGAAAGTTTTTCAAGTGACAGGAAGTCCGAATTGAAGTCTCTTGATATTTTCCAAGATAAGGAAGGTATTTACCGAGTAAAGACGAAGCTAACAGAACGTCAGGATGAAGAAGATTTTAAGTTCCCTATGATTCTACCTAGTAAGCATAAATTGGTGGAATTGCTGGTTTTTGAGCAACATGTCAGTGTGAATCATGCTGGTGTAAGTGTAGTATTGACTTCTCTCAGAGAAAGATTTTGGATTCTCAAAGGTAGAAGAACGGTAAAAAGAATTCTTGCTCAATGTGTTAGATGTAAACGACATGAAACAAAAGGGATTCAGTGCATTCCCGCTCCGCTACCTGAAGAGCGAATACGAGATGCTTCTCCATTTGAAGCGACCGGTGTTGATTTAAGTGGCCCTCTTATTTTGAAAGATGGTACAAAAGCTTGGATTATCCTATTTACGTGTGCTGTGATAAGAGCTGTTCACCTTGAACTCACCACATCTTTGTCCACTAAGAGTTTCCTGCTTGGATTTAGAAGGTTCATTGCTCGGCGAGGACGTCCGAAGATTGTGTTTAGTGATAATGGGACAAATTTCGTAGGCGCAAGTAATTTGCTCAATGAAGTGGACTGGAATGAAATACAAAGAGAAGCCTCAGTAAGAAGAATCGAATGGAAATTCAATCCGCCTACAGCGGCATGGTGGGGTGGTTTCTGGGAGAGACTTATACAGATTGTCAAAAGGCTTCTAAGGAGAGTATTGGGACGTGCATCGCTACAGTATGAGGAGTTACTGACCATTGTATGTGATTGTGAGGCTACAGTAAATTCAAGACCCCTGACTTATGTTTCTGATGATCCACATGATCCCATTCCTATTACACCTGCAATGTTCTTGCAAGATATTTCTAATGTAGGTGTACCAGATTTAGATAATTTGGATCGTTTCTTTTTTGACAAGAAATTTCGACATCAACAAAATTTAAGATTTTAAGGAAACGCTTCCGGAATGAATATTTAAGCCAATTAATACAACGGCCTGGGAAGACAGATACTTACCAAAACATCAAGAAAGGTGATGTAGTTCTGTTGGAGCTAGAAGATAAGAAGAGAGTGGCTTGGCCCTTGGCTAAAGTCATTGACGTGTATCCTGGTAGAGACGGACTGCACAGAGTTGTTCGTTTGAAAACTTCATCAGGTGAGATGATTCGACTCATTCAACGTGTGTTTCCTTTGGAAGTAACTTCCGGTGAGGAACTACTTGCAGAGAAAGTTAAAGGGATTTCAAGTGTACCTAAAGTTGAAAAGACTGTAACCACAAGGAGTGGTAGGCAAGTGAAATTCCCTAAGAAATTTTTAGATTGAGACTGTACCTTATGTAATATATATATTTGTTTGATTAATGTATTAATCAAAGGTGGGAGGATAAGAAGTTTGTAGCAAGAGGTGAGAAACTGTTGTAGCAAGAGGTGAAAAACTTGTCTGTGTAGTAGTCTGTGGTTTTAGCAGAGAATAAAGGAGGCAAAAAAATGCAACATGTTTTTAGAGGAAGATTAAACGGGTAGTTTAATTCTGTTCCTAACACCTTAGTTTACCTATACACAACCGTTTTTAAGTTACCAGGAAGAAAACCTCACTGAATATATTAACCCGGAAGAACACCACCACTACATGGAAATTTGTTTCAGAAGATGGACTTAACCTCGCATTTCTGCCCGCTAACGAAAGAAAAAAGAAAAGAAACAGCCTTTTTCTTACTCCAATGCCATTTTAATTTACACGGATGCTTCTAAACAGCATGCCGAACATGGATCTGTGGTTGGAGCAGGAATTTATATACCAGCGCTTAATTACGCAGAGACTCACAGACTTCCACCGAATACATCAATCTATTTAGCAGAAAGCTGGGCAATTCGCACGGCATTGAAAGTCGCCCTACAACGGAAACTACCTGTCGTGGGCATTTGTAGTGATAGCCTTAGTGCGTTACAAGGAATATGTAGAACCCCATGGACATCTGCCAATACATGGTTACACATGAATATTCGCCAACAGCTTCGAATATTACATAACAATCATCAAGTGGTTACGTTAATACGCCCTCACACTGTGACATCCCCGGGAACGAAGTCATCGATATTCTGAGCAGATATGCAACACAACATGGCATACCGATTGATATCCGGCTTCCAGCATCTTCTTTCGCCGAGATGCTGCTCCAGAAACGACAAACCCAATGGCGAACCTACCAACAACAACAACGATCAGGACCAGGGATTTATTATTCGCAACTAGAACGGACTCCCACCACGAGAAAATGGGAGGCCCCTCATAATTGGACAAAAACATCATTCTTTATATTCTCGCCTTCGTCTTCATACTGCTCAGATTCCCATTCAGCAATATAAACAGCAACAGCGTCCCTCACGTTTGTGTTATTGTGGAGAAAATGAAGGTTCTAATGACCACCTGACTTTCAGTTACTCTCTAACTCCTGGTTACCTTCCGATACTCAACACAGTCATTCATTCTGTTTGTTTCACTAGCCTCGTAACAGTGTCTTTCTTACTAGCTAACAAAAACCACCTTGTTCTTTATCATCTGCTTCAATATAACATAGTGAATAACGACTTGTAATGGTGTCAAATTGTATTGTATTGTATTGTATTTATTTTCATTCTTTCTCATACAAATTGTTCACAACGTGAACGTATGAGTTGGACACGTCATAAGAACACTGAATGTGTACATATGTATACATTTAAATCTACATGCAATATTAAAACACTGTGAATTTGTGTTAAAAGAAAGTACAATTTTTCATTATTCTAATTTACATACAACGATATAAAACAACATAACAGTTAATAAAACCTTACATTATGGATATGCAAAATATATATACTTTAAACCTTACTTACTACAGACGAGATATTCTTCTACAGAATACAAGCAGTGCTCGAGTAGGTAGTACTTGACTGCTTTATTGAAACCGGATGTTTTGTTTTTTAAAGTGGAAGGAAGCTTGTTATAAATATTCACTGCCATAGGAAATGTACTATTCTTATGTACGTTTAAACGTGAGGACTCTCATGAAGATCAGACGCTTGTCTTGTATTATGCATATGAATATCTGAGTTCAACCGGAAGTTGCTTGTATCTATCTGTATATCATTTCTTACAAATTTTAGAAGTTCATATATATATATATACAAACATGGAAGAGGTAAGATTTCAAGAACTTTAAAAAGAGGTTTACAAGAAGTTCAAGGTTTACTTCCGGTCATAAACCTTAAAGCTCTCTTTTGTAAAACGAATATATAATTTAGCAATGCAGTAGATCCCCAGAATATAATACCGTATTTCAATTTAGAATGAAAAAGACCAAAATAAGTTGTGAGCAGAACATGCTGACTGACACTATTTCGTAAAAGCTTTAACATGTAACAGGTTTGAGCCAATTTACTAGATAATTTTTGAATGTGAATTTTCCAATCTAATGTATCTGACACCCAAAGACCAAGAAATTTGATATCCGAGATGTAATTCAACGTTTTGCCGTTAATTTTTACACAAGGGCGTTTTCTTATCACGCTTTTTACTACGTGAAAGCGCATGCACGAAGACTTTGTTGTGTTTAGTATTAGTTTATTTATATCCATCCAGTCACTGGCTGCAGACATGGTGGAATCTACTGCATTACATAACTCAACGTAAGTTTCTCCGGTTACTAATATATTTGTATCGTCAGAATATAGAACAATTTTAGCAGAGTCTAACCATTGTGGCAAGTCATTTATATATATCAAAAATAGAATAGGGCCTAAGATGGAACCTTGAGGAACTCCAAATTTTAACTCTTTGGTATCTGAATAACATTTGGTTACTCCCTGAGTATCTCGAGTCTGACAGTTAATTTCAACAGTTTGCCTTCTGTTGGATATAAACGATTTAAACCACTCATAAGCATTTCCCCTAATACCATAATCTTGCATTTTTTAAGTAAAATTTGATGATCAATTGTATCAAAAGTTTTGCTAAGATCAAGAACTATGCCGGTTGTATATTTCTTAAGGTTTATTGAATTCAAAGCGGAATAGAAAGAAGTAAAGAGCAGTTTCAGTAGACTTATTTTATCTAAAGCCATTTTGAGCAGGAGTTATTAAGTTAAAATTATTAAGAAAGCTAACTAGTCTTATATAGATAAGTTTTTCAAAAAGTTTAGAGAAGGTAGTAAGATCTTTCTTGCTACTTTTATATAAGGGCTTAACAACTGCTAGCTTCAAAGCCTCAGGAAAAGTGCCACTACTAAATGAGTTATTTACTATGAAGCATAAGATATTAGCAATTTCATAAGAGAATTGCTTTAGAATTTTATCAGGAACTTTATCATATCCTGAAGAACTCTTATTTGTCATTTTCAGTGTAGTATTTAAGATTTCCTGACTAGTTACTGGGTGCAAAAACAATGATTTTCGAAAATATCGTTGTGTCTACTAACGTATTGTTTGCTAGATAGTTTTCAAAGTGATCAACAGTGCAGTGCTCTTGTTATTCATAGCACCTTGTAATATATAGTATCTTCGACATAGTTAGTGTTCCACATGAAGTGATTGTTTCGATTGTGTTTACTTATTTTATCCCAAATTGATCCTGGACCATTCATCTCTACAAGTATAGATCCCCATTTAATCGTCTGTATTGCTCAGCAGACGAGTTCCTGGAGCATCAAAACATTGAGAGAGAGAGAGAGTGAGTGAGAGAAGAGAGAGAGAGACCCCGCGTGCATAAGAGAAGATTTTGACAGGGAGTTCGTCAGTGACCGTTACGGCGAGTGCATTGTGTTTTGTGTGCTCTGTGAGGCCGAGAGTTGAGTGGGCCTTTCTATACATATACACTACACTTACATTCTTTTTTCCATTTACACGTTCATACATTCCCTTCTTTTTTAAACACTTTTTTCCATTCATTTTACACTCGCACTTTTCTTTACCTTTTGCCCTGTCCATCTTTGCCTTCAGCCCTCTTTAACTGTTCGAACCAATGTATATAGAGTATTACAGGTAGCACATTTTCTGCTATCGAGAGAAAAAATTACCCAGAATTCTTGCGCGACGTGACGTCACGTGGAAGAGAGCACGAAACAAACACGCTGTAGGGAATACAGTAAGCGGTGTCGATGCGTGAATTTTTTTAAAGAATGGGTAATTATTGAGACAAAAATGAATAAAAATAACTTTGTTGTTGCTCAATGTCCGAATTGAGAAAGGAAGACTCCATGTATAACATAGTACCTCTTTCCTAAAATGTTGATACAACGAAAGTGAGTTTTTCGGTGTAAACGCGCAGACAGAGTCGATGTAAACAATGCTAATATTTATTTTATTCACTTCTTACTGAAAGATTATGAGACAGACTTACAACACGAACTTCATAAACTACCTGTAAGCAGTGCTTAAATTCCTGATGAAAAAGTACCGGGGCCTTTCCTGGCTACCAAATATATATATATATATATATATATATATATATATATATATATATATATATATATATATATATGTGTGTGTGTGTGTGTGTGTGTGTGTGTGTGTGTGTGTGTTTGTGTGTGTGTGTGGTTTAGTCAAATCTTGTAACTTAAATTCCAGGCACTTCCATACTGGGAAAAATTGTGCTAATACAAATCAAACAAATGTCATGACAACATAGTATTTTCACATAATTTTTATGTGAATAATAATATCAAAATAGCTGAACTTACCTCTTATAAGACAATGGATACAGTTAAGTCACAGTAGTTTCCATAAAGCTTCCTTCGATTTGTCTTCCTCTGCCTCCTGTCTTTTCTTGCAACTTGAGAGGGCGGTGTTTCTTCCTTGGGATATTCAGCGCTTAACGTACGGGAGGGGATCCCAGTATGACAATGGCGGACCATTAATATTTATTGTCATTAAAGATGACACACTTCCAACCGATAGCGCGTTTCTAATTGGCGTGACAACATTATTCATTACACTGAAACCCCGCTCACACTCAGCATTGCTGACTGGTATCGTTTGCACACACTGCATTAATACCTTCATTCTCCCCAAGACCTGCCTGCCTCCACTATCCTTAAAGTCACGATAAGCTTGAATAGTTTCTCGAAAACATAAAGAAAACAATTCGCACAATTCTTTCAAGTCTTGTTCTCCATAATCGACATTAATATTTTCCGGCCAGTACTCAGGGTAAATAATTTTCATCATTTCGGAGTACACAGTGTCCTTCTCAGTCAAGCACCTTCTGTTCAAGTTTGTAATTACACTCTTATAGAACTGCCCTTTGTTAATTTCCGAAGCGTTGTTTTTACTGCCACTCATTTTCAAGGGAACTCCTTTAAAATGTTTCTCTTTTATGGCTCTCTGTACTTCTCTCCAGTACATGCCTCCTCTCTCTTTGTGGGCCTTAAACACCTCGATTGTTCTGTATATGAGTTTGTTTGCCTTCGGAAGGGCTATAGTCTTTTCTTGCAAGGACTCTGAAAGGCTAGAAAGCTCACACAAGACATCCATCATTACTCCCAAACTTGTGATGAAGTGACTTTCTTCCAGCTTATTTGCTAGCCCTTGAAACGTTGATTTCTCTCTCCGATCGCGATTTACATCCTTAGCAGCATTAACAAAGAAATTATACAATGACGAATAGCCTTTCCACACGGACTCCACAGCTCGAAAACTTGATGCCATCCAGCGAATTGACGCGGCCCATACACGTAAACACATGCCTGAAGAAACAGCCCGACTTGTATGAAAAATGATAAAACCACAGGCAAGTTGATCGTGTATGGCCTCGTTCATTCATGTTGAAAGTTTTCAAAATCTTCTGAAAACATGTTTGATGTTTTTGGCGTTCTGCATGCATGTTTGATGTTTTTGGCGTTCTGCATGCATGTTTACCGTGTATGGGCTCGTTCATGCAAGGTGGCTGTTTTATATTTAGGTCCGCCAATCACGACAGCGGAAGAAATCACGTGACTCTCTCCTCCGTCGCATGCCAAGGTCGTTCAAGATGGGTGATCGTTATTTCCTGGAGCATCAAAACATAGAGAGAGAGAGAGAGATGCGTTACATGACAAGGGATTCTGTGCATGCATTTATTCAGGTATACAAAGAAGTACCATGTTTTTGGAAGGTAAAATAAAAATTTTAAAAAAATACTGTGTGGGGAATGACGTAAAGAATTCTACATTTGAAATTCTAGAAAAGCTGAGAGAATTTCAACCTCACTCCACCCTTAATAGTTGTTAAAAGGAGGATAAATACGTTGCGCTCCAACTACAGAAGAGAGCACATCAAAGTGAGGAAAAGGAAATTAAGTGGTTCTGCCGCTCATGAAATTTACATGCCAAAGTTATGGTACTACAGGGGTGTAGCCAGCAGGCTTATCTAGGGGGGTCGTTTTTGAGGAGAGACAGCTACAATGTACAAAACCCCAAAAAATGTGTTACAGCTAGAGATTTTGAGGGCTGAAAAAACGGAATTTTTTGTTTCCGTCCGAAAATCTAAACACACTGTTTTTTTAAGTTTTTTTTTCTTCAAAAATATTATGTACCAGGTAGTTTTTATTATACTTAACCAAGAACTACTGCCCCGAAGCAAACGTTATACCTTTGTGTAAAACTATTTCAATCCAAGTCCTTGTACACAGAACCTATCTACATAAGACTGATTTTTTTTAATTTCCTTTAATTTCTTTAAAATTTCCTAACAAAAATATTTATTATTCGTGACTAAAAAACATTATAATTATTTTATTAACAGCTATATATCACTTCCTGTTTTACATCAAGTGGAAAAAAAGCGAATAAAATTCAAACTGAAAAACTGAATTAAAACGTTGTTTTTCACCATATTTTCCAACTGATAAAAAAATTTGTTTTTTAAAACACTCAGTTTACGGCGATAGTTTTGTAGCAGTATTTATAGTACCTTGTTGAAACGTTTGTCTTCAAACTGTCAAATATAAAACAGGGGCGGATCCAGGACGGACTTCTGGGGGTCGGTGGGTTATAATACTGCTACTTAGAGCTACCTTTAAGAGCTTCAAACTCTGGGATGGGTTTTATTTATATATAAAATAAGAAATCTTCATCTTCTGGGGGTTATCGCCCCTCTGGATCAGCCTCTTATATAAAATCACAGTAAATCGTGTAATCTGCTGTTACAAATAAGTATATATATATCGAAGTCCATTTGTTTGTTATGAGTTTATATTGACACAAATCTAAAGAAAAATTACACAAAATATTATAATTTGTGTGGAATAATTTAGTTCCATTATCTAAACAATTTCCATCCAATTTGGACATGTTGGCGTGGGAGACCCGAGTTCGATTCCCAGTGGGAACTAATGTGGTTCGGATTCCACGTTAATCAGTAGGTCCACGTCTCATATAGCCTCGCTGCTGAACGGGACGTTAAACTCAAAATCAACTCAACCAATTTGGAAGTGATCCGCACAGGAGCACTAGATCAATCGATTGTAGTAGATGTGGTAGCAACCTGTGCATTTGGTCATTCCTTACACAGAAGATACACCATATTATTTTTCAATCGGTAAATAATTTAACGTAAATTATTAATTATATGTAAACTTTGTTATATTTAAATGACTGGAGCAATATAATTTTACGATGATGTTTTAAAAACTGGTCGTTTAAGGGGTCCAAGAAATCATTTGGGGGGACTGGCTCCGACGCCCTCCTCCCCATGGCTACACCCCTGTGATATTACGATTAACTTTAATTTTTATCGGATTAGGAAGAAACACGTGTAAGCAAAAGCAACCTAGATGAATACAGCAGTGATGAAGAGCCTGATGAGTCATCTCCACAGGTAATTAAAATAAAATATTATTGCAACTAGTTTTATTTTCACACTTATTCCTGTGTACTGTCATGTAGAATTAAGAGACCTCGATGGTCACTACTAGTTGGTAGCAATCATATTGTCTTACCATTCGACTCTTCACGGTCTCCGTCCTCCACATTTCTCAAACAACTTCTAGTAAGTTGAACAGTATGTTGGTGCGTGTGTGGGCAAAAAATTCTTCCAACATACATGATGAGACAAATCTTTCATGAATGTTGGTCATGCAAGTGTGTACATGTATGGGCCGCTATTCAATGCGTTGTGAACTGCAAGCTCAAGCCGATGATTTACGCAATGCCATGTTACAATACGAGAGAAGTCTTGTTTCATCAATGTTGCCAAACCTGCTCGTTCCCCTAGCATTACTGAAGCTCCATCCGTACACAAGCCAATCAAGATATCCTGGAGCAATTCTTTACTCAACCCTTGCTTCTCAAGGCATTCCATGAGCGAGTTCTTAATATCAATCGCTTTGGTCCTTTCTAAAGGAATCAAATCGAAGAATATTGTTGTGACAGTTCCATCATTTATTGCACCTTTCAAATACACTATAAGCACAGTTTGGTTAGCTACTGTGGTACTTTCGTCTAGAAGAATGGAAATTTTGGTTCTACGATCAATAATGCTATTTACAATTTTGTGTCTCATTTCTTTCGCGATATGATGTACTATTTCCGTACAACTGACATTACTCTGCAAAGTGCTCCCAATATCTAAACCGTTAAGCATTTGTAGATCGATCAATTTCGGATGATCTAAAAAAGCACGATTGTGTTTTGCAATGTGATAAGCAGTGCGAAACACGCGACATGTGACTTCCTGTGTGGCTGTATTCTTCTTCTCCATACCTTTCCGCAGTGGATCATCACGTCTACTTTTAAGAATTTCTTCCGCTTTTGTGTGTGCTTTTGAATCTCTATGCTCATAAATTTTCTTTCTGAGCTGCTTTTGCTGATCAGCTTTACAACGTCCCCCTCTAATACGAATCAAGGCTTTTGCCCACTCTGGTGCAATATGAATACCCTGCTCAGAAAAACACACGCCTAGAGTCTGTACTTCCTTATACGTCAAGCATCCTAAAGCCCCACTATTATAAAATAACCAAGAGTATTTACCTTTAAATTGTAGCCATTGCTCATGTGTCCAACAAGCCGGTATGCCCTCCATTTTGTTTGATTCGTTATCTTCGTGTTCACTACAACTTTTTTGAACCTCCCCATCATTCTTAGAAATATTTTCGGAAGCTTCAGAATTATTTTCACACACTACATGAACACTGTCACTACATTTTCGTTCCGCATCACTCGCATCCGTGTTGTCCGAATTATTCTTACGTTTAAAAAATGTTCCAATTAAAAAAATACTTGTCTTATACACAACAATGCGAGTACGAAGTCAACGAAACCTTTTTCACTTTGTTATTAAAATTAACTAGTTAAACTGTACTGTTGATCAGCTTCACGTCAGCACATGCGTCTTACGCCTATATTACCGAAATGTTACTTAACCAAATAACTACGGTAATGAAACCAAAATATCGCGAACAAACGCACAACTATCGCACCGGACTAACTACCGTCGTCTTATCCTGCACTAAAGAGCGCAACTAACCAACTTTTCGGGTTGAAAAAAGAAAAGTTTCTAAATAAAGTTGTCAAATTATGGACATAGAACTCTGCATCCGTCAAAGACTAGCAGCCGCTTCTTTGTTACTTCAGAAAAGGACTTTATTTCGGGACAGAACAAATTTTCACTTTAATGTTTTTATTGGTTTCTATTTTTGCGGCTATGAACTCATGGAAATTTGGTGGCAATAGAGACAGGAAGTGCTGCATGGCCAATGACCCTCCTTCTCCACGGAAATGACCTGCCATCAAACCCGATACTGAAAATAAATGTAAGGGATCTCGGACCTTTCTTTTCGGTTTCTGTAAGGGACAATCTTCTCTCAATGGAGCCTGCATTTGGCATCTATCAAGAAGGAGGTTTGTTATGAGGTTTTCATTTTCTACTTGTCTGTTTAGCTTTCTTTCTTGGACCTCTTGTTTATAAAAATTAAGTAGCCTCACATGGTTCAACCTTTCCATCCGACAGGCTTTGATGTTAGTTTATAGAAATTTTTGCCAAAGCTGCCGTCACTTGTACACACACTACCATGCGAGAGGGGAAAAAAAGGTTACCACTCAGCCCTCGGAAGATGTAAAATTGTAAATTGTCGGAGTGACGCCGCCTTCTCACTCTCCCTTTTCAGTGTGTCCCAAAAGAAAAGAAAAAAGAATGAAAGGCATACATAAATTGACATAACCAAAAGAAACAAGAAGCTTCCTTGTATTCTGACTTCGCGAAAACAACACCAGTGAAGCCAGAAAGGAGGTTCTTGAAAAAAGAAAAGAAGAAGAAGAATTAGCAAGCATTTGGCAAACCCTACGAATTACTTTATTGCCATAGAAAGTATAGACGGTCAATTTTGAGTTTGCAAGATGAAATTTCCGCCTCTATAGCTTTCAGAAAAAGAGGAAAGGTAATAAGTATTCTTATTTTCTTTTTTATTTTTATTTTGTAGTTTGTTTGAAGGCAGCAGAAGAATGAACTTCTTAGTTTCTGTCTCTATCCCCCCCAAGAATTTTATAGCTCAGCTATACCCCTGTTGAAAAACAAATAGAAAAAAGGAAACTGCCAGCAGCGTCCGGAGAGAAAAGAAACTTGTTTCTGCTATTTTCTCACTCCCTGGTTGCCTCAATAATGCACTTGAATTTTACATTATGTGAGCCACCGGGCTACCGAAACAGTGAAAAAGGAAAGTTAAAGTACGGATTTTATCAACATTATTTAAGATGCGGAGAAAGTTAAAAAAAAACAACGAGAAAAGGTCCGGGGCTCAGCCCCGGCACCCCAAAAAGAACCGGGGCGGAGCCCCGGTGGGCCCCGGCTGAATTTAACCACTGCCTGTAAGAAAAAAAAAGTTCCGCCCTCATGCAATTTCTTTTCTGCATATATCGAATTGGTATGGAATTGTTAAGAACGAACACACAGGAGCATCATTTAGGGGCGCACGAGGGGACAAATACTCCCCAAGAGTTTGAGTAATACATATAATTTAATCGATTGTAGGGGCGGATCCAGGGGGTGATCGGGGCGACTAGACTGCTGGGAGCTCGCGCTCACTAATTTCATTGGGGGTGGAGGCGCGGTGGCTCAGTGGTAGAGCGTTCACCTCCGGTGGTTGAGGTCCCTGGTTAGATCCCAACTCGCTCTGTGTGGACTTTGTGGTGGACAAACACCGTGCTCGTGGGTTTCTCGGGATTCTCTCGATTCCTACCACTTTCTTCATTCCACCATTTCATACATTTCTCATAAACAGCGTCTCCTTTAGCCTAACCGGCATAATCGTGCGACGTAAAACTTAAAGATTTCATTTCATTTCATTTTCATTTCATTGGAATACACTTTATTGGGTTTAGGTTCACTACACTCAATAAAACTTGGGCTTACTAGTCTGAATTACAGTAAGGGTCACTACCATTAATGACCTCGTGTTCAATAACGTCAGTGGGGCTTGCAATGAATTTATTACTTTCAGTGGGCACTATTCTCGTTAAGGCTCGCTCTTACTCAAGTCCAGGCTCATATCCTTCAATGAGGCTCGCGTTTACTCGGGATCGGTCTCACGTCCTTCAGTGAGGCTCACTCTCACTAAGCTCCTTGGAGATCGCGCAATCTAATCTATTTCGAGCGAGCACGCGATTAGTTAGGTTCGGGGTTACTGATCTTAATTAGACTCTTGCTCACTCGTGCGTGCTATCTCCCGTCAACTGGGCTCGAGCTCACTCATCAATGCGGCTCAAACTCACTGACACCAGCGTGTATTAATGTGGCTCGGGTTCCATATTTTCAGTGAGGTTCACGCTATTTATTCTCGTTGAGGCTTGCGCTTTCTTGGTCTAGGAATCACATTCTTTAATGAAGTTCCAACTCACTAGGCTCCTTGGAACTCGCGCTGTCTAGTCTCCTTTGGTCACGCACTTGCTTGGATTCGGGCATACTAATCTGGATTGGACTCGTGCTCACTTGTGTTGGCTCACTTCCGCCAGCTGGGCTCTTTCTCACTACCATCAATATAACTCGAGCTCACTGATAAAAGCGCTGTTTTCACTAATGTGGTTCATTACCTTTAGTGTGATCATGCTCATTATTCTCCTTGAACCTCGTGTTTATTTGGCCCCGGGCTCATATCTTTCAATGAGGCTTGCACTAACTAGGTTCCTTGGAGCTCGTGCTCTCTGATCACTTTCGGGCAAGCGCTTACTTGGGCTCAAATTTCAACACTCAGTGGGACTCGAGCTCACTGGCATTGGTAGGGCTTGTACTCATTTTTGCTTTAGCTCACATCCTTCATTCAGGCTCGTACTTAGTCAGGTTCTGGATCAGATCCTTTAATGAGACATACAGTTATTAGCCTCCTGGCACTCGCGCTTACGAATTTTATTCGGGCACATTTTCCGTGAACTAAACCCAAAATATAGTAGAAACACATGTAGAAAAAAAAAGAACATTTATTTGAGCAATCTCAACCTTAAAAAATAAAGCCCAAACAATGAAGAAACACAGTGCAAGGAAAAACAATTAATGCGTCCGGGTTCTGTGACTTCTGAGGGCTGCAATTAGAATTATCACCAACATTTCCTATCAATATCCGTAAAACAATAACAATGAGTGGATGATAACATTAATATAAATTTATTATAATACAGCAATTTACCATCCGTATTTGTAGTGTTAGTAATATTTTTGTCTGTATGTAGTTTCAACAATCAAATGAAGTTAGAATATGCTCGGAGTATACAAAAAGTTTATGCTAAAAGCAGAAGACGCGATTTCCTCTCTTCCGCGTGACGTCACACTTCCAGCGACCAATACCAGTTCGAATCGCATATTTATCAGCCCTGTGTTCGAACTTCACTCCCTATTTTGACCTTTACCCTATTGTGTCGTACTCCTCTCCCGATTGTCACATTACTTTTTTCACATCTTTTTTAGTTTATCATACTTATTACTTTGTATATGTCATATACCTATGTACTCATCTTATTACTTTTTCTCATTTTTCTACTAATCAAATCATTACATTTTACACGTTAAATTACCTTTGTAAATTGCCGATAAGTCTTTTCAAAGACAGTGGCAACGTTTTTTTGCGCCACTGTTGTGACGCTTCTACAAACAAACAAAGATTTTGACAGAATCATTTGCATAGGAACCATTACCATGTGGCAATTTAGCTTTGATAAAAAAAAAAAAATCCTCGTTGTGAGATCAGTGATGCCAATTGAAGGGAAATTTCCCTTGTCGCAGGGAAATTTTGAGTAAATTTTGAAGAAAAGGGAAAAAGGGAAATTGCTTGTAATCTCTCAATATTGCAGGGAAATTTTGAGTAAATTTTGAAGAAAAGGGAAAAGGGGAAATTGCTTGTAATCTCTCAATATTGCAGGGAAATTTGAACCTCTCTTCAATCATTTATAGATTGAATGTATTTACGTATCTGATTAATCTCATTAAAATTCAGTATAAATTCCACATCCTATTTGTTCCAAACATAATCCGTTGTACATATTTCACATAAATTCTCATAAGTATCTTGCTTTGCATTCGTTAATATTTATCAACAGTACACATCGATCAACATACTCAGTTAAATTCGAAACATTACAACAATGCTTATTTAAAATCTTTTCATCAAAATTAATCTTCCCATTGTTGAATTAAATGCAATGCAATAAGGTGAAATATTTCTCAATTAAATTATCACTCCAACTATTATAACAGTTTGGTTTTCCCAATCAGAAGATGTTTTTCCCAACCAGAAAATTGATTGTGAAGAAGATTAATTGATGTAAGAGAAGGAAATCTGCGTATCGTGAATGTAAATATGTATATATGGGCGAATACTGGGTCATTAGTGTATGTGCGTTTGTGTAAGTTTACAAATTTTCTGGTGACTGCGCGTACAGAATTATAAATTCTTAAGAATTCCGCTTCTCTAAACTTTGATTTAGTTTATATTGTGCTTACGAACATTCCTCGTGTACAGCCAAAGACAGTAGCAGCTAGGTATTCGTTTCAGTAAACATGGGAGTGCTGTTCTTAAGTAAGTACATACCAAATATATACTTAATATTTTCTTTGTACCTTAGGTTACATTAATATTAAAATCTATCATGACATCTAGGATAAAAATTAAATTTACATAATATTAAGGTTATATTCGGTCGGGTATGGACTTTTGGGTTTCGGGTAGAACAACGATGAATTTCGAAAAAGTACTTATTGAGGCTTAACAACAATTGAAAATGTATTATTATGCAAAATTTGATAGGTACCCCAATGGGGTTCGGGGGTACCATGGGGTACCTAATTTATGAATTTTTAAATATTTTGAAACATATGTCTACGAATCTTTCAAAGAACGTTACAAATACTAAATAATCGAAAACCACATCTCGCTACACCTCTTCGTTACCGAAATATGGGGGAAATAAACAGTGATACCATAGATGTGTGGGGTTTGCGTACTAGATGGAACAACTTCGAAAAACGAATTACTAATTCCTAATAACAATCTCAAAAGACGTTTAAATAGGAAACAAACACACACAGCTGTGGGGTTTTGGGGTTACCATGGGGTCGCAAACCATCCATTTCTAAACATTGACAAAACATGTCTTAAAACACTTTTAAAGAACATTACAAAGATGTGTTTACCGAAAATCCCTAATTATTGAGGCTTAAAATAATACCATGATTATTCATAATCAATAATAACAACACATACTAATGGGGTTTATGGGTACCATGGGGTTCGTCACCCCCACATCTACTTCAGTTTTCATATTTTTTCAGCTAGTTTAACCACTACCCTCAGCTGGGTCGAATACCGAAAACTGCATGTTAATATCTTAGAAAGTAACCGAGATTTTAAGATTTGTATTTTTGATGACGTCATAAATATAGATTCTTATGGATATGGACTTCTGGGTTTCTACTAGGAGGAGGAGAAATATCACAAAACTAATATATGTGCATTAATACACAATCTAATAGACATTCTGTTGTAAAATATGATGGTACCCCTATAAGTTAAGTGAGAACCCCACTATATTTTCTACAAATTCATTACTTCATTTATTAATTTCTTTCGGTTACCTTAAACAATGCCCTCAGCTGAGTCGAGTACTGAAAACTGCATGTCAATATCTAAAAAAGTAACCGAGATTTTAAGATTTGTAGTTTTGATGACGTCATAAATATAGATTCTTATGGATATGGACTTTTGGGTTTCTACTAAAAGGAAGAGAAATATCACAAAACTAATATATGTGCATTAATATACAATCTAAAAGACATTCTGTAGTAAAATATGATGGTACCCCTATGGGTTAAGTGAGAACCCCACTATATTTTCTACAAATTCATTACTTCATTTATTAATTTCTTTCGGTTACCTTAAACAATGCCCTCAGCTGAGTCGAGTACTGAAAACTGCATGTCAATATCTAAAAAAGTAACCGAGATTTTAAGATTTGTAGTTTTGATGACGTCATAAATATAGATTCTTATGGATATGGACTTTTGGGTTTCTACTAGAAGGAGGAGAAATTTCACAAAACTAATACATGTGCATTAATATGCAATCTAATAGAAATTCTGTTGTAAAATATGATGGTACCCCAATGGGTTAAGTGAGAATCCCACTATAGTTTTATAAAAAGATTACTTCATTTATTAATTTATTTCGGGTACCTTAAACAGTGCACTCAGTGTGTCTAGTACTGAAAACTGCATCCACGGGGGGCCGGGACCCCCTAAATTTTTGCTGGCCCCCTTAAAATTTTACAGTAGGCTTGCAAAAGAACTATAATATGAGGAACTATCATATGGTTGGATCGCCCCCCACTATCTTCAGCTGGCCCCCCCCCTAAGTTTTTGGGCTGGCTACGGTTCTAGTACATAATTCTGATTAACATTTGCCCAGACCTATCCAGCTTCTGTATAACTTTAGTTCGTTTAAAGAAAGTGAATATTCTTGTTCATATACTTATAATTGCATTGCAGTTTTGCAGTGTTTACTCATTACAGTAGGCATTTATTTTATATATCTTTTAGTGGCCGTGTCACACGGTAGTAATATTTTGGTTTTTTTGCTTATTTTTGCCTTAAAAGTACTTTTGGATATCAATATCAAACCAGAGTTACAAATTATAATTTAAAATAAAGTGGGTTTTAAGCTTCGGTCAGTGTCTCTTTTGTTAAAATGAATATCAAAGTACTTGTCGACCTGTACTATGTTTTTAAATATTTCAGTTAGGAGGATCATTGCCATTACTGTGAAAGGTGAGCAACTGTTAAGAAGCATCCGTTACTTCTGGGTTTCTACTAAAAGGAGGAGAAATTTCACAAAACTAATACATGTGCATTAATATGCAATCTAATAGAAATTCTGTTGTAAAAAATGATGGTACCCCAATGGGTTAAGTGAGAACCCCACTATATTTTCTACAAATTCGTTACTTTATTTATTAATTTCTTTCGGTTACCTTAAACAATACACGCAGCTGAGTCGAGTACTGAAAACTGCACGTCAGTATCTAAAAAAGTAACCGAGATTTTAAGATTTGTATTTTTGATGACGTCATAAATATAGATTCTTATGGATATGGACTTTTGGGTTTCTACCAGAAGGAGGAGAAATTTTACAAAACTAATATATGTGCATTAATATACAATCTAATAGAAATTCTGCTGTAAAATATGATGGTACCCCTATGGGTTAAGTGAGAATCCCACTATATTTTCTACAAATTCGTTACTTTATTTATTAATTTCTTTCGGTTACCTTAAACAATACACCCAGCTGAGTCGAGTACTGAAAACTGCATGTCAATATCTAAAAAAGTAACCAAGATTTTAAGATTTGTATTTTTGATGACGTCATAAATATAGATTATTATGGATATGGACTTTTGGGTTTCTACTAGAAGGAGAAGAAATTTCACAAAACTAATATATGTGCATTAATATACAATCTAATAGACATTCTGTAGTAGAATATGATGGTACCCCTATGGGTTAAGTGAGAACCCCACTATATTTTCTACAAACTCATTACTTCATTTATTAATTTCTTTCGGTTACCTTAAACAATACATCCAGCTGAGTCGAGTACTGAAAACTGCATGTCAATATCTAAAAAAGTAACCAAGATTTTAAGATTTGTATTTTTGATGACGTCATAAATATAGATTCTTATGGATATGAACTTTTGGGTTTCTACTAGAAGGAGAAGAAAATTCACAAAACTAATATATGTGCATTAATATACAATCTAATAGACATTCTGTAGTAGAATATGATGGTACCCCTATGGGTTAAGTGGGAACCCCACTATATTTTCTACAAACTCATTACTTCATTTATTAATTTCTTTCGGTTACCTTAAACAATACATCCAGCTGAGTCGAGTACTGAAAACTGCATGTCAATATCTAAAAAAGTAACCGAGATTTTAAGATTTGTATTTTTTGATGTCATTAATATAGATTCTTACGGATATGGACTTTTGGGTTTCTACTAGAAGGAGGAGAAATTTCACAAAACTAATATATGTGCATTAATATACAATCTAATAGAAATTCTGTTGTAAAATATGATGGTACCCCTATGGGTTAAGTGAGAACCCCACTATATATTTTCTACAAATTCGTTACTTTATCTATTAATTTCTTTCGGTTACCTTAAACAATACATCCAGCTGAGTCGAGTACTGAAAACTGCATGTCAATATCTAAAAAAGTAACCGAGATTTTAAGATTTGTATTTTTGATGACGTCATAAATATAGATTCTTATGGATATGGACTTTTGGGTTTCTACCAGAAGGAGGAGAAATTTCACAAAATTAATATATGTGCATTAATATACAATCTAATAGACGTTCTGTAGTTAAATATGATGGTACCCCTATTTGTTAAGTGAGAACCCCACTATATTTTCTAAAAATTAATTACTTCATTTATTAATTTCTTTCGGTTACCTTAAACAATACATCCAGCTGAGTCGAGTACTGAAAACTGCATATCAATATCTAAAAAAGTAACCGAGATTTTAAGATTTGTATTTTTGATGACGTCTTAAAGATTCTTATGGATATGGACTTTTGGGTTTCTACTAGAAGGAGGAGAAATTTACAAAACTAATATATGTGCATTAATATACAATCTAATAGATGTTCTGTAGTAAAATATGATGGTACCCTTATGGGTTAAGTGAGAACCGAACTATAGTTTCTGTAAAAAGATTATTTCTTTATTAATTTCTTTCGGGTACGTTAAACAATGCACTCAGCTTTGTCGAATACTGGAAACTGCATGGCATTCACACTGAAGCATTCTGAGACTGCAAATAAAACTCAAGATAAAAATGAGATCCGATATTGATCCTATATAGTTAAAAAATATAATCAATTAGACGAAAAATTGTATTTTTCAGTTTCAATTCATATTGATATATAGCGTGAAAAATATACTCTCAACTTTACATTGCAGCACGTGCCATACATGTCACAATTTAACATCGTTGTAATATTCTGAGCTTTAAGTTAGACTTTTAAATTATACTTATTCCAATCACCTAATAAAATATTATAATCATTTAACATGTATTATCTACAATATAGATAAATCGATCCTATTTGCCTAACCACAAAATCATCTTAGGAAAAAGAAAACAGGAAAACTCTTACAAAACTCAGGGATAGTTGTTATCCACTAGCACCTATGATCTGATACTAGAAGTTGCTCCTCTATCACTATTCCACTGTTTTCCCACTTTGGAGGAAGATGAGAGATGTATTTGTCGAGTATATCCCACATGTGATGAAATAATGTACAGAAAGTACTGATGCTCACAAATATGGAATTCGTAGAGTTTTCTTTGTCCTAATAGGGAAATACGTTTTTCTAGGTAACTTATTCTCAACTGGTCCTCCAGGGCTCACGAATTTTTAATGGTTGCTGGTTAAGGTGGTTTCTAATAGTTTCATTACGGTTGTTATTATTTGTAAGGAAGAAGGCCTACCAAGAAAGAGGACCATGTTCAAAAGGCTGAGAACTACAGCTCTAGATTAGTTGTAAGAAAATGCAAATTGCCTGAATAGCGTAGAGAGAGACATCAAGCAGATTTTGTTCATGAGTCTTACGCATTATTAGTCCTATCATGGTTACTTAAATAATTCAGACAGTTTTCTATTGCTGGATGGACTGGAAAATATTGTTCTAGGATACTGTAGTAAAAAGAATCTCATAGCCAAATGGGAAAATCATTTTGTAAGCGAATGGAAATACGCCAAGAAATAGTGCAATTAACTTCAAATCATATAGGATAAGGCCAATGTTTAATAATTGAGGATATTTATTGGACGTCCTTCATATAAGGGTATTCGATATTACAATGTGCGCCATTTAGTAGACATTTGAACATCGATTCTGCAAGACCTACGTAGTCAACAATAGGAAACTAATTTCTACAGACTGCCTCATCGCATCAGAATAACAATTTCATAACCTGTAGATCATTCACAAGAAGTTTTTATTTCTTAATTTTGAGGAAATTGATACAATGAACTGACTGCGCAATCATTAATTTCTTGCAGGTCGGGGGGAAGTAAGTGCAGTGGAGAGAAAGTTGGGAGACAACAATTTTTTATATACACGAAAGGGTAGTTTTTGACATACATTACAATACAACGTGTCCAGGGAGCAGGCGTCGTCATCAGTGAGGGAGCTCGTCTGACGAAGTCACTGATACTTTACTTTTACATAATTCAATGCATCGCAAACGTAAAAAAGTAGAATGACGTTGTGATGGAAATACGACTATGAAACTTCAACTAGGAGTACTTCAAGAGTAAGAGTTAAAAGGATTGTCAGATAACATGTAATAGGGAAGATAAAAATATCCTATAGTCGGCAGCTCGACAGTGCATCAACTCAAGAATATAAATACACCAAGGACAGATTCTACAAAAAACGAACTAGAGGGAACTTCAAGTGCTGGATTGTTCGTGCAGTACAACCTGCTAACTCCAACAAAATACATATCTTAATAGTTTTTAAAGTATATAATACATTCAAAAGATATGTCCAAGGAGAAGACAGATCTTCCGAGAGTTTGTTCTGCACTGAGACAAAGTAGAGCAATCAAACACGTGTATCTCTCCTTTTTCTTTCAAATTTGCCGTCTTTTAGCTTAATTTTTACTCGTTGAGATATTGTATGTGGTCACTCAACTTCATTTTGTGTATTGCGTTTATTTTCGTCGTTCAACTTTTGATAAAATACTTCTCCAGTTTCTTTGGGGTCACTATTGTGCCGCCCCTGCACCACTTCCAATTGTGTATAAGTGGAATCTACGACTAAACATAATGGACATTCCTTTTTACCCAACTTCGATCCGACATTTTGTTCTTGCGTTAAGGCTGCTTTTGTATTTTTCGGAAAATTTTCGGCAAGTTATAGTGCCGAATCGAGGCATTTCTATATCCAGGTAAGTTTGTGCTTTCTGTCTTTATCTCGTATCATGAATCAACTCTCAAACGTTGTTGGTGTTCCAGCGCTCCCCCAGAATTTGTAGGGAAGGGTCCAATGTTCCAAGCCACTACATTTACGTAGTATTGAACGAATATTATTCTGCACCAGAAAAAATGATAAGTAATTGTAAAAAAAAATGAAGAACTAGATTGTTTTATGAGAGAGTACGGATGAAGAGTAAGATCAAATATTCATGCTACATTAATCATTTCAATGTTAGACAAGTATAGTTTTATTAAGAAAATATAAAAGTGTATGTTGAGTTAGGAAGTTTTTTTTTGGGGGGGTCGGATCCTGTGGACCACCGTGTGCATACGCCCCTGTTGGTGTAGTTTTGATACACCCTATATATACAGGACATTTTAAAATACACGTTACAACGCTTGGAAGGTGATTTTCAAGTAAAACAAGGACAAAATATTATATGAAAAAAGGTGAAGTGGTATAGTTTGCGAGTGAAAGATGCCCGAAAATCGCCACATACCATGTTTGAAACACAATAACGCAAGAAGAAATTGAGATAGCAATGTCAGGTTAAGAGAAGATAAAGGAAGTCGTACCTGACGAATACAATGGTGCTGCAATTGAGGCCCAATTTGAAGTGCGCAATGGGACTTTCACAGAAACTGGGGAGTCCTCTTACGGAAAATACAGGAAACTGAAGACTATGTTCCACATTATAATGAAATCAGAATGTAAGCAGTAAAAGAATTATGATGAATGCTCACATATCCCACTATAGCTGGAATACCTTAGCACACGGAAAATGAGACAAATAGCACTGCAAAATCTGTTTTGGCATATGGTTCACATTGTGGTAAGAGAAGTAAAAGTAACACAATTGTATCCATGTTCCAATACTGCTAAGACACCGCGAGACACTCGAAAAATGTGAAAGTAACACTGCAAGATCTACTATTCCACATGGGTTACATCACGGTACGAAAAATAGAAGTTTCCATGCCCTACTACAGCTTGGATTCCGTCACAGTTAAAAAATAGGAAACAAACACTGTGCGCATTACGGTATAATGAATATAAAAACAATTGTGTTATGTGCCACTGAGACATCCTAAACAATAAAAAAACAACAGTAAAAACAGTACAAAACGGGTTAAAGCTCCGAGTATTTTCTACACTACTTTTAGTACGAAAAACAAATGTGAAACAATCGCCATGTCATCAGATTGTACAAGGAAGCTCCAAATGAAGTGGGTAATCTTCAGAGGAATAAAGGTGGAGAACATCGAGAATCCTATTTCATCCTCATTACTTAAAAAAAAGACTACAGAATATTGAATCCCAACTAAAATTTTAATTTTTTTTCTGTGTCCTACCTGATCAATGAAAAATCAAAAGCTAGACACAATACAGAATCGAACACGGGCCGTGAGTCTTGTACGGATCCAATGAGGCAGGTAGTATTGATAGTTTTATTTTCTTCTTTTCACTAAGTTTCATGATATGTCTATAGTATCCTGCAGGGTTGTAAACTCTCACTTTTGAAACGAGCTTAGCTCAGCTCAAACTCAGAGTGTAAAAAGGGAGTTAATTCACATTCACACTCAAGCTTTTTAGAAGCGAGCTCTACTCGCGTTGTTATTTTTTTTTTAAGTTACGCTCAAATTCATGCTCAACATAATGAAAACACACTCTGATGATTTAATAACTAAAAATATTTACAATGATACGCAGTGGCGTATTTACGATTTTGTTTCGGGGGTCTTTGCTAACTTTAGTCCTGGAAATGTGAAAATTCTGCAAGATATTTCATTTACTTTAACATAGTAAATAAAATTTGCGAGGCTTCAGCCCGGAAACCTAAAACGTAACCTAAAATGTCATAAATCTGGGACTACTACGTTTTGTTATTGCATTGAGAAATTCAAGAAGTAACTGATTTTTAAAAAATACCTAGATGATCTTTTTAATAAGATGATTCTCTCCTCAAACTTTGTAGGATACAACAATATCTATTTCCGTTGATTTGATTAAAAATAAAATAACTGATCAACTATAAACAAGGCAAGATATTTTCTCTGTCTTTGGTTCATACATAACTATCGGGTTATAATTTTGGACAAATATTAAAAAAATATGATAAATTCCGCCAACTAAACTAATACTGTCATTTGAAATAGATGCACTTTCAGACTACAGTCGCCTCGAGCTATTTCTAGTCCTAAAGTCCGTAACCTACATAATTTATATAAATACAAATTAGTATTTAAAGTATCTTCTCAGAGATCGGATAACAGCAAACCTACAAATGGACAATTACATTATTTTGTGAAAATCAAACTATGTGGCGTTGAGCGGGATTTTACGATCAAACTCCCCTACATTTCGAGTTAAACTGAACTCACGCTCACATCTTTCAAAAGGAGTTAGCTCATGATAAAACTTACGATAAACGAGCACGCTCATGTGAGCTAGCTCAGATGAGCGCGCTCATTTACATCCCTGGTATCTTGGGTAAATTGCAAAGAGGAAAATAATGCATTAATCCATTTTGTTAGGGACTGGGCCTTTAAAATCCTGGATTGCAAAGCCTTCGTAAATTTTACGACGCGCCATTTGCAAAAACGCTAGAACTAGAAATACACATCACACAAAAATATTGTTTTATTTTCCCCGCTCTGAAGATAAACAAACAAATTATATATGTTTGTAATATAGGCATATAACTGAATCCTACATAATTTTTAAATTTTGAAAATATACAACAATTAGTATATATATATATACATGTATGGTGTTTCAGATAAAACGTCCAGTGCTTATAAATCCGAAACGGCTGAGAATAGGAAGATGAAACAAAAACTGAGATAGGAAAATGTCATAGGGCGCATCACATGGTGTTGTTGTGGTGACCTACAGGGCCCTCCTTCAAGGGGGCTCAGGGGCCAACTTTAAATTTTCAAATAGGAACACGTATTGAATCACACCTCATTCAATAGAACTTGAAAAACGAAACAACTTTTGTAGGAAACAATTTTCGATTTTGGCCACCGTTTTTAAACGGCCGCAAAAGTGGGTCCTATATCAGATAAAACATCCAGTGCTTATAAATCCGAAATGGCTGAGAATAAAAAGATGAAACAAAAACTGAGATAGGAAAATGTCATAGGGCACATCACATGGTGTTCTTGTGGAGTCCCTCAGGACCCTCCTTCAAGGGGGCCCAGGGGACAACTTCAAATTTTCAAATGGGAACACATATTGAATCATACCTCATTCTATAGTACTTGAAAAACAAAAGAACTTTTGTACGAAACAATTTTCGATTTGGGCCACCGTTTTCAAAAAAATTATAAAGCGTCGAAAAAATTACGAAAGCTTTATAACCTAGGGTTAAAAGATTTAAAAAATTTGATTAAATCGCGAAGTGATAAAAAGATACGCGTACTGATTTCATTTTCATAGTAAGTAGAAAGATACTATTACCTGACCAGGATAGCTGTGCGGTTTTGGAAGGATGGCGCTGCTGTTGTGTTTACATCAGTTTCTTGACAAGCGCGGTGGGACAGGGGAGCGGAGAGTTTCACTTTGCAGTGTATCCAACGGTTTTTTAAAGTTGCAGTTTAGATGTGCATAGTCTAATCTCTTTACGCTTAATAGAAAACGCCGTAACTTATGTATGTATTGTAGTGGACCATCCCTAAAGTAATGCAGACATATTGTGAATAGTGATTTATGAATGGAAATTACCAATTTAAGAACAACATAGCACAGTTGACAATTCAGTGAGCTTCTACCGTGTATTAAGCAGATTGTATAAAAATTGATTACGTTTTATTCGATTTCATTATAAAACAGTAGCAGCCTGTAAAACGCAGGAATGACAATGTCAGTGACTAAAAGATTAATTTTGGGTTGATAGCTTAGAGTTTTGCGCAATATCTTGTAACTGTAAGTTTAAATCAAGTTAAGGTTAAGGCTCATGATGCTGCTGTTTAAGTGTATGTTTATCGATTGACAAATAAATTATCTTTTCGAGTTTTAGCCAGGGAGGAATCTCGAAACGTTTCCCCTCGAGAACTGTGAAAGTCCTTTCCGCTGGTCTATTGGCCAGCGCATGTGTTTTTATTGTATGTGGTTCTGGGTTTGATTCTCATTGAGAGAACAAAATTTAATTTTTCAATCCTTCACTTTCATTAATCATCTGTCTCCTCTAGCATAAACAACATAATCATGGGAGTTAAAATAAAGAAATTTCATTTTTTTGTTCCAGAAATGTGAACCCTTTGGGGGAAAAGGAGATGAAGAAATTTTTCCTTCATTTTTTAAAGAATTATGGGATTGGATAGCTTCCCTTTAGGGATTGATTTGTACAATTTGGTTCAGTGCACCCTTCCTTTAGGATCATTATAGAAAACCAGCCCTTTGGTAGAGTTCGAATAAAAGTATTGATAAAACATCAGCGTATGGGTAGTGTAAGAGTAAGTATCATTGCTTCAACACAATAAATTTTATTTATGAGGAAAGAAATTACCTCTGGACTAACTCTGAATTTCTCTCAGGTTTTAGCTATCAGGTCACAAAGAATTAAATCTACTAACTGTTTTCACACACAATATAATTTTGAAACTTGGGAGCCTAGTGTTATATTTGTGTCTGTAGTATATAATAATGCTGATACATTATTCTGTTGAACATCTTAAAGGTATTTGTCGATTGACTTCAGAGGACTGAGTTTAGCCCGTAAACACAAGTTGCCTATAGTTCAAATATATCAGATGTACGGTCTTGTTTAATAAAACCTGCTCCTCCCAGTCCTCTATCTGAAAAGTCCTATATTGTTATTCACAATGAAATTCAAAGGCAAAGTCAGTCGTCTTTATTCTTTATTCAGTTGTATTTTTATTTCAAGTGTAAGTATTAATATGCGCTACGCATGGTTGCAAGAGGTTGGGTGTTTTTTTTTTTTTTTTTTTTTTAATACTGAACTGACATATCTAACATTGGGACTCATCTTCTTTATAAATTGATGTAAGAAACGACCGATTGATTTCCAGCCAATTACTTCATCACCGGTATCTTTGAGCAATGAGATAACAATGGAAGACAAACTTCGTTCTTTTCAAACTTGATACTTTGAAAAACTTATGAAAGTGGTTTTGTTATTTAAATACATATTCGCTCTAATCAATTTCAGAAGTAACATTAATCTTAGAATAACGTAATGGCTGTAAGAGTTACCCTGAAAATGTATTTTGTATGTTTTCTTTTTTACGTAATTCAGAGATTTTGTCTGAATTTTACTGAAGTTATAAGGAACCTTCAATTATCAGGCACCCCATTTTAATCGCTCCCCCTCCGCCGCCAATGCAACACTTCTAACCGTCTCCCCAGGGGTCCTGGGTCCACCCCTGATTGAGATGGTACATAAAAATAACTTTGTCCAATCCCTGTCATTATTTAGCATGGTTTAGTATTTTTTTTAAAAAAAAACGATATTTCTGCCACATTTTGAAAACTTTATTTGAAAGTTTTCAAAATGTGGCCGAAATATCCTTTTTTTAAAATTACTAAACCATGCTAAATAATGACAGAGATTAGCCAAAATTATCTTTATTCACCATCTCAATCAGGGGGTGGACCCAGGACCCCTGGGGAGACGGCTAGGAAGGTGGCGGTGAAAGATTATCAGTTCTCTCTCTCTCTCCTAATTTTTGAAGTACATCCGAATATGATGTCAATGCAAAAGAATTTTCTTACTCAAGACCCCGATCGCTCCGCCCCTGACTTGAGCATATGCGTGAAGTGGTTTATTACGAACACGACAGAAAGAACTGTGATAGATTGATTACAAGTAGTCCGGTTAGAAACACTGCTGCTTGCATTTTAGTTCCAAAACCGGCCGCCCGCACTCGTTCGCTGGTTGTGTTATACCCTTTGAAAACATACATTTTTAATTGCGAAAGATAACACATACATGTCCAAACTTTCAAAATGGATGATATTTAACTTCTTTGAGCCTCTTATTTTCCATAGTTTCCAATCCAGTGGCGGAGCATTAGGTCAATCCGGCGGACAAGTTCCTTACACAGAAACTTGTCCCTTAACAGTTGCTCACCTTTTACAGTAATGGCAATGATCCTCCTAACTGAAATATTTAAAAACATAGTACAGGTCGACAAGTACTTTGATATTCATTTTAACAAAAGAGACACTGACCGAAGCTTAAAACCCACTTTATTTTAAATTATAATTTGTAACTCTGGTTTGATATTGATATCCAAAAGTACTTTTAAGGCAAAAATAAGCAAAAAAACCAAAATATTACTACCGTGTGACACGGCCACTAAAAGATATATAAAATAAATGCCTACTGTAATGAGTAAACACTGCAAAACTGCAATGCAATTATAAGTATATGAACAAGAATATTCACTTTCTTTAAACGAACTAAAGTTATACAGAAGCTGGCTACGGTCTAGGGACAAATGTTAATAATTATGTACTAGAACCGTAGCCAGCCCAAAAACTTAGGGGGGGCAGCTGAAGATAGTGGGGGGCGATCCAACCATATGATAGTTCCTCATATTATAGTTCTTTTGCAAGCCTACTGTAAAATTTTAAGGGGGCCAGCAAAAATTTAGGGGGTCCCGGCCCCCCGTGGATGCAGGCCTGCCTTGAACATAGGACTTCCCTAAAACTGAATTAGGCATTTAGTTCTTCACTCGACTTTCTTTTCCCTACAAAGAATATTTTAAAACTCATATGTGTTTATATTCTGAACATGTCATCAAAAAGTTAATTAATTTATATCTTGGTCGCTCTATTTAATCTTCATGTGGAGTTTTCGCCCCTTGTACACCAACCCATGTATTCCTAAAATTGCCTTAAAGTAAACCTTAAAATATAAGAATTTCGGGAAAACATTCGATTGTTGTATTCATTTAACCCATGTATATTTCTTACTTATCTGGAAATTTCATTCTTCTACATAACAGCCAAAATTCAACATTTATCAGCCTCTCCATAATGACGACATCATCAAAAATATATAATTCATACAATTTAACTTACTTTCTTAGATATTGATATGCAGTTTTCAGTACTAGACACACTGAGTGCACTGTTTAAGGTACCCGAAATAAATTAATAAATGAAGTAATCTTTTTATAAAACTATAGTGGGATTCTCACTTAACCATAGGGGTACCATCATATTTTACACCAGAATTTCTATTAGATTGTATATTAATGCACATATATTAGTTTTGTGAAATTTCTCCTCCTTCTAGTAGAAACCCAAAAGTCCATATCCATAAGAATCTATATTTATGACGTCATCAAAACTACAAATCTTAAAATCTTGGTTACTTTTTTAGATATTAACATGCAGTTTTCAGTACTCGACTCACCTGCGTGTATTGTTTCAGGTAACCGAAAGAAATTAATATATAAAATAACGAATTTGTAGAAAATATAGTGGGGTTCTCACTTAACCCATAGAGGTGCCATCATATTTTACAACAGAATTTCTATTAGATTGTATATTAATGCACATATATTAGTTTTGTGAAATTTCTCCTCCTTTTAGTAGAAACCCAGAAGTCCATATCCATAAGAATCTATATTTATGACGTCATCAAAACTACAAATCTTAAAATCTCGGTTACTTTTTTAGATATTGACATGCAGTTTTCAGTACTCGACTCAGCTGCGTGTATTGTTTAAGGTAACCGAAGGAAATTAATAAATGAAGTAATGAATTTTTAGAAAATATAGTGGGGTTCTCACTTAACCCATAGGGGTACCATCATATTCTACTACAGAATGTCAATTAGATTGTGTATTAATGCACATATATTAGTTTTGTGAAATTTCTCCTCCTTCTAGTAGAAACCCGGAAGTCCATATCCATAAGAATCTCTATATTTATGACGTCATCAAAAATACAAATCTTAAAATCTCGGTTACTTTTTTAGATATTGACATGCAGTTTTCAGTACTCGACTCAGCTGAGGGCATTGTTTAAGGTAACTCAAAGAAATTAATAAATGAGGTAACGAATTTGTAGAAAATATATAGTGGGGTTCTCACTTAACCCATAGGGGTACCATCATATTTTACAGCAGAATTTCTATTAGATTGTATATTAATGCACATATATTAGTTTTGTGAAATTTCTCCTCCTTCTAGTAGAAACCCAAAAGACCACATCCATAAGAATCTCTATATTTATGACGTCATCAAAAATACAAATCTTAAAATCTCGGTTACTTTTTAAGATATTAACATGCAGTTTTCGGTATTCGACCCAGCTGAGGGTAGTGGTTAAACTATCTGAAAAAATATGAAAACTGAAGTAGATGTGGGGGGTCACGAATAGTGATGGGTAAATTCCCGGGAAGATATTTTTCGGGAATATTCCCTGGGAATATTCCCAAAATGGGAATTTATCCGGGAATTTATATATAATCAGAAAGAAAATTGCATTCTATTGCTATATTATGATTTCAAAGTGGAATTAATTTTTATATCACAGCATATTTTTACTGTTGCCCACAGAGGATTCTTTAAAATGTATATTCTAAACGGTACTATGTTACTTTATTAACACTTTATTATATTTAGAGATTACGCATAAGTGTATATTTATTTACAATATGTTCTATCAATTGAATATGTGTGAAAAACTTATATAGTAAATCCTATTACTTTTGAACCGCTAAACAGTTTAAATTTATATGTAAGTGGATTTGCTAAACTTGACTCTACTACTGATATTATAAACACATTAAATTTATAAATGTTATAAACCAATTAGATTGGGTAAATGCCAGAAGATACATGTCTCACCAATTTATCAACATTTGCGCATACATATTTATGTTCACAAAATTTTCAAGATACTTATTCATCTTTATATTTTAGCACGTAACACTGCCATACACGACCTTTCATTCTACCTATTTCTCGAAATTCACATGTAGTACGTTAATTCACATATAAGAAAAGTCCGAGTACCTCTTCAGAAATTAGAGTCAGAGATAGTGATTGGTAAATTCCCGGGAAGATATTTTTCGAAAATATTCCCGGGAATTTATGTACAACCACAAAGAAAATTGCATTCTATTACTATATTAAGATTTCAAACATAAATTCGTTTTTATATCACAGTATGTTATTAATGTTGTCCCCAGAGGAGTCTTTAAAATGTATATTTTGAACGATGTTATGTTATTTTATTAATATTTATTATATTTAGTGTGTAAGCATAAATGGATATTTATTTACAATAGGGTCCTATGAAAGTAAGTATATTTCAAAAATGGCATAGTATGTCCACATACTTTTAAACCGCTAAACAGTTTAAATTTACACGTGAGTGGATTTTCTAAGCCTGACTCTACTACTGATATTATAAACATATTAAATTTTTAAATGTTATAAATAATTTTGTCAACATTTGCGCATAAATATGTATGTTCACAATATTTGCAAGATACTTTCTATCTTTATAATTTTGCATGTTACATTCCCACACACGACCTTTCCTCCTGCCCATTTCTCGAAATTTCCTGCGTTAATTCACATGTAAGAGAAGTCCGAGTACCTCTTCAGAAATTCGAGTCAGAGAGAGGAGGCAGACCGATGTTTATTACTAACGGTGGTTCAGGGTTTATTAATAGTACTTCATCTCTATTTTTACATAAGTTTCATTAATTCTAAATTACTTTACAAAATGGTTCCTTTTCATCATTTGTAAATTAGTACTTTGCTAATTTTGGCTATTGCTTAGCATTGGGGGCCAGTTTTTGCACCTACTTTTTTGCGATATTCTATTCCGGTGCGGTTATTTTATGGTTTCATACGTTAAATTACGTTACCAACATTAAATTCAGACAGCATTACAGAGCAAGCGTTAGCGAGTGAAGGCGGGCTAGAGCCCCGCATTGCACGTTGTTTTATATCTTCGTTACCAACAATTCACTTTCTTTTCTCACATAGATCACTTCCACTTATCTTTACGGTTTGTACAAGTCCCTTAAAAATTGTGTTCGATACTTTCATAACTACTTGAACATCACTATCATCTCATTTCTTCCGTAAATCATCCTACTATTTGCTAGTTTTGGCCCCACAATATAAAATATTAGCTTACTTTTTAGTGCAAATTCAAATGGAACTTTAAAAATCATATTATTAGTTATATAAAGTACAGTCAAAGAATTTTAAATTTTTAACCTCCAAATTCTTTAGAACCTAGAAGTAAATCATAATATATTAAAATAAAGTAATTAGCCATATGGTTCTTATAATTTGGAAGATAAAGTAAACAGTTGGAAATAAATTCCTTCCCGGGAATTTATAGGTCAGGGAAAAAACCCGGGAATATTCCCATTTTTAAATTCCTTCCCACCGGGAATATTCCCACTGCCCATCACTAGTCACGAACCCCATGGTACCCATAAGCCCCATTAGTATGTGTTGTTTTTATTGATTATGAATATTCATGGTATTATTGTTATGCGTCTATAATTAGTTTTTCAAAAGTGTACCTTTAAGCACCTGAACCCCACTAATCTATGGTGCCGGTTTTTTATTTCCCCATATTTCGGTAACAGTTAGGTGTACTGACTTGGGATTTTCGGTAAACACATCTTTGTAATGTTCTTTAAAAGTGTTTTAAGACATGTTTTGTCAATGTTTAGGAATGGATGGTTTGCGACCCCATGGTAACCCCAAAACCCCACAGCCGTGTGTGTTTGTTTCCTATTTAAACGTCTTTTGAGATTGTTATTAGGAATTAGTAATTCGTTTTTCGAAGTTGTTCCATCTAGTACGCAAACCCCACACATCTATGGTATCACTGTTTATTTCCCCCATATTTCGGTAACGAAGAGGTGTAGCGAGTAGTGATGGGTAAATTCCCGGGAAGATATTTTTCGGGAATATTCCCTAGGAATATTCCGGGGAAGATTCCCAAAATGGGAATTAATCCGGGAATTTATTTTCAATAAGAAAGAAAATTGCATTTTATTATTATATTATGAATTCAAAGTTTAATTAATTTTTATATCACAGCATATGGTTACTGTTGTCCACAGAGGAATCTTTAAAATGTATATTCTGAACGGTACCATGTTACTTTATTAACACTTTATTTTAGAAAGTACACATAAATGTATATTTATTTACAATATGTTCTATCAATTAAATATGTGTGAAAAAATTATATAATAAATTATATAGTAACAGTTTAAATTTATATGTAACTGGATTTACTCAACTTGACTCTATTACTGATATTATAAACACATTAAATTTATAAATGTTATAAACTAATTAGATTGAGTAAATGCTAGAAGATACATGTCTCACCAATTTATCAACATTTGCGCATACATATTTATGTTCACAAAATTTGCAAGATACTTACTTATCTTTATATTTTAGCACGTAAAATTGCCATACACGACTTTTCATTCTACCTATTTCTCAAAATTCCATACGTTAATTCACATGTAAAAGAAGTCCGAGTTCTTCTTCAGAAATTCGAGTCAGAGACAGGAGACAGACCGACGTCTATTAAGCCTACTAATGGTGGTTCAATGTTTATTAATAGTACTTCATCTCTATTTCTACATAATTCTAAATTACTTTACAAAATGGTTCCTTTTCATCATTTGTAATTAGTACTTTGCTAATTTTGGCCGTTCTCTAGCATTGGGGGCCATATTTTGCACCTACTGTTTTGCGATATTCTATTTCGATGCGTTTGTTTTATGGTCTCGTACGTTAAATTACGTTATCAACATGAAATTCAGACAGCGTTGCGGAGCGAGCGTTAGCGAATGAAGTTGGGTTAGAGCCCAGCATGGCACGTTGTTTTCTATTTTCGTTACCAACAATTTACTTTCTTTTCTCACATAAATCGCTTCCACTTACATTTCCGTGTTGTATAAATCTCCTACTGCCCTAAAAAAAAATGTGTTCGATACTTTTTTGACTACTTGAACATCACCATCAACTTATTTCTTCCGTAAATCATAATACTTTTTGCTGGTTTTGGCCTCCCAATACTAAACAATTACCTTACATTTTAGTGCAAATGGAAATGGAACTTAAAAACTCATATTATTAGTTATATAAAGTACCGTCAAAGAATTTTAAATTTTTTAACCTCCAAATTCTATAAAACCTAGAATTAAATCATAATATATTAAAATAAAGTAATTAGTCATACTGTTCTTATAATTTGGAAGATAAAGTAAAGAAATGGAAATAAATTCCTTCCCGGGAATTTATAGGTCAGGGAAAAAACCAGGGAATATTCCCATTTTTAAATTCCTTCCCACCGGGAATATTCCCACTGCCCATCACTAGTAGCGAGATGTGGTTTTCGATTATTTAGTATTTGTAACGTTCTTTGAAAGATTTCGTAGACATATGTTTCAAAATATTTAAAAATTCATAAATTAGGTACCCCATGGTACCCCCGAACCCCATTGGGGTACCTATCAAATGTTGCATAATAATACATTTTCAATTGTTGTTAAGCCTCAATAAGTACTTTTTCGAAATTCATCGTTGTTCTACCCGAAACCCAAAAGTCCATACCCGACCTTCTATTCTTTTTGATTTATTTAGGTTGTCCGTCCTGACCGAGGTATTTAGAGGGTTTTTCCTCAGTCACACCAGGCAAATGCAGAGATTGCACCTTTAACATAGGTCCTAGCCTACATCTTTCCATATCCTTTCCCCTCCTCTATCGCGACGCCTTAGATACCTAAACAACAAATCAAGTTCAAATTCTGCGTAAGCTCAAAAGAAGACAATCAGGTATCTGCTTGCATGTGGTTATAAGATTGGGATGAGGGGGTGGAAGCGAAAACGCTTAAAAATACAGTACTTGAGCGGTTTGGATGAAGGGAAATTTTGTCCGGAAAAGGGAAATTCTGAAGCTTGTGAAGGGAAAAATGCTCTGAAGGAATTGGCATCACTGTGTGAGATATACGAAAAACCATTTTACATTTGTTGCATATAGGTTGTGCATAACCGTTAGTGTGTTTTCAGAAGTAACAAATGAAAGCATGCCATCTTGAATATACAACGTTAGTTTATATAAATTATAAATTCACAATGTGCCAATGTGATTTATATACATTTATAAATCACGTTCCTCTCTCACGCTAAGATCTCTTATTTCTAACATTCCTCATTGTCCTCTAAAATATTTCTCGCTTCGGACACACGAGAACATCTACTTTGCATAGATGAAATTCACGGGATTCACCAGAAATAATTGGCGTGAAAATAGTGAATTCAAAATTAATAAAAATAATAATGCTAGCGCTATGTTTAACTAAACCTTTTCAGAAATACATAAAAATAGAAAATTTACACAAGCAAGTTAAAGAAATTGTCCTGCAGCTTTACTATACGGAACCACAGAGAAAGTTCCATATATATATATATTTCTTTCTCTCTGGTTTCACTTTCTGTACCTTCAGCAATCATTTTCACGGTGTGGTCTTCCATTCACGGGGGCAGGATCACTTTCACAGATTATCTACAAAACCAACCCACAAAGAAGCACTAACGCCACACCAAACAACTATAAGAAACCATAGAATAAAAACTAGGTAAGTAGTAGTACTAAGTTTAGGAACTGGTTAGAAGTCCCGCAGGGGTTGTTCGGGCTTTGTTCTCGACGTAACATGAAGAAATTACAGTCTTGCGCAAAGTTTTCTGTTCCTTTCTCCGCAAATTGTTCCCCAACGTAATCTACACCCTTGTAGGAATTTTATCTAATAACTAGTTTTTCTATAACCTAATAATAACTGATGCTAGAAGATCGGTAAGTACACATCAAACCCGTAACTGTACACGTTATTTCCATTGCTACTCTCTTACAGTCTTATTAGATTTTTTTTCCGCAAATGTTTAGATCCGTATTGTAAAACTGCTCCGGTGTAGAGGATATACGTGCCTACTAGTGGAGCACATAAAATAATATGCAAAAAATACGAAAATACTTAGCCCTAATCTAAGGACACCAACGATAGCGAAACTTAATCGAACCTGAACGAAACTAATATTAACATAAAAAGTGAAATTTTGTCATTTTTTTTTTCGAAATGAAGCTGGACTCCTATAATTAAACATAGGCCAAAACTACAATGCAAACCACGCAAGCGATCTGGTGCTAAGTGGCCAAACCATTAATTTTACATAATTGTCAGGCAGTATGAATCTAGCGGAACCGCTATGCAGCTTGGCTGTGTTTCCGTAGGGAAAGGCAATATAGCCACTAACATTTGCTCATAAGCAATAATACTGGAAACAGGAGGTAAGCATTCCCAAGATTGCAGGCCTTTTTCCCCCCCCCCCTAGGAATATGTTTACTTGATGGTGGCCAGACTTCTTGTAGGATCGATAAAAAGATAGAAGTTTGGTATTTTCTATTAATACTGAATGAAGTTGGGTACATTCTAAAAATTTGTCTTCCGTCTTCTTTATTTTGGTGTAGCATATTTTACATAGGGTGAATGTGGCAATATTGAAATGTGCGTTGCGTATTACTTAAAATTACAAATTAAAATGTTAACGAGACATACATGCCAAAAGGAAGTATGTGCACAATATTTTACTTACTGTGTTCTATATATACTAGTTTTTTTTTAATAAAAACGTGACTATTTTCACTCCACTACATTATATCAACTCCTAATATAAACTCTTTTCATAAATAAAAATATCGAAGCATATTTTTGGTAGAGTGCACTTTGTGCAAAAGAAGTGATTTGGATTTTTTTTTCTCCCACAATCTTGCAAATACACGATCTCCCATGTAACTTACTTCACAAAACATAGCTGAGCGAGCGAGGGGGTGAGATGCCCCGCAGGGCTCGTTTACGAATGGTTCCTATGGATGTTCTGCAGTAAGTGCACTCTTACCACATGTTTCTTTACAGAGTGCGACTTTTGTAATGTAGTTTCGTGTAATATTTGTTTTCTCCGAGAGGAGCCTAGTAATTACATATCTTAAAATATTATACATGGATTCTCTCCATTGTACGATCAGTCGTTCGCAAGTAATTTTCATAAATTCAGAAACAATAGCTTGTTGCTGGTAGCTTTGTTGGACGGTATTCGAAAATTCAGAAATCCATTGAAATATATGAAATACTTCTACACCAAAAAGATCACAGTCATTTTCGCTAATTCCCTACTAGTATGGCCTCAGCCATATTTTCTTAACATTCATTCATTCTTTTATCCATGTCGTACATTATTGGTCAGAGACCAGTACATTAGACTTATCAAATAATAAGACATTTCAATATAATTGATACTACATTATTTTACAAACTATCACCCAAGTATTCATTAATATGATAATACATTTTGTTACACAAAAAATTACATAGTTCATTTTTGAAATTTGCCGTAATACAACATGCACTTTACAACGATAACGTTGTATATAATATTAGCAATCTGTGCCAGCTTATAAAAAGGGATCAGAGGCGAATTATTTGAGCAGTATTATATATAAAGAAAAGAAAGACACAGATATTGAGAGATTATTTTGTAATCGGTAACTAAAAAAAGAGTTGTTGTTACTATAGCAACGTCGTAAATAAATGTACATGTACGTAGACATCTTGTCGAGTAAATAAGTGTGTATAAATGTGTAGACATCTGGTCGTATATGCAGAAAGTTGATTATGTACGCTTCTCGTGGTCAAGTATTAAAAACCAGTTAAGAAAGTGTTAATACGCTTTAGAATTATTTTGAAGTTTACTAATATATGAACCAGGACAGACCCCTTACAAATTGGTGCCCCACCACCGAAAGTTATATAAGTGTCGTTTTGAAGAATAGTAAAAACGGCAAGCTTTCAACGCGACCTTAGTGTTACCATATTGAGAAGTGGCGAAGTGATTCACCGAAATATGGCTATGAGTACAAGTAGTAATATAACTGGTGATGAGAGTTTGTATTCAGAAATGAGTCCTAATGAAAATTTGACTGACATTTTAAAAGAATTAGCCCAACAAATAAGAAACCAGTCTGAACAAATAAGAAACCAGTCTGAACAAATGAGGAACCAGTCTGAGCAAATTAAGGATAAAGTACGAAAAAGTGATGAATTAGCCCAACAAATAAGGAACCAGTCTGAGCAAATTAGGAACCAGTCCGAGCAAATTCAACACTTTGATGAAAAATTGGACCAGAAGATAACACAGCTAGCTAATGATTTTGATGAAAAAATAGCGAAGTTGGAACAATGCAATGAAAACAGATGGGATCTTGTTCAACGTTAATTAAGTCAGATGAACCAACATGTAGTGGAAAAATTTGAGCAGTACGATAAGAAAATGGAAAAAGTAGCACAAAGGAGCACGGAAATTCAAGAGTCAATGGATATTCTAGAATCAACGATTAATGCTCATGAAAATCACATCAAATTACTGCAAGACGAAGTAAATTTTATCAAGGAAAGATGTATTCCCGAAACTCCATTTCAAAATAATGGATGCACGAATCACCCCACATCTACTGGTTGGGTACCTAATCCTCCCAGACCAATTTTGGAACTTGACGGATCTTCGAGTGGTGCTGAGAGTACTGAAGGAGAAGGAAGAGTGAGGCAAACATCCAGGCGCAAACACATCTCCAAGCGACGTATGAAGACGAATACAGATAAACAGTTGCGATTCAGCGAAGTTAAGTCACTTACTATATTTAGTGGTGTGCCAGAAGATATCCCAGCAAGGGCATTTCTCGAAAAATTTCAGGATGAATGTGAGCTTATGGGTGTAGATGAGTCTCAGTTTTTTAAATTATTGCCGCATATTTTATTACCACCCTGCTTAACCTGGTTTAAAGCCATCAGAGGTAGTCTTCATACATATTCAGATTTTAAGAATGCTCTTCCATCAAATTGTGAAAACGATTTTATGATAGCGAACAGAGATGCCGTCTTGCGAACGAAGCATTTCAACCCAAAATTACACCGAAGTGTTACTGAATTTGTAGTATCTACCTATCATGAGTTAAGATCACTAAATCCAAACCATCCGGAATCCCGAATTATAGCTTCTATTAGGATCTTATTGCCATTTAGATTAAAACAGTTTTTAATGTCGGCACAGTGCATTAACTTCAACCATTTAATTATGCTCATTCAGAGTTATGAGAGTCAGTCGGCAATTCAGAATAACAATAATATGCAGGATAGAGGTCAGGGTAATTATGCACGTAATCAGACACAATATGCTTCTGTTCGTAATGTAAATATAACGATGAAAATGACTCTAATGTCCGTAGTTTTATTAGAATGAATAGTTATAATGGTACCGGAAATCAAACGCAACCTAATCATAGAAATGGAGCTAGGAATTTTAGAAATAGCAACAGAAATTTCAGCAGAAGTAATAATTATCGCCGATTTTCACAAAATCAATTTGCAGATGGCAGGAATTTTGTAAATAGGAATCAAAATATGGTAACAGTGCCTAATTGCTCAGGAAGTACACAAGATTGTGCTATACAATGTTGCTTAAATGAACCCTTCGAACGTATAACTTGAACTATCCCAAATGGCGTCCGATGGATTTGTATTAAATTGACCTTTGATTACGTCTATGGTTAATATGTTCTTCAGTCGATTTATTATTAAAATGTATGTTGAAAGCATAAAGCAAACCATTTACGGAATATTGACGAAGTTAATTTATGGCAGTCAACTGAAAATATTATTGAATTTATTCCTTACAGTTTTGCTGCAATTTCCTTTTATTACATTAATTGAGGAACTGTTAATTTATGTTTCATGATAAGAAATTATCTAAAAGCTTTATTGTAATACAAGAACATACTGAGTTTGACAATTTATGTGTTCTCCAAGAAACATATATTTAAGCTACTCTTGTTTTCGTATTTTTATTCTATTCGAATTTCATGCGAATATTATAAATATTCAAGAATAAAAGATCACAATTTTAATGTAAACGTATGAAGGTAATGACAGATTTATATAAAATAGATGCAATTTATTATATGGAAAGAATAAGAATAATGAATATCGAATCTCTTAATTTTTCAGAGTTTATTAATGTATTAAATGATAATCCTCAATGTGTTTATATGTTCTAATTTTATCGCCTTCTGACTTTGCTAATATTTAATATTATAAAGATCTTTATTTGTAATTTGAACATGAAGGAAACTATAAATTAGGTTTAATTTTTGAATAGCCTCATTCATGATAATTGTAATTCGTCGTTCTTAGTATTGAAATATACTGACAAATATAAAAATGTGTAATGTTATAATATATTATATATATAAATGGAAAAGTAAAAATATATGTATTAAAGTTGATATTAAATATACGAGGGCTATTCAAAAGGTAGATGCTTTATAATCTTCAACCCAGGGTTCTTTCCTTCATAGTAGAACTACTTTGGAAGTCCCGTCCGGGCGACATCTACAACGATAACGTTGTATATAATATTAGCAATCTGTGCCAGCTTATAGAAAGGGATCAGAGGCGAATTATGTGAGCAGTATTATATATAAAGAAAAGAAAGACTCAGCTATTCAGAGATTATTTTGTAATCGGTAACTACAAAGAGAGTTGTTGTTACTATAGCAACGTCGTAAATAAATGTACATGTACGTAGACATCTTGTCGAGTAAATAAGTGTGTATAAAGGTGTAGACATCTGGTCGTATATGCAGAAAGTTGATTGTGTACGCTTCTCATGGTTAAGTATTAAAAACCAGTTAAGAAAGTGTTAATACGCTTTAGAATGATTTTGAAGATTACTAATATACGAACCAGGACAGACCCCTTACAACTTCACTATCGCAGAAAAACACTAACAGAACAGTAAGAACATTGGCACTTCATCTTGTAACTAAATAACGATCTATGAAATCTAAGGATAATACAAGATTGCTAACTTCGTGCAAGTATAAGAGAAAACAGAGTATGGATTTTAAGTTGGAAGATATCTTAATACGTGATCGCAGTCTCTATCAGTAATTTTTTGGGGGATAATTAATTATTTGAATCAAAAGAAGAAAGACAGTCTCTGCAGTGTGAAATTTCAAATTATAAAATAGACTCCGTACGAAGACATTCGTGGAAATATCGTGGAAATTAGTCTCGAGATATAAACAGTGATTTTTTATGTGTGATGTACCATTAATACCCTCAGAAATTTGAGTTAATTGTTGTGATATCAGAAATCGATATTTGGCATCATTGATTCTACCTTCACCTTTGTGGCAGAGGCGATATCATCGGAGTGGAGTGTTTTGCCGTTGTATGAGCGCAAGAGGACTTATTTCACGAATAGCAACATCATGCTAGGTCCAAGTAGAAATACAATCGAAACGTCTGGCAAATCCCTCCTTCATCATTTACGTTCCCAGTGTTAGCGTAAGAAAGTTGAACAGCGAAGCAATATATTGTGTATCTACTGGAATCAGCAGTGAGTACCTGACGTATAATATCAAAAATAGTCACCATAACGAGCGTAATTCAAACTAATGTTTTGATTCTCATACATGAGTAGTACACAGAGTACAAGGTTAAATGTCATATCATGTGTTGTACCTATTATTGTGTTTACCTTGTGTTTTAATGTTAATACAATTTTCATTACTTAGAATGAAATCTCTTTTCACAATAACCTTTCGCTAGTTCATAGTCCGTTTATGAGGTTGACAGCATAATTTTATACAATCAAACGGTGGGCAAATCTTTTACATTGAGCTCAATCGGCGATTCCTGCACGAGAATTTTTTCATGGAAAGTGAGACTGGGATTACGTCCGGCCCAATATAAATCTGAAAGAGAGAGACAAGCAGAAAGAAAAGCTATAAAACTATAATCTTTGATAGTTTTAACCTCAGTTTATTCGCATTCACGGAAAGCACAATCCTTCCGCTCACTTCTGCATATGTTTGGTCACTATGTATAGATGATTAGCAGTCACACTCCTAAAATTTCATTCGAGTATTTAACTGTAGCAGTAATGAATTCAGAACATTTTTCTTTGAAATACAAAGAAATATTAAGAAAGCACTAGTAAAGCTAGGTGAGTTCTATCGAAAAAATCAAGTAAAAGAATATCGTAACTCCTGGAGATGGTATTCACTTTCGTAGAAAAAGAAAGTCCTTTGACGATTCAGAAGAAAATTGTCTTGCAAATATTATACAGTTCGTCCGTGAAGTCATGGTGCAATTTTAACCTGTCACAGGAACGCAACAAAACAAGGTAGAGATGTGAAAACTTCACCAAATAAAAGGAAAACTCTCCAAGTTTCATAGCTAATCAGTGCAATTTCATGTGATTTCCCTTTGTTGCCCTACAGATATTTGTTGCGATATTCAAGTTCTTCCCACACACAGTTAAAGACGTCTGGTGTAGCAGAGTGAATAAAGTTGTGATTTCCTATTTTAAACTTATTAATGAAGTTTTATGTTCGCTGTATACATGTTGCTTCACATACTCCAACAAATAATAATTTAAAAACGCTAGATATAGGGATCGCGCTGGCCATGGCAAACCCCTGCCTATCCACTGCTGGGAGAAAGATGTTTCCAGATACGAATAATGTTGCCGGAATATGGAGGAGTTGCCATCGTGTTGAAAAATGAAACCTGGAAATTTTCGCACTACATACAATTGTAATATGTCAAGATAATTGCCGTCACAGTGTGCTCCTTAAAGAAAAATTGGCTTATCACTTTATCCTACATCAGATGAGACCACCTGTTCACATTATTTTGTCACGTTCGTACACAACGTAGGTACTAGTATTTTCAGCAGCTCATATTCAAACGTTCTGAGTATGAACATGTCCACAGACCTGGAATGTCACCTGCTTGCCAAACACAATCCTCTGCAGAAATCATTCAACATTGTCAATCTCATGCAGCATACCTGTAGCGAATGCGAATTGTTTGAGTCTATCCGCAAGTGCTATAACGAGCAACTGCTACACATTGTTACCCGAAAAACATAGACTTTTAACACCTTATGAATATTGCTCTTCCTTAAGAGTGTTCGATAAGGTTGAGAATCTCTCAAACTTGCAACCTGAAAATTTATGGAGATGTCATCGGTTACTCGAAACTGTCGACTACTTGAAATTCGGGTATTATCAAAGTTTCGGTAATTATCGAAAATTCTGATATTAGCGAAGCTTCGAGTATTATCGGAAGTTTGAATATTATCAAATTTCGAGTATATCGTGAATTCTGCAAAAGTGTTCGGATGTCAACAAACTTTGTTAACTATAATTTATTTTTTGAAGTGGTCTTTGACTCGCTTGTTATGTGCGAGGCTAATGTAGGCAAAAACATGTACATGTCTGACCGGCATTCGAATCAAGAACCCCTAGCTTGGGAGTGCAGCAATCTGACCCCTATTGCAAACAACGTCGTCATAAAACTTTATGTGCCTGTAACAATGTGGAAGTTAATAATGGCAGGTATGAAAGAAAAATGTTTCTTAATGCTTCATACTTTACCACTTATTTGAAAGATTTAGAATGTATCAATGTTGCCACATAAAAGAGAAAGTAATTTCAAAAAAAAAAAAAAATGGATAGTTCTGTCTCAAAACCTATACCCATCAAGCCGTTCATGTGACTTTTTTCTGTTCTTTTTAGCACGCCCTTTAAGAAGTCACCGGTTAATGTAACGGCTCACGCCGTATGTGTCTGTCTGATTCATGGGAAGAGCATCAGATAATGCGATGCGATTTTGTACGCGCTCTTAGTCATTCACACAAACGAAATAAATAGGGCGGTGGAAGTAGTCAGTCACACCATTTTATTTCAAGATCGTGGCCAAAAAAAAAAATACGGGCAGCGGGAAAGTCACGAAATATCATCGCGCTAATATGCTAAATGTAGAACCAAACCAAGTTATTTGCTAGGTTACTGACCTTAGTCACTTACAGGCTGCAGGCTAATTGTTTCATGGAGCGCTTGCTCCGCCGGGTGCCAATAGGAATGACCTAAAACGGAAAATATGGGGGTTCTTCTGCAAGCTTCTCATCGTGGGTCCGGTAACTGCGACACATGGTCATAGGCATTACAACATGGCGGACAAATCAAAAATTTTCGCCGTAAATTACACAAGGGCGGTCTCAAGTCCTTATTTTTAATTGCTACGTATTACTGCAACACGTGATCCCAGCCGTTACCAGTTGGCAGCAAAGAAATAAATGGCAAGTGACAGGAAAATGGCAAGAAAGAAAATGCGATCACTATTAGAAGAGTGGGCCCAGGTTGCTTTTCCCTCACATGCAGTAAATATTGAATAGAAAGAGATCTTTAGCAATCTAGTGAAATTTAGTTTTGTTTCCATACCAGTATTCACTCTTTTTCATTGTAGTTAAAATCTAATTGAATTTCTATAACTTTAAATTATTCACAACTAAATGGACAATTTGTATAACATCTATTTCACATGGCGTCCACCATATCACAAATCAAATTTAGGATGCGGTGGCTCAGTGGTTGAGCGTTCACCTCTGGTGCTTGGGGTCTCAGGTTCGATCCCAGCTGACGTCGTGTTTACTTCGTGGGGGACAAACAACGTGTTCGTGGGTTTCCTCTGGGTTCTTCCGTTTCCTCTCACTTTCTTCATTTCACCATTTATAATCACGGTCTCCTTTAGCCTAACCGTCATAATCGTGAGATGTCAAACTCAAAGATTTCATTTTCATTTTTTTTACCATATCACAAATAAAAAAATAACAAAAAAATTTTAAATTATACTACCGAAACCTATTAAACGTCAGATGCAAAAGCGATAACAAAAGGTTAAAATGGTGTAAGTAATAGAAGTAGAAATAATAATAGTGATAAAATGGTAATGTTATTATAAGTCGTTACATCACGAACACTCTTACAGTAGGAACGAATACTCAAACTCAAGGAAGATCCGCTTGTTGTACGATAACCAAGAACAACAGGAGTATGACGAAACAAATGGAAACATTTTAAAGTAAGCTCTTCCAAAATCAAACAATCTGTTCTAAAGTTATCGTAAATAGAGAGGCAGTGCGATCTATAATAAGGAGCTTCGCACCCGAAACTCTCAAGACTTGTTCCATTGATACGCGAAGTTTACATATTATACGACATTTCGACAATCTCAAATACTCTAAAGGTTTCGAGCACTAGATAGTATATTTTCAAAGTCTAAGTTCGATAAGCTTTCTGTCTTATCGAATTTCCTTCAACCTTACCTGTATCGGCAGATGTCTCCATCGAGAACTTTAATTTAAACTCTCGAAAGGAGATGCAAATTTCTCCTTTTTCTCTTTCCCTGTTGTTGGTCGATCGGTAAAGTGACGGTTCGAATGACTAAATAAATTGCAAAGATACTGAGACCTTTCGGTATTTGCTACTTTCAAACAAACCTAGAATCACGAACAGTTTGACTGTCTCAAACCCGTCAAATGTTTAAAATTTCGAACTTCTCGAATATTTCGAGTGTCTCGAACACTTCGAGTGTCCCAAATATTTCGAGACTCAAAATTTCGATAAAATTAAGATCCTTTATCGACGAAACAGTTTTGAAATTTTATCGATTAGTCGATTACCGAAACAGCCTTAGTCTTGTTTGCAGTAATTGTAAAGCACACGCACGCACAGATTTTTTAGGACTCCTTAAGTAGTTTTCCCGTACAGCCTCTACACACTCTTCACTTACCGATAGCCTACAAAAACATGTTTTTTCCAACAACCAGTTGAATGATACCGGTAATGTAATCCTTCCGAGTAAAGTTATTCCTATCAGGTAGCACTACATTGTACACGATGATATTCATGTTGCACTTTGGCCACAGATTCGAATTTAGCAAGCAACAGGACACACTGAACTTTCCTCTGTACCGTCCACACGTCGACTGGCGTCGGAGTTGGCAGCTGCACAGTTCATAGTGTTACGTCATCAAGTGTGTGTGCACATGCTTGCACATCACCCTGCGGCATGTTGGAAAGTTTTCTTTTTATTTGGTGAATTCTTCAAATTTTCTAACTTATTTTATTGCCTTCCTTTGAGTTTTCAAAATAACATTATGACATTTTGGACACGCTGTATAATGTGCCAAAAGTTACCTCAGACTGAAACCAATATTTATGAAACAGAAGAAAAATAATATACTATTGTTTGTTTGTAAAGTTGGAAACGTAAATGGTTTCTTCATTCAAGTAAGAAAGATAACTGTTTAAATCGTAAAAAACAATCTATTAATACGAGTACGTATTTATTTTGGTAAATAAATTTATTTTAAAAAGGTTATGTAGAATGGTACCATACTTACCTCACCTTTTATTTAACTTTAATTTTCAAAACAAATGAAATTTTACTTTAGCACATATGCCGATAAAAGTGTTCGGTGTTAAGATTCGTAGATATTAACTGTTATGTATTAAATATCGAAAAACAGCAGTACAGCGCAAAAGAAAAGTGCCATGAGAAAGGATATCGTTTTATGAAATGTTTCATTTCAGTAAAATATACCATATCTCTACGCTGATAATACATCTGAAACAATTGAGTGGGTATATGTCCCATTATAACTCTATATACGACCTCTAACTTTTCTTTCGTTAGTCTGGGCGGCTTCTATGGGAAAGAATATTGCTTTCCTGGTAACAACTCCTGTTGTTAAGATCCAACATTAACCAGTAAATCCTTGTCTCACATAGCATTGGTACTCTAATGTGCGCTATACACAAGTATAACCAAAAATATTATAAGTTACTAGAAATATATCCATCGCATATAATTAGCTGAAAACCAAAAATCCCAAAAACAGGTGAGACCTGTAAATTAAACCGTACAACAAGGAGGACAAGATAAATTTAACTAGAAATTGTTATCGTTACATTTATTTGAGTAAAGATGAAAGGCTGAAAAAAAACAAGTGAATGTGTCTTTAAAATATTATACTGAATATTCAAATGTCATGCACTTTTAGTTAGAAAATTTGTATACCACTGCTTTTCATATTTCACTTTCGGAATATACGCTAGTAATGTAGCAGAGAAATTTTTAATTTTCTGTCCTCATGCAACACTGATCGTGCGTTTAGAATTCGCAACTTTATTTTAAAAGAAATTAGAGAAAAGCAAAAACCATAGTCTGATAAAATGTACCTATGTGTACCAAAAACAAAAATAATAATGTACACCTTGTCTCAAAAAGGTTGAGCGCATTCTTTATTGGTGTTTTGAGGCAAAAATTTTCAAAGTCCAACTTCGGGTATCTTCGGGAAATAGTAAACCAGGTTCGAACCTCCAAGCCAGCCTTTGCAATCGGGAAAAAGTTTGCAGATGTGTTTTTCTTCTTATAAATATAATAAGACTTGTTACCAAGTGTACAAAAAAGGCAACATTGATTGAAATACTTAATGACACAATATTTCGAAACTTTGTATTAATGTCAGCTCATGTTTGTTTGTCATTTAGCTCTCCATACGTAATGGAACATTTAGATATGTAAACGAATCTTTCCATATGTAAAAGAATGCTCAAAGTTAAGACATAAAACATAATTATCGCCTGAGTACTAAAATAATAGTCAAGGTAGAACAAAAACAGCGTTTCTAGTGGGTATGAATGTCATAATTTTCTTGAGAACCGTTATACATCGCTAAAAGTACCTTAGCAGAAGTCTTTGTGTTAGCTCACTGGTAAGCTGTCGGGTTTCAAATCATAAGGTTGTGAGTTCGAATCCCATCTGGGTCAATGCTCTTTTAAAAATTATATTTTCCGCAATGCATGAAAAATTATATAAAATGACATTAAATACATCAGTTGTATATATATAACATAATCATTGCAGAATGTAGTAATTATTATGTTTAAAATATAACATCTGAAATAGGTAGGTGTTCACAATAGGTCTGTATTATATATATGAGAATGTTAAATACAAGTTAAGAAACTCGTTCACTAGCAATAAATAAATCATGTAGTGTATTTATTTGCATCTATTTGTCATATAGAGGGTAATTCTCGTCATTCATAATACAGCATGTCATTTATGTTCTTGAAAACTTATTCGATGCATAAACCGAGGGTTTAAACAGAGAATCCGAAGTTGCAACGCTCGCAAGAAATTCATGAACCCCAAAAATCACGTGAGCAGACTGGAATTGTCCTTATGAAGCACGCCACAGCAGAAAGTCTTTACATAGATTTTCAATTCAATTCCTGATATATGCTTTTGCAATGTGGAAGTGGTGATGCCTTTAGTCGCTCTCTCTCGCTCGGTCGCTCACTCTCTATTTATACAGAATATAAAAGTGGATGTATGTGTGTGTTTCAACATAATTCTGATATATCTAGCGCAATTATAACTATATTTCTTACAGTCTGGAAAAGAGTACTGTCGGGATACATATCAAAAATGCTAGAAACGGGTCGATATTAGTATCGAATCCATAGCTTCGTGGTCGCTTAGGTGAATAGTTATACTTTCAATTCAAGTCCAATTAAGCTCCCATTAGCACCCAGGGTGGTTAGTAGCGACATAAAAATATCGAAATCAACCGATATTAGAATCGAATCGTAAGTTTTCAGCGCCGTAATTCACATTAGTCCACATTAGTCCACATTTCACATTAGTCCCACTGCCTAGAGGGCAATATATTTGCAGAGTACAAAATTTAAAACTTGAATAATATTTTAATTTTTTCCGTATGAAAAAGTTAAAAATCAAGAGCAAATATATTATTTCATGAACAATCCTCTTTTACTGTTCTAATATGTATAATAATAGCGTAAGAAATCTAAAAATAATTCAGAACACGTTTCATATTTGTTATTTTTTGTTACGTAGTTCTAGCTGTAGCATGTAGTGAGTGGTATTTAAATGTAATAAATTCACTAACTAAGCATATTTGAATTAAGTTTTATTTTTAAGTTAGGGATGAAGGGGCGGAGAAATATGTAATTATTGGGGGCGCCGAGAGCAAAAGTGCGTAGGGGCGCCGAGCTTTTAAATGCAACACTGGTCGCTAAATTAATTGGTAGAAATTTTAATGTCATTTAAGACCAAATTTAGTCCTAACGGTGGCAGTATCCGTTTGCTCTCCTAGGAGAAATGAAAGGGACTGACATCAAAATTATATATATATATTTATTTATTTATTTAACAATCACCAGATACAGCTCAGAGGCCATTTTACACTGGATATACAACAACAATGGAAAAGATTTGGGAAGGTATCGGCCAGGGCCTGTTTAGTAGGTACCATCCCGGCATTTGCCTGGTAGGACTGAGGGAAACCCTGGAAAACCTCAGTCAGGTTGGTCGACAGCGGGATTCGAACCCGCGACCTCCCGAATGCGAAGCCAGCGCTCTACCACTTGATCTACTTCGCTCGGTATATATATATATATATATATATATATATATATATATATATATATATATATATATATATATATATATAAATAAATAAAGACCGACATTAGTGTCGAATCCATAATTTTCGAGGTGGATTAGATAAAGAGTGGCACTCCAGGTGCTTAATGATATAGAAAATTAGTTTTTCTTTCTTTTTTTACGTTGGTCTATTTTTCCTTGATTTGAGACTTTCAAATTTCATCCTATTTTCTACTGAAATGTGTCTGTAAGGCAACAAAGAAATAATTATATATGATAAATTTAAATTCATTTTAATTCGGAAGTTGAGAAACACTTTTCCATTATATATCGTAAAGGTCAGATCCACCAGTATTGTAACAGAGAGGTGCTTGAGCCATTGACGGTAGAAATTCAAAGTACGATAAGTGATAATTTCAAAGTCTTGTTTTATTACAAGTGTAGCCTTTTTAGTCAACGGAGAAGAGGACGTGGATCATGGGTCAGAGTTGATGTCGATGGGTGTTGGTGGGTCGGAGTTGGTCGCAATGGTTCAGAGTGGTTCATAGTTGGTGGTGGGTCAGAGTGGATCACGGATGATGGGTCTGAGTGGGCCAATGGGTCATTTGGGTGGTGGGTGATACTGGATCATGGTGGTTCGTGGATCAAATTTTCATTGACCCACACCATCTCTGGTTAAAATTGTACTAAAGATAAGAGGCACCGAAGATGCATGTCGGCTATTATACTCAAATTTTGCACATAGATAGTACCCCACCAGAAAGCAATAAATCTGAAACGGTTCACAGTATCACCTCCTAGAACTCGAGATGTAGGGGTTTGTCTGATTGGATAAATTAAGACGTCAATGATTTATCCATCAACAAGCAAGCTTTTTATGATCGTTTTCGTGGGGAAATCAGAAGAACACGTGCCTAGTAATCGTAATATTGATAGTTCGCGTCCACCCCGGGGTATTTGTTTCGTTTTTTTGACTCACCTAAATATAAACAAATCACACATATAGGCATTTTAACATATTTTGGGAGAGTAATTTTGTGGTTCGTTGTCGTTTCATCGCGTCTCTGCCGCTGGTAGTAATGTTTTCAAAATGTAACTGGGCCACCGCGGATTGTCGCTGCGGGGCCACCAATTTTTGGCGAGAGGTCAATAGTTGACCATCTGTAGTACACCGACGCTTACAGCTTAGGGTAATGAACGATGTCTTTGCTTTGTAGACGTCATGACTACCGACGTCGGCAGTCAACTAGCTTTTAGTATTCCTTTACTAACCATCTATCGTTCATGTTTATACACGGTGTTGTAATAATAATAATAATTATTATTATTATTATTATTTGTAGTAATAGTAGTATAATTGATAATAGGATAATTATATTGTCTATGTATTGTCTCGGTAGGACTACACACAGGATTTGGCTCGTTTTAGTTTGACTCGACTCTAATCCGAGTCGAGTTGGAGGATATTTTTCGCGCCGAGTCCTAGAGTAGACCTCAAAGATGTCGAGTTTCAAAGAAAAATCGCTCGTGCCCATCCCTACTAATGAGAGCTTAATCGGAGTTAAGCGAAATCGAAAGTCACACTATTTATCTAAGCGACCCCGAAAACTATGAATTCGACACTAATACCGATCATTTTCTAGCAATCTTTTATATGTATCCCCCTCCCATTCACCATAGGTAACCCGACAGCATTCTTTATCAAACTATAAGAAATTTGGTTAAAATTACTCTAGGCCAGTGATTCTCAATCTAATTCCTATCACCATCCCCTTTTATCACATCCTCTTGCCAGCGACCCTTTTATAATTTCTGTTTTATAATAAGCTTGTGTGGGATTTTTAACATACCTATTTCTATAATAGTAGAATCCATTTCTTGTTTATAGTGAACAGTGCCGTGGCATGGAAAATCAGCGCTCGGGGCGAGAGTATACGACGATGTCTCCGTACATATCAGTGAGGTCGACAGACTAGCTGCGAAACGCCACCATGGTTGGCACGAAGCTCAATAAAATTTTCAAAAGTAAACCCTGCCTTTCCTTGATTTTGAGCACATTTTATTACGTTTTTCCTTCTATTTTATACATGTGCACATGCACTTTCCTATAGGGATGCACGCGAGACGTCTCGTCTCGTCTCGCGTCTTGTCTCACATTTGCGTGAGTGAGAGACGAGAGTGAAAATTTTATGCGAGACGCGAGACGAGACTAAACCATGCGAGACGAGACTCGGTTAAGTCTCGCACGAGAAGTCTCGCGAGACTTCTCGCAGTCTCGCAACATTTATGAATTACATTTAATTGTATATTTAGTAATTTTACATTTATTGAGTTTTCTAAGTTGAGCGTTAATGCCTCCAGGAACAAAAAAAGTGATTGGGGCAATAGACATTTTATGAGATTTATTATTAATCAAGGTTAATTTTCAGAATTAAAGCCTTCTTTAGTTTCTAAAAAATTGGATATTTAAATTTGTAAATTGGATATTTATTACAGCATAGATTTAGGACTTTTTTTGCGACAAACACATACACGCGGGCGCACACGAATACATGACCTTCTATTTTTGGTCTGAAAAGCGAATAAGACTCCCTATTGCTGCGAAATATGTTATTTCTGTTGTTTCTGTCTTTTTCACATTACTACTAGCGATTAATGTTGGGGGATGGCGGGGAAATCCCCTCTCTCAAAGTTTATCCCCGGCCCGGCTCGCAGAAATAACATGATATTTTTACATGGAATAAGTATTTTCTTTCTATATATTTATCAAAAACATCCCCCTCTAGCTCGGAAGTTTAATTCAAATACTGGTTTGGCAGAATGTCCCTATAGGTTTCGTGGGAGATGGTAGGAATGGCCCTATATCTGTCAGTAATTTTATTTTCTAGATCTGGCAGTATAAGTTGAAAGCGAAAGTTGATAAAATGCGATAATCCAACATTGCTACAAGCACGAACGAACCAACAGAATTGGGTCGTATTGTGTTGTGAGGAGTTCTTTTGTTGTGTACAAGCGCTTTTGGTGGTATAAAAACATCTTTATACTGGAAAAAATCACCCTTCAAGGAAACGACCAAAACGTGTAAATGTTGATAGTGGCGACGATATTTTAGAAGAGCCAAATATTGCTGGACACCTCTAAGCTGGAAAACAATGTTGGATCCAGCAACAATTTATGCTGGTTTTGGTGTAAATTATGCTATTAATTTGACGAAAATTAATGGTCCAGCGATCAAATTCCAGCACAACTTTTCTTTTAATTTGTAGCGGAGGGGACACAAGTTCGAATACCATGTTGAACTCTAGGTTCCGTCTCCTTAGGATGTTATGAACATTCATCCCATGGAAAGCAATGGCAAACCACCATTCACCTTGCCAAGGGACTTTTAGCTCAAATACCTGCCTTCGGACAGAATATCACATCATCATTCAACAGCCATAGAATAACACATTGCAAAATTTTGACCTAGAATATATGTGAGACTGCGAGACCATGCGAGAAAGTCTCGCGCGAGACGCGAGATGAGACTCAAAATTTTATGCGAGACGCGAGACGAGACCTTACGCGAGACGAGACCAACGTTTGAGGTTGCGAGACGAGACGAAATTTTCCATTTCTCGTCTCGTCTTGCCTCGCGTGCATCCCTACTTTCCTAACGTGAGTAACACACTTTCTCCGAAATTTGTGCCTCTTTTTTCGGCGCCCGGCATTGACAGTGGATACAGTAACTGTACTATCTATATTCCCAACGACGAAGGTGCTGGTTCAAGATTGATGTTAAACACCTTCATTGAAGAGGCCATTAACGTATCTGATCTAAGCCCACAACTTCTTGACCAAATAATAGAATGATCATGCTACAAGTCTTTGCAACTGGTTTTCTGTAACGAAGACTTGGACAAGTTCTGCCTGATGAGGAGAGAAGAATATCCTGGTCTGGTATATGCTGCTTTAAAAGTGATAATTCCATTTGCTACATCGTACTTGTGCGAAAGTTTTTTTTCATGGTAAACATTAAAACAAAGACAAGAAATCGCTTATCAGTTGAAAATGGCTTCATAATGTTCGTCACGAAGATTGAACCGGGCATTGCTGCACTAGTGAAATTACACCATGCTTAGGTATCTCATTAGGTTTCAATTTTAATTGTATTTCAATGTGCAGGTTTTGTTCCATATGTATTTTTCTAGTATTTCTATATACAGTTCTCATTAGTATCATATCATACGTCTTTCATTTAAATTCATTTTTAAACAACTCTGCACCCTTTGAAAATGTTCAGTAGACTTATTTTTTATTGTTCTTTACAATATGTATAAAAAATAAAAGTATGCCTATTAGAACAAAATTCAAAATAATTTCCGGTATTAGATTCTAACTATATTTATCTCTTCCGCTTATCTTCGCGACCCCCTAGGGGCCACGACTCCCAGGTTGAGAAACCCTGCTCTAGGCATACATGAGTTATGTTGGAACATAAATGCAGATAAGAGAGTTGAGAGAGAGCGATTAAGATATTACCGCTCTCAATCTCTTCACTTTACTTTTGCGATTGGTGAATTTCTTACGTGACAGTTTGGGGCTAGCTAGTTTTTTGTCTTGAACCACGATCCGATTTTCGATATTCTCTACCTAAATGCTGTAATGCGAATATTGAGAAGTTACCTGCGTATGAAAATAGCTGCAAATAAATACATTACATAACTTATTTATTGCTATTACACGATTTTCTTAATTTGTATTTAATATTCACATATAACATACCGACGTTCTGTCAATACCTCAAATGTTATATTTTAAAGATAAGAATTGCTTATGTCGTGAAATGATATGAATATATAAATATTCAACTGATATATACAACTGATGAATTGTAATGTAACTATTTTACATAATTTTCATGCATTCAGGAAAGTAGAATATCATAAAAGAATCTCACCTGAACGGGTATCGAACTCACGATTTAAACGCTCGGGGTGTACCACTGAGCTAACATGACAGCTTTTCGGAAGCTGCTTCTGAAATATAACTGAGCTCATACGTAAATTATTTTTTTCGTATGGAAATCACAATGACGAAACGAAAGTGTGAATATATAGTTTCGAAATATTGTATCATTAAGTATTTCAATCAACTTTACTTTTTTTCTACACTTAATACCATTTCAACATGTCTTATTATATTTAACAGAAGGAAAAACATATCTGTACATTTTATCCTAAATGCATGAAAAGGCTAAGGTTGGCTTGGAGGTTCGAACCAGCAGCTTTAGTTTACTGTTTTCAGAAGATACCCGAAGTTGGACTTCGAAAGTGTTCGTCTCAATACAGCTATCATCATATCGCTCAATCTGTTTGGTATATGGTATATGTTTTATACGTGTAAAGTCAGTATAAAAATTCATTCTTTAAACAGCTTTTCGTATGTATTAATATTCCTTTATAAAAACTGTTTTTAATATTATTATTACGGCGCACCATTTTCAGATTTCTTTCGCGAGTCGTTGACCAAGTCATTCCCCACAATAGGCGTGTCGTGCAATCAACCAACCACACGTCAGGTACTAGCTTTTACCTATTGCTTCCTGCTCACAGCTCAGAACATTGGTAACTATGGATAGACGTACAGCAGTAATTACTTTATGGGAGTTGGAAGGCTATTCTGCAACTGCAGCTAGCAGGCGAGTAGGTGTCCCGGCCTCTAAGGTAGGCGATGGATTCGGAAATATGGTCCTACACGTCAAACTGGTAATTTACGATCTTCTGGTTGTCCTCATGTGTCAACCGAAGCAGAAGATGCGAGATTAGTAAACGAAGCCCGGTTAGACCCACTACGGACGTCTAGACAGCTAAGGGAAGATTCTCTCTTTCCTGGTAGTAAGCATACAGCTCTGCGAAGGCTTCGTCATGTTGGGTTACGTGGCTGTGTTGCTGCCGTGAAGGAAAAACTCTCAGACGACCACAAAATTTGCCGTCTCGCGTTTGCACAGGCGAATGTGGGTCGCAATTGGGAAAACGTAGTTTTCTCAGATGAATCCATATTCACAACATCAAATGAGGGACGCCGTTTTGTGTATCGCCCGAGAGGCACCCGATATGACCCTGGATGTGTTGCTGCTTGAAATCGCAGTGGCCATGTATCTATTTCATGTTGGGGTTGGATTTTCAGGCGCGGAGCAGAACAGCTTCACAGAATTGAAGGACACCTGCACAGTGCTCAGTACTTAGATATTATGAGTAATATCATGGTGCTATCTGTACGAGTATTTCCGCCTGATGATGTAATTCAGTTCCAGCAAGACCAGTCGCCAATACATACTTCCCGTGTGGTTCAGGAATGGTTCGCAGGGCAGCCTGAGATTGATTTAATTGACTGGCCGCCTCGTGGAGCAGACCTCAATCTCACGGAAAATATGTGGGAAGAAGTGAAGCGTACTCTAAGGGATAGTTGGCCTGAGGCAGATCCACCAAGAACCCAGGATGACCTGTGGCATCTTGTTTCCGAAGCATAGCTGGAGGTAGGGGAAGGAGATAAATTTGTCACCCATTTAATAGATTGCATGCCCAGAAGAATGGGGCGTGTAATAAATTCAGAAGGGTATTGGACACAATATTAATGTCCCCGCCTCAACTCCCGAACACAGTCATTTTCAGGGCTACCTAAACGCTTCTGAAAATATTTCTAGAAGTAAACCACTCCTTGAATCCGATTTCTGTGCAATTCTACTAACAAAAAAAAATTCTGCAGGCTTTGAGCTCAAGACGACCTTATTAACAAGTCCGTATTCTACCAGTGAGCTAACATGAACACGCAAATCCAACCTGAAGAAACACGACTTTCAATTTCCGGTATTCCATGACACTGATGGTCATATACTTTGCAAATGTTGTATTCAACTTGGGATATTCCGCAACACATAAACGAAGCGAAAGAGAGAGAGAGAAATGAATATACAAAAGCATATTCAACGTATTCGAATGAGACTCTAAGTAACGATATTCCGTTCTAAAGAGAATTTATGTTTCTTCCCGTGACGTTAAGGGGATCGGGAAAAGTTATGTCTTGAAGCAGGATCCAACTTTGGATACTCTGTTTACACACTTTCTATATCCGTAGGAATATACTGTATTTGACGAATGTAAATGACATGCTGTATTGAGAATATTGAGAAGTTACATCTGTATAACAAATAGCTGCAAATAGATACACTACATGATTTATTTATTGCTAGTGAACGAGTTTCTTAACTTGTATTTAACATTCTCATATATATAATACAGACCTACTGCGAACACCTACCTATTTCAGATGTTATATTTTAAACATAATAATTACTACATTCTGCAATGATTATGTTATATATATACAACTGATGTATTTAATGTCATTATTTTACATAATTTTTCATGCATTGCGGAAAATATAATTTTTAAAAGAGCATTGACCCAGATGGGATTCGAACTCACAACCTTATGATTTGAAACCCGACAGCTTACCAGTGAGCTAACACAAGGACTTCTGCTAAGGTACTTTTAGCGATGTATAACGATTCTCAAGAAAATTATGACATTCATACCCACTACAAACGCTGTTTTTGTTCTACTTTGACTTTTATTTTAGTATTCAGGTGATAATTATATTCTATGTCTTAACTTTGAGCATTCTTTTACATATGGAAAGATTCGTTTACGTATCTAAATGTCCCATCACGTATGGAGAGCTAAATGACAAACAAACATGAGCTTACATTAATACAAAGTTTCGAAATATTGTATCATTAAATATTTCAATCAATGTTGCTTTTTTTGTACACTTGGTAACAAGTCTTATTATATTTAAAAGAAGAAAAACACATCTGCAAACTTTTTCCCGATTGCAAAGGCTGGCTTGGAGGTTCGAACCTGGTTTACTATTTCCCGAAGATACCCGAAGTTGGACTTTGAAAATTTTTGCCTCAAAACACCAATAAAGAATGCGCTCAACCTTTTTGAGACAAGGTGTACATGAAACAATGTAGCCCATATTTTTTATGTGAAGTACAAGAAAAATATTGTACATTTTGCTTTAGCAAGTAGAAAAGTAAAGAGAAAATCGGATATTAAATACTACATTTCGGTATGGTTCTTTCTTTTCGCTATTTAGGAACATCGATATCTTGGCATAAGTTGTAGCAAAATTTCGGAAACTTTGAAGTACTAGTTTCAGTATCTTTTACATTCTAGTCTGATACTAGGCATTCCGCCCACTGACTGTATTTCACCATAAATAGTACTTACCCTGTTATTCTCCCAGCCCGTTCTCAAATGTTAAAACTAATAACATTTATTCTTATTACTTTCAGATTTGTTTGTCCTCATTTAACATGAAACACTGAAAGTTTTAAATCTCCAACTTGAACAGTACTTTGTTTGCGACAAGCCTTTTTATTAGTTCAAGTTTGCTTCTAAATTGAAAATGGAAACAAAATACGAACCAGTTAAACTTGAAATGAATACAGAAAACGAGTCATTAGAGGAATGTAATTATGAACTATGTACTAGTAACGTTAATGATCAAAAAGATCCTCTTGCAATACATATAGAATGTAAGAAAGAAGAAAGTGCAATCGAAGGAGAGAATATAGCTTCAGAAAGTAATGAGGATGAAACAATATCAGACTGGAAATTAACTTCGAAAGCAATATGTTTAGTTAAGTGTTCATCAACAGCAGAAGTACTAGTAAATGCCACAAGTTTTCACAGTAGCATCAAACCAAAGTCCTCCGATTTTACACACAGCACGACAGAGTCATGCAGTCACATCTCGGCCAATATTGGAGATAGGAACGATCACGAAGAAAGGATTGAAGAAGATGATAATCGAAAAGCAAGTAACAATGCTGAGGCCCTCAGGTACGTTCAAATGCATTTATTTCATCAGATCTATATCTGCATATATATTTCTCTTCAACACTTGCAATACTTAGTTAAATATTTTTTCGTTTACACTAAACTGAGTTAATGGAGTTGTTATAATTTGAATACACAAAATAATGCAATCTAATGCTTAGCTTTGTAAGAGGTGAGACAGTTCGGTAGTGAAGTAAGTATCCAAACGTAGCGGAAAATCGGTATAAACCTTCTTTTCTAGAAAGCCTTGAGTGTCAGGATTAAGTACTGACACGCTTCTGACTAACGTCAACAGCTATTCTTATAAAACAATGTTTATAAGTAAAACGATCACTTGTTAATACTTTAAACAATATATAAAACTACTCTTAAGTCTCAAGACTATTTAATGTTCGAGTCTCCTGAAACACTAACTGCGATAGGGTGTATATTTATTTTGGGCGAGAAAATTTGGTCATATCTTTTATATTATTAGTAACTCTAATTCACTGTCTAGAATGTAACTTTCCCTCTAATTCGAAATACTTTCATGATCCAAAAACTCGTACTTTTGTGTTCGTTTACTTATCGGTTCTGAAACTGTAACATTTTGTATATACAAAATCCTTAATAAGGAAGAATGTCAAATACAGATCACATGAAGAAATTATCGACCACTCCATCACCAATAGGTGTTATCTTTACGAAGCCCTTTCACTTATTTTTTTGGTTCTAATTTTGATGTAGGTCGTAACATGAACGAACTGCTACTAGACCAACTACAAATTCAGCTTTTGTAAATAAATTATTGTAATATCTGGCTGAATCAACTTCACTGCTAAAGGTTCGTGTCTCAGAAATTTACATCTTACGATAGCAGGTGTTATCATTACCTTCTACCGCGGCCAAATCTTAGAGACAAATAGGTTTTTGTTGCTAATTTGTATAACATATGCCGGCAAAATAATCATTAATACCCTTAATTAATGCTTTCGGCTGGTCTGTTCTGTGAACAGTGACCATTTTGCGGGGCCACGATGGCTGATTCGTAGAGTGATCACTTCTGGGACGGAAGGCCCGGATTCTATCCCTAAATCCCGACAAGTAGGTTCTGTAGTGTTCGAGCATCGTTTGTTTGGGTTTCTCGGAATTCTCTTCTGCCTCCTACTTTCCTCATTCCGGCCATGCCATGCATCTAATCCTCATCCTCATGTAAATGTATATATATATATATATATATATATATATATATATATATATCCAGGGTTAGTTTAAAAGAAATAGACAAGTTGTACTATGTATAAAATGTTACGAATTTTTAGAGCAGAAAAATTTTAACTGCAGTTCATGCGTACATGTAGTTTTTTCTTTTGATTCAGTGATGGGTGTGTAACGTAAGCGGCCTTGTCGTCGAACTTGACCTTGACGTGGCTTTCAGGCATATGGCGAGTCAAATTGAGAATGCGTTCTGTGTTCTGGAATATGCCAAGACAAATTCAGTTACTGTAGTGCAACGTCATTTTAGGACAAAATATGTTAAACAACCACCCACACGGCAGTCCATTTATGACTGAGTGCATAAATTTGAAGAAACAGGTTGTCTGTGTAAGAAGAAATCCAGGGAAGACCTTCAGTGCCAAATGAAACATTTGAGCGAGTTCATGCGAGCTACACTCGCAGCCCGAGGTAAACAACGACACATAATAGGAAAGGAACTTGATATGCCTCAAAAGACTATTTCGAATATTCTACGCAAACGTCTCCAGTTCTATCCATATCGATTGCAATTACTTCAAAGTCTCAGTCAAAGTGACAAACAGCAATGTTTAAATTTTTCTGTGTTCATGCAAAATCTTTGTGAAGAAAAAGATGAATTTCTTAACTGCTTACATTTAGGGACGAATGAACCTTTCACATTAGTGGTATCGTAAACACACATAACGTGCGTATACGTGGAAGTGAAAACCCTCACGAGATTGTGAAGCAGGTTAGGGACTCCCCAAAGGCTTACGTGTTTTGACTGTACTGCCCAAAAAGGTTTATGGACGAGTCTTTTTCCAAGGGGAAACCGTTACTGGAAGAATGTATTTGGACATGTTGCAACTTTGGTTCATGCCACAGCTTGAAGAAGATAGTGTCAATTTCATATTCCCACCACACTGGCATTCCGATATAAGAGGTTAGCTTGAAGAAGTTCTTCCTAGGCGGTAAATTGGCCGCTCAAATGATGAGAACTTGGCTATGACTGAATAGCTACCACGAAGTCCAGACCTCACACCGTGTCATTACTTTCTGTGGGATTTCTTAAAAGATAAGGTGTGTGTTCTCCCCTCCCTCAGAGTTTGACGCAACTGAAAGAACGACTCAGAGACGTTGTTGCATTGGTGGACAGTCAGACTTTGATGCGTGTTTGCGATGAATTCGACTACAGGATGTAAGCAAAGATTCACACATAAAACATTTGTAGTTGTACCACAAAAACTTCCAGATGTACCCTACAACTTAAGAAAGTTATGTCACCATGCCATTAAAGGTTCATTTGGGGAACATTAAAGTTGTCTATTTCTTTAAGGCTAACCGTGTATTAATATCTTATATAATTGCTGCTATTACGGTACGCAGTCGCTCTGGCATACTTGCAACAAGCGAATAACAGTAATCAGGCCTAAGTCGGTAATATTTCACATCTCGATCACATGCGCATCTAGAACTTCTTATTTCATGTCTTGTAGTCTTTCCTACTACTCCTGCACCCTGAAAGACCACAAATGTTCGAGTGGGTTGAAATTGGGAGATCGTGGAGAGCAATCAATTCGGATGAGCTCTGCATGTTCTTGTAGCCACGCCTGGGTTTGCCGTGGGTTATATACAGCACTGTTTTGATGCATGAATATGAACTCATCTTGGTCTGCAATTTGGCGTGAAGAGAACGTAGGAAAGTATTCTCGAGGACATCAATATATTCTCCAGTTCCAACATTGAGTAGGCCTTTTGAAATATTTTAAAGAGCTTGATCGTGTCTTTTTTATTACGAAATCTCTTCATAGTTGAAAAAGGTTAATTGATTCAAAAATAGACCTATTTCAACAATGAAGAATATACATCGTCAACACATTGTCACGTATATTGTGTTCCAACGCATCCGTCTCATCATGTTTTCAGTAATTTTACGGCATCACTGAAATAACTGAAGAGATAAGATGGTTTTTTGATATGGGACCGCTTCAGATAGATACTTGAAGTAAAGTGGTCGATTCCTAGCTAGTGACAAGAACTTTAATATCGAAACCAACAATATGTTCTATCTCCTTCAATATCACGTCTCAAAAACATTAATGTACACAATTCATGCTGACCAATATTCTAACCAAGTAAACCAAACACTATACGAGATATGGAAATCTCCTTAGGTGAGCACTTTAGCCCGGTTTCCCCTACCATTTAAACTAAATGCAAATCTGTTTGAATTCGCGGAGAACTTTTCCATTACCTGTTGCTACGAAAGAAGTGATTTTAGACCGGTAAAACTATAATGTAGACTTCGAATAATTTACGTAAAGCAATCAATAGCAAGCAAAGAGTTTACTTTCGTTCCATAAAAACTCAACTTGTGAAGCGGCTTCTGAACTCATTTTAGAAATCATAAAACCGTTGTGAGTTTCCAGTTCCATGTATTTTGTAACAATACTACAAGTGCAAATTAGCGATATTTGATTCGTGTTTTTTTTTTTTTTTTTTTTTTTGTTTCTTTGTTTTGTTTTGAAGGTAGATTTCAGATTTGGTCACGATTGTAACCCTTTTCTAGATATTTGAGAAGAAAATCGGGAGAACCTTTTCATTAGAATTCACAGGGAACCTCTCAATAGGGATTGCTGTATCTTTTCCTTAACATCTGCCGGATTTGAACTTTGCTCTCCCACTAGAAGGCGACTGCGTTAACTGTTTATCCACCGAGCTCATAGTTGAGAGAGTTGTCAACTTCCGACATATTGTTCCAACACGAATGTGAAATGAGGTCGTTAAACCAAACGATCATACAACGTCGTTATACCAAACGATTATTTTGTGCATATAATTTAGAAGTACATAACAAGTGTAATAGAAATTTAACTTAATCGAAGTGGACATAGTGTTTACGCACGTTTCAGAACAATAAACTAATAGCTGTCTACAAACAAACAAGTAATGCAAAGCTTTTGAATCTCGCAGTAAGTCGTGTATTAATATCCGGCAGCACTTGTTTCATTATCTAACAAGAAATCGCGTGTGTCTGGCTAGTGGAACCTGAGGTATGAAAAATTGTATTGTGTCTTATCTTTCTGTTGAATATACAACCATGCAAACTATTGAATGTCTAAACGGCTTTCGTCAATCCAAGTTGTAATATTCAGAGTTATATCCATTTGTGTCTTAATGATATTATTAGTAAGGGAATGCAAAGGCCGTGTCCAAACGACAAGTGCCGAATCGAAGTATGCTTATTTTCAGAACTGACGTCATCTACTGTGCGTTAAAGGTCTAAGTTCAAAAGTGCGCGAGTGCATAGTAAATACTGTGCGTAGATGTACACTACATTAGTATACTTGTGTGCTTAACATCTCGGTTTCTCGTAAAATGACCTAATAAAATTTTAAAATTTTAATAATTTATTTAGTAAATATACAAATTAGTGACAATTAATATATATTTTATGTATAGATCTTCACACTAAAAAAATAGTGCAATAGTTAAATTAATAGGAAAATAAAAATATACAAATAACAAACGTATTTATGTTCTTTGTGTATGCAATGAAATTTAAAAAAAAAGTGTAGAGAAAATAATCAAGTAATTTCTTTAATAACGCTATGAAGACATTTGTGCTTAAATATTACATAATATATGTAGCTTAATTGTGATATTTAGACTATCGGTAATGCTCCCATTTGCACGTAAATTACAAACTTTAACGACGTATAAATTAAAATGTTAATCTTTTGCATAAAGTAACTATTACCTAGATTATTCATTGCTCTATGACTGCAGCTGCAAATTCTAATTCGTAGGTAGATAAGCCTAATTTTCTAGTTTTGATTGTAAATAAACAAACGCCTTTCAAAGCTTCCATATTTTCTTGCAACTGATTTGTGTAAGAAATCGTAATATAGCAACTACCCTACATTTTGCATTTTTGACCGCTGACCAGAGGTGACACGCACGTCAAAAATTACTTTCTACGTATTCATCAAAGATTTCACAAAGTAATTCATATAATCCCATTACTGTACCCACTGTCGAACGATTGCGGACAAATAATTACTTCCGTATAATCGAACAATTAGAGCCAATACATATATATATATATATATATATATATATATATATATATATATATATATATATATATATATATATATATATACTTTATATTTTATAGATCCATCTCTTAATTTCATAAAATTTTTATTGTTACAATTTTTTTTATGGTTGTGTTTAGACGAAGGGATTTGTAAAATCCCAAAGCTACTTCACAATACTTGCAATAAAATCCCGAAGCTACTTCACAACAGTGTCATGGGCGCCCTAACCACCATGCTACTCTACTCCTGGTAGATTAATAAATATTTCCTCGCGGAAGCATGCTTAATGAAATAGAACTTCGTATAGTTTAGCGGTTTTTATGCTGTTCCGAATTTCTGTGCACATAACACACACGCAAAAACACACACACACACACACACATATATATATATATATATATATATATACAACCCGTTATTGTTGTTGAAACCTTATAATTAAAAATTACATTTAATGTGGCATCCACCGTTTTATGACGACTGTATACGGTCGCCGTATCATTTTTCATGCTTTTCCTACTCTTCATTCTTCAGACTGCAGCCACCGCTTGTCTACAGTAAACTTATACGGTCGTCAGTGTAAATTACATTCCTCATGCTCCTCATATGCCAAGTTATCAAAAAAAAACTTACTTGAAAAAAATTCCACTGGTAACCATAAAACATACGAAATATGAAAACCGTATAAATTTTTTAGTTCGAGTACATTCCGCTTATAGCATTTCGATCGGAAACTGTATACGTATATGGCAGACAGCGAATCCATAGTAGCGGCATTGTTGCAACAAACGCGACTGTTGGTACTCTTGCCTGGCTGTTTGAAACGGCTTTTAATTATTTCATAGGAGGGAATAGCGAGAGTGAACTAAAAGCAGCCTTGCCAGGCACACGTTATCTATGATTCTCTCTCTCTCTCTTTTCATATGCCTCAGCCCCTGTGTATGATTTCATTCCACAGGAAGTAGTTGGTTAAGTATTCGTGACGTCATACCGCGAAGAATGTAAGCTAACAAAAGACATATTCCACGCTAAAGAAAGACATAGTCTTCGAGGTTGCTGAGCTCAATGGTGAAACTTAAGATCTCGTGTACTTTCAAATTTATCTTTCATCTGCTAAGAAAAGGGACCATAACAGAGGAATCATCAATTAAAAATGTAAAAATAATTTTAAAAAATCACCGATATTAATGTACGTCCATTTAGACACCGCCCCACCTTTTCAGACTTAATCCGAAATGGTCTCAATCGTTTGTACATCGTTTGTACAGAGACATGCAGGTGAAATTTTCGTTTGTACACAATTAGGGGCGCCGCTAGAACGAAAACAAAGTGGGGCTGTCTAAATGGTAGCCCTCCACGATGTCCAATTCAATCACAAATTGTCGCAATCGTTTGTACATCGTTTGTACAGAAATGTGCAGGGGAAATTTTCGTTTGTACACAATTAGGAGGGCCTCCAGTACGGAAACAACTGTCTAAATGGTAGCCCCCATCTTGTCCAATTCAATCACAAATTATTGCAATCGTTTGTATATCGTTTGTACACCCACGTGCAAGCGAAATTTTCGTTTGTACACAATTAGGGGCTCCGCCAGAACGAAAGCAAAGTGGGTGCTGTCTAAATGGTAGCCCCTACCATGTCCAATTTAATCACAAAATGTCGCAATTGTTTGTACATCGTTTGAACAGAAATGTGCAGGCGAAAGTTTCGTTTGTACACAAATACGGGCATTGCCAGAACGAAAATAAAGTGGGGTGCTGTCTAAATTGTTGCCCCCCAACATGTCCAATTCAATAACAAATTGGGGCCGCGGTGGCTCAGTGGTAGAGCGTTCACCTCTGGTGCTTGGGGTCCCGGGTTCGATCCCAGCCCACGCCAAGTGGACTTTGTGGTGGACAAACACCATGTGCGTGGGTTTTCTAGGGGTTCTCCCGTTTCCTCCCACTTTCTTCATTCCACCATTTCATTCATTACTCATCATCACCGTCTCCTTTAGCCTAACCGGCATAAGCGTGGGACGTAAAACTCAAAGATTTCATTTCACTTTTCATTTCAATAACAATTGTCGAAATCGTTTGTACAGAAATGTGCGTTCGAAATTTTCGTTTGTACACACAATTGGGCGCCACCAGAACGAAAACAAAGTGGGGGGCCCCATTACTGTCGCACTTGTTTGTATGTCCTTGTACAGAAATGTGCTGGCGAAATTTTCGTTTTTACACCATTAGGAGCGCTGCTAAATCGATAACAAAGAATAGGCTGCCTAATTGGTAGCCCCTACCCACGTTTGGTTTTAAAGAAAATTATCTCAATCGTTTGTATATCGTTTGTACAGTAACGTGCAGGTAAAATTTTTGTCTGTACTAAATAATATATGGAGGTGAGTATTTTTAATATTTGACCTAGAACTGAAGTAAAGGGGTGGGGATTGCAATAATTATAATTATGTATATATCTCGGAATTGCTCAAAGTTAGAGATATGAAAGTTGTTACTTCGACTTCTCATTTCAAATGTTAAACGAGTGTATCGTGTTTTAACTTTTTTTAATACTTAACCTAGAAACAAAGAAAGGGGGTGGGGCTAAGGCTGTGTATTATCGTTTTTGCTGTTTAGCTATCAACGTTAACCGGTTTGAATAACGGTTGGTGAGATTTGAAATGGTACCTATTATTAGAACGCTAAATCGATTGCAAAACACCAGTTGTCGCTGTCTTCTATTCCGATACTCGTGAATCTACTCTGAATATATTAGGTGGAGTGGGTGAAACATGTTTGGACTTTAAAAATACCGTAGTTGGGTAGAAACCGAAGGAGAGTAGAAACCGAGGGACAGTCTGTGAACCGAACTCTGAAGTTCTCGATTTGCAAAGCGTGAAACACAAACTGTGCGAGTCCTTATTATACCCATTTAAACATTAATTTATTTCTATATGCCACTCTATGTCGGTAAGGGCTGAACTTGGACTTAAAATGCCATTGTGAATGTCACTATTCATCTCAGTCATCCCGGAAACTATTCCTTCGACACTAATATCGTCTGTTTTCGATTATTCCTCCCTCTGAACCCGCAATATGATGGAGGCTAAAATGGTATTTAAATGGCATCAAAAGTATCATTATTCTTCTCAGACCCAATGAACTATGGATTCGACACGTTACTTTTACATGTAATCCCCATCACTTCTAGGAGGTCAGAGAGAGTTCGCAAAATGTAGCGATCTTTATTAATTAGACGATAGGCCACTTATTCACCGAATTTGATTTAGATCTGAGCAGAAGTTACCAAGATATAGACTATCGCATACACACTTGTCAGCACCCATACTTTAGAGCTACCATATTTTTTGAAAACAAAAAAAGGATATCTTACAAATTAGTAGTAAATATTGCATTTTGTATTAATTTTATCTTTCTAATTTTTCTACAGCATCTCACTAATTACACAACTTAAAATAATGCATTATTATAGTCCATACTTAGTCAACAATGCTAAAAATTATTATAGAAGCTGTTATACAATATAAACGCAATCAATAAACATACACTATTTAAGCAAAAATTATATTTTCAATATTATTACACATACCACCTCACATGTTCTTTACATCTCTATTAAGAAAAAAAATCCAGATTTATGAAGTTGTTTCCAAATTTCAATGGACTGATTTATTTTTGTTAACCTAAAATACAGGCGAACTAAAAGAAAGCAATTTGAATAATTGTTTTTCTGAAGCAGAAAAAATGTGTTTTCGGGACTGGTCTGCAACGTTACAAGAATTTGTCGCCAGCTCGGAGTATACATTCCTACTTTTGGTGATCAGAGTGCCAGTTAGGAGGATTTAAACATTGCATGTTATATCCGGGTAAGCAGCGATTGGAATAATAATAAAGATTAGAATGAAATTGTCCCTATAGTATTGTCAGAATCGAAGGCAAAAGGAATAAATCGATTTCATTATCTTTTCAGAGCTTTTGATATGTAATTAATAAAAAAAAAAGAAACAGGACAAGAAGGAAAATTTCTGGACACCGGGACAAATTTTAAGAAACCGGGACGTATGGTAGCCTTACATACTTATTTGCATGCGGAGTGTCAGTACTAAGCCACTACGTAGCAGAGTTGAAACCAAACATCGTAAATAGGTTGCCAAATCTGGAAAACAAAATTACCGGCACAACCTCAAAATTCTCTGTACAAATGAGAAACTGAAGACTGTATTGATCATTATTGTATTTACCAACAATTGACACTTTTTTTATAATTATCGAAACAGATGAATAACACTGTATATTAATCTTTACGTAAGAATTGTTGATTCATAAAATGAAATTTACTCTATAAACTTACACTTCAACCAAAGGAAATTGCTTTACAAAGTCATTTTCTACTCTCAATAGATATATAAAATTCTTTTACAATAAAATCTAAGTGTTATCAAATTTCTTATGTTAAATAAATAAATAAAAAAAACCGCCATAGATTAGAAAAAATATCGATAATGTATAATACAACGGAAATTTGTTTGTAAAGGCACTGTTGAAAAATTTCGATGTTCAATGTTATATTCTGGATTGCAGATTCCAAAATATCGGTCAAAAGGGGGCTAATTTAAGTTTGTACCGGTCACCGGTCTTAATCAAAATTACAGCAATAATCCTAGCCAGGCTGGTGAAATACCGGCCAGTTGGCAACCCTACTCGTAAATCAGAATGCTGAATGCACCAAAATACTTCACTATGCATTCTATAGTTTTTGCAAAATGAGTTTAATGAAGATGATCCCATAAAACAAGATACTGTGTTATAATTTTGCCTTTAACAGTCTACTTTGTGAATATGTTATATCTTCCACTTATCAATTTCCTGTACGAGATGAGGATAACGGTTTCTGCGCAAGGTAGAAAGAAAAAAATCGCATTTTCTCATAAGGATTCAGCACACGTAAGAAATAATGAATAAGTTTAATAATAGTAAGAGCCGAGGAGTGATAAACTAACTCAGCAATAATGATTGTAAGTAAGTTATAAAAATACATATAAAAAAAATTAGATTCCAACATGATCAATGTAATGAATCACACAATAGTGTGAACATACCAATCGACACAATAGTGTGTACAAAGTCTTGTTAGTAAATACTCCATTGTATGTGACACATTTCTTTAATGTTCCACTAACCAGTAATTTTCAAAATTGATTGATTCTACACTATTATTATTATTATTATTATTATTATTATTATTATTATTATCTTAGGACTAGCAGATGGTCCAACGTGCTACTGTGCACGATATTTTGTCTTCATCCTGAGTCTTTAATATAGAATAAATCCAAAATCGCGAATTTTCTGAGCATTTTTGTGAACCCCATTCCTTACTTTTTAGGTTAAGTGTCAGAAAACGTTAAAACACGATACACTGGTTTAATATCTGAAATAAGAAGTCGAAGCAACAACTTTCACATGTCTAACTTTCAGCAATACCGAGATATCCCGAGAGCAATCCTCATCCCTTTTCTTCAATTCTAGGTCAAATATTAAAAATACTCACCTCCAAATATTATTTAGTACAGACGAAAATTTTACCTGCACATTTCTGCACAAACGTTGTATAAACGATCGCGAAAATTTGTGGTTTAGTCGAACATGGAGGGGCTACCACTTAGACAGCTCCTCTTTGTTTTCGTTCCGTCGACGCCCCTGATAGCGTAGAAACAAAACTTTTGCCTGCACATTAGTGTACAAATGATGTACAAACGATTGCGACAATTTGTCATAGAATTAGACATGATGGGGGGCTATAATTTAGACTGCCCCACTTTGTTGTCGTTCTGGCGGCGCCCCTAATTGCGTACAAACGAAAATTTCGCTTGCACATTTCTGTATAAACAATGTAGAAACGATTGCGACAATTTGTGATTGAATTGAACATGGTGGGGTGCCTATCATTTAGACTGGCCCCGCTTTGTTTTCGTTCCGACGGCGCCCCTAAATGTGAACAAACCAAAATTTCACCTGCACATTTCTGTACAAACGATTGCAACAATTTGTGATTGAATTGGACAGGTGGGGGCTACCATTTAGACAGCCTCCCAGTTTGTTTTCTTTCTGGCGGCGCCCGTAATTGTGTACAAACGAAAATTTCACCAGCACATTTCTGTACAAACGATTGAGACCATTTCCGTTTTAGTCTGAAAAGGTGGGGGGCTGCCTAAATGGACGTTATTAGTGTCAAGTCCATAGTTTTTGCGGTTGCTGAGACCAATGCTGATACTCCGATCGCATTAAAAGGGGAGCGCAGTGGCTCAGTGGTTGAGCGTTCACCTCCAGTGCTTGGGGTCCCTAGTTCGATCCCACCTTATGCCGTGTGGACTTTGTGGTGGACAAACACCGTGCTCGTGGGTTTTCTCGGAGTTCTCCCGTTTCCTTCCACTTCCGTCATTGCAGCACTTTCATTCATCTCTAATCGTCACTGTCTCCTTTAGCCTAACCGGCATAAGCGTGGGACGTAAAACTTAAAGCTTTCATTTTTTTTCGATCGCAATAACTTCTAAAATTACCTCGTTCGGCTGCGGGACGCGGTTACCGGGGAGGATACCGAGACATGTAAAAATAATCCAAAATGACCTATATTACTGTCAAATCCATTGTCGTTGAAGTCGCTGAGCTCAATGATGAAACTCAAGATTGTGTTTACTTTGAAATTTAGCCCCCATCAGCTAAGGAACAGGGGCAACAATAGAGGGGCATCGAGACATGCAAAGATAATCCAAAATGACCAATGTTAGTGTCAAATACATAGTTTCTGCGATCGTTGAGATCAATCGTGAAACTCTGATCGCGTTAACTTTCAAATTAACTGCATTCGGCTGCGGGCCGCGGATCACCGGAGTAGTACTACAAAATGACACGATATTTTTTCTTTTCGTTGTGCAGTTTATTTATAATGATGTATCTGACCAATGCGAAGAATGGGTATTTCAGCTTGTTATGTGTAAGAAATTTTCAGAAACTACTGAACGTATTTCAAAAATTGTTTCACTGTAGGAAAACTTACCTAATGACAGTAATGATACGCTATATTTTATCCCGAAAAATGAGCCACTGACGCTGGGGCCGTTGTTTTTGTTTCAATATATATAAAAGAAATTTTCATTAACTAATGAACTATTTTCGAAAATGCTTTCGCTGTTGGAAAACTTGTCTAACGCCAGTGATGATAAGCTACATTTTTCCCGGAAAATGGGTCCTCGGGCACTGGAAGCGCCATTTTTGATTTATTATATAGGTCTACCCAGGTATATATGATTTTAAAAAACTATTCAACCGATTTCAACAATACAGAAAAACACGGACACTAAGCATTAACACGAAGTTAAAAAATGTGTTTTTTTGGTCTACTGTAATGGATGCTTTACAGCTCTGTGCGTCCTTTCACTACTTATGGTAGTATACAATCTGGGCTAGTTACTTTTTTCGCTGACTTATTTATTGCCTGTTCTCTCTCATTTCTATCTGAGAAACCGATAGGCTATCCACGCAGTTATCAAAATTACTAATTCCCATTCCCATAGGTATGCATCCTTTAAACTCCTCCTTATGTACACCCAACTAAAATAGTCTGCAAAACAGTCGGCTCTCTCTTCGACAGACATCTCGGTATCAATTTTTTTGACAATAAGCATCATTCCCCTTCCTTATTGTTGAATAATATATTGGATATCAAGAGAAGTAAAGCTGCTGAAAGTAGCTGATACGTTGTCTTACAATATGTAAAGATAAGTGCTGTATGAAGACAATTTTAATATATGACGGCCATATTGGTAAAGTTAACAGAACTAGTAAGCACTTCGGTTTGCTAAAAGTTTATTTGATGGTTTATCAATGATGAAAATAAAATTCTACAAAATTCCCATATAGATTGAATTATTAAAGTCTGAAACCTATGCAAAGAATTTCAACAACGGTCATTTTGAGAAATCGTGGTCATATTGGTTAACCATATATATGTGGGTTTGTTTACGTTTGAAACGTTATTTTATTCTTAACCAATTGCAGCAGAAGAAAAAGACAACCCTATGTCGAGGGCCATTTTGGAAATGGCGATCATATTTCAGTTCTATCGAGAAATTCGTGTGGCTTCATATCAGCTTTTTTTTTTTTTACCTGCTTATGTACAAAAGGATTTATTTGCTTCTTTAAGTGTTGTAATTTAACATTCTCACATGAGAATGCCGCTCTATTATATCTCCATATTAGGAAATGGCGCCTATACATACGTAGGTTTCAAGTTGTTGCAAAGTCCTTTTTTTATTCTTTGCCAATACTTAGAGAGAAACGTTAGAGAAGTCTGACATCAATTAGGTTATATGCAAAATTGTGTGAAGGAAGTCTCAGGAAGGAGGTCATTTTGAAAATAGTGACCATTTTGGATTTCTAGTAAGAAATTCGACTGGCTTTATTTCAATTTTTGATGCATGTTTGGATACCTACTTATATGTGAAAAGATTTAAGCACAACACGGTACTTCAACTATCAAATTATGATTAAATTTAAATGAAATTCAAATGTTTTAATTTTGAAAAATGACTAGTTGGGGAAATAGATAAGAGAGAGAGATAGATTATGATTAAAAGATAAAGGATGAGCACTAGCCTGACAAATCCGATTAGACTGGGGTCGTCTTGGTCATTTGGATGATGAATGGTTTTCTCCGGAGGAGCCTGGATGTTCTTGAATCAGCCAACAACTGGATCTTGTTGGACTGCTGGGGGCGTCGAGTCCTCTCTGCGTTGATGCGCCTTTTAAGATGATACTCTTCTACACCTTCATGTCACTATTTAGATGTCAAATTCAAAATGTATCTGCGGCGATGAACCGGCAAAATGGTATTCTCGGGACATGGAGTGGGTCGTCCTCCAATGGTAGGATCTGCTTGCCTCCGATGATCCTGCACCTTCCTAAACTTCGTAACAAATACCACTAGTTGATGTGTCCTCCGTGGTTATGTCTGGCTGCAAGATGATGACTTGGGAGTTCAATGAATGGGGAAGTATCAGGCTGTGCGTAAGGTATGCGGAAAGTGAAGAAGAAAACTTTAGTCGTGTTTATTAACAAATATGTGATTACAGAAGCTATCTGGAAATGTACGGTACAATCTTAGTAAAAGGTTTTTATTCCTTTGGATTTTAATGAGAGTTCATGATTCTGTAGAACATAGCCGCAATTTAATAAATAATTGAATTTGGCGAAGTAATTTAAAAGTTTACACAGTTATCTCACAATCATGTCACTATACTTCATAGTATATGCAAAAATGTGAGAAGTAAGCCTGAAGAAAGAGGCAATTTTGGAAATGACTGCCGTATTAGATTTCGAGTGAGAAATTCAGCTGGCTTCATATCAGTTTTTGAGCAGCATTTGGATACCTATGTGTATGCTAAAGAAATTACTTGCTTTATTAAACCAGTATTTTGTTTTTTTCTTATGGGAAAGCCGCTCTATTACAACAGTCATATTAGAAAATGGCGGCCATAATTGTTACGTATACAAAGACCTGCGTGGATTTATATTCGCTGGAGAGCTTATTTCATTCTCTACTAATACATAAAGAAAAAAGTTTTAAAATTCTGATATAAAATTGGTATTTGAATAAATGTGTGAAAAAAATCTGGAAGAAGAGGCCATTTTGGAACTGGCGGTCCTATTGGATTTCTAGTGAGAAATTCGGGTGGCTCCTTTTCACATTTGATTGGCATTTGGATAGCTACTTGTGGGCAAACGATTTTGTTTCATTAAATGCAGTATTTTGATCCTGTTGTACTGAAATGCCGCTGTACTAGTTTGCACTGTCCTTCAGTTGGCTCACTGCGAAAATGTTAGAGAAGTAAGACAGAACTTAGAAATAAGAAAGAAGTTGGGGTAGGTGCTTCTTGGCCCGGTATGGAGGCAACATTTTTCGTGTAGTTTTTACGTTTCATTTGGTTCAGTGGATTACAGATGACATGGCATTATACGTAAGAAAACTGTTTATTTCACCTTTATTTTTGGAAGAGCATAATGTGTCATGAGAAGGTCGGCGGCTACAAGAGGGCAGGGCAATGGCATGGACAGCTCCACGTTGGCACCGTAACAGCAACCATCACTCAACCAATCATCGAAAGGGGCACGGTGGCTTAGTGGTAGAGCATTCACCTCTAGTTCATGAGATACTTGGTTCGATCCCAGCTCACACCAAGTGAACGTTGTGGTAGAAACTTCGTTTGCGTGGATTGTCTCGGTATTCTTCCATTTCCTCCCACTTTCTTCATTCCAACATATAATCCTTTTCTCATCTCCGTCTCCTTTAGCCTAGCCGGCATAAACTTGGGACGTAAAGCTTAACGATTTTGGCTCCCAAGTGGGTTCTGTTCTAAAAACGAGTCAGACTCGCCTCGGCCGCCAAAGCTGGCACCACAAACTGTACGCGGCCATATGTCGAAGCTCGCCGTCAGCACCCGTAGTTTTACTCATGGGGTTGTTGACAAGATATTTTCATATGAAGGGTATGGGGAAAAAAGAAGGAATGTCACAAAATTAAATTTTCGAGAAAACTGCTTTTTAATATTGGAAACCGTATACAAAATGAATAGGGTTAAATTACACGAACGATCACTTAATAAAGTTAAAGGTTACTGTGCATTCGTTTACCAGGAAGCATAATCAGAACAATGCTGCAACTGGAAAAATGTATGTTTATTGATTTGCAAAGTAAATCCCGAAAATTTGCGGAAAGAACAAGGAACGTCACATAATATGGTATGTAACGATCAGAAATGCCCAATTCACTGCTGCTAATGTGGCAGAGTCTCGTAAAATCTTTGGCTTCTAGGGTCAAAAAATCGTTTCAAAATCTGAAGATCAGTGTACTTTGGTTTTGAAATAGGAAGAAGGGTGTTGGAATCTCAAATTCTTCTTTTTCGATGATGTTGCTGTTAGAACGTCCTGTCTTGTTGGAAGCGATGGGATTGCTCAGCCAAGCGCCGTTATAAGTACTGCGATGAAAAACCAATCCAGACTTATCGCTTGATATTTTCATCTCCCTGATTTGCTGGAGTGGAAAGGAACATCTCTTCACAAATTTATCTTGAAGACATGGTGTCCATCCTTTAATGTATCTTGTTCCACAACAACAACTTTAAAGGGCTCAGGCTTCTTTCTTGCATTTTGAAGAATTGCGATCCAATTTTCTGGTAATTCCCTCCTTGACTTTTGATTAATTAAACCCATGTTTTTGTCACATTCCAAATAAGAGTGTCCCCTTATAACGAAAGTAACGTGTATTGAATCCAGTCTCTTGACATATTGAATATGATAGTGCAGAAAGCGCACAACTGTAAAGTTTTTTTTAACCTCCAGCGGAATCACAAAATATATTAACATGCCTTACATTGTTGTCCAGAAAATTTAAAAAAAAAGAAGTAAAACAAAAAAGATGAAACTTCGTCTGAACCTTTCTTCCCAATGAACTCAGGGTAAGTGAAGATGACAGAATGGTTGGATGACAGTGAATGCACATTGAATGAACACATTGACAATTGTCGCCTGTAGTAGACCTCATTTGTCGGAATGTTAGGCAGTGAAATGTTCTTTTGGAAATCAATTGATATGGCCTCCATACCATATTTGGTCCGTGACATGATGCGCGCAGATCTCTTCCTATCATAGAAGATTTGGGCTCTAGATTTGTGCAATCTGTTTTGAACTGTCAATTATCTTATCTGCTTCGCGTCAATAATTGGATCAAGACTTTTAATTTTCACTGTAAACTCGTCACAGCTACTGCACGTATCGGTACGTAGGTGGCCAAAGGAGATATTAAAATTTGTGTTGATTATTTTGCGGGATGCATCGTAAGAGACGCGAACATTGGTGAACTTATCACAGAACATAACACATTTTCAAAATATTCAAATCTTCACTCAAGTATATTTTCTTGGAGTCATGCAAGCTGTAATGGCTACATCGTCCTTAAAATGATGCAATGTGCTCCCTAACTTTGTTCGCAGTATCGTCGTCCAACTGGCGATGTTTGGATGAATATTTACCTCCTTGATCAACTGGAGGTACACCATGTTCTTTGAGATTTTTTGAATGTGCTCTAATTTCCCTTTCGTAATGCCATGCATTGATAGGAAAGTTTTAAAGCACACGGGTACTTCTTCCGTTGTTTTATGTCGCTTAATTCGTATTTTGTAGCAGAAAGAGACATCGTGATACATAGCATTAGCAGGGTTCCACGATCGTCATCTTGCAACTGGAACCAACGGTATCAGGCCGGCAAGGTACGAATTCTGTGCATCGATCGTACTAAATTCATTGAAGGCATTAATTATGCCTTGTCGTTCTGCGGCTGAAGTGGCATCAAAGAATTTCAATCTCTTGCAATTGCAGTTCTCACCTACGTCGTGCGAATGCAGGCGAAGTTTTTTCATAACGTCAGACAGTCTTCCTATCTTATTTTTCTCTTCTTACTCGTTTTTCGCAGCACATCACTAGTATTTTTCTTCGCACTTGAACTCATTGTAAGGATACTCATTGTAAGGATTATCTCAACGTATTTAAACACTTTTCACCGGCATACAGTAGAAGCATCTAACTTGGTCAAAGAGGGCGCACAAACTGTTACTTCAGCAGTGCTGGTCGCCAGATGGCATTCAACATATTCTACCAAATCTTGCAGTAGGAACCACCATTTATACATATAACTACATATATTGCCAGTTTGTATATATGTTCAGGTGTTCTAATTATTACGTATAGATAAGAACTAGTTAGATTGAAACATGCACCAATCTTAAACTCTCTCTATATATATTTAACATCTCCTTAACAACCGTTTACATCACTATAGCAACGTATCAACCGAAATATATCTACCAATCTACAGATATTACCTGCATTATTTCTTTGTTCTTCTTCTTCTACAAAATGCTCGAGCACTGCTGCCCTGATTACGACGGATATATATAAAATACAACGTTATCGTTGTAGGCATCATAAGTTACAATGCATTGGACAATCCTTGTTCTTTTCCCTTCTGCGTAGGACATTCCTTGTTCTTTCCCAGTTGGTCAAATCTTTTGCCCCTTTTTACATGGACATTTCTACATCTACGCATGCATGGCATACGCAGTGAAATAGTACCAAGGGTCACCAACAAATAGGCCAAAGCACTCGTTAAAGCACAAACATGGACATTCCTAGTTTTTTCCCCTTACCCTTCATATGTGGTATTCATACTTTCATATATAAACATATGAGGTGAGGGTGGTTTGTGTCAGGAGATGTTGCTCGGATATATTATATAGAAACTTTCCAGAATTTCTTACATGAAAGCACTGGCGGATCCACGTGGGAGGCGGAGGAGAACCCCCAAAGGTCTTTTGTCTATTTTTTTAACATCCAGCATTTATCTTTGGGAAATAAAATATCGTGTTTTAGCGACCAATCCAATCTGTGTGACAAGTCTAGCGGAGTCTAATAAAATATGTGGTACTTAATACAGACATATTTGAATTGTGAATACTTCTGTCCCTAGTTCCTTGAGGTGGCCACCATAAGCCTCAAAGGAGCAATAATATGATTCATTCGTTGAATGAACAGCTGTAGAAAGGAGGACAAGTCTACTCACTCTTTGAACTAAAAATGTATATTTTAAAGTTGTGTCCTAAATGGTTATATAAATGAAATTCAAAATCAAGAAAGACGAACACAAAAAAGTTTGTAAAATTGCTTTTTTTAAAGTTATATACTCTATTATACATGATATTTGATATGTTTGTCTAACGTCAAACGATTTTGCCAGGATAGCTAAAGGAGACATGGACCTACAGATTATGGTAATCCGAACCACTTTTTTTCGTTCAACTGAAACCCCATCGGGAATCGAACGCGAAATCACCGCACCAAAGGCAAAGTGTGTTAGCCAGTGGGCCAAACGGGGGTTCATATTACATCTGAGATGAAAATAAAAGAAATAGTTAAACGTACATTTTTCTCAATTGGTAATTTCGTTGAAAGATGAGAATTTTTCCAAATTAAATTTTAATTAACATTTTTTCCCAAAACATTTGATATTATGAAATAATATTGCCAGTCGGTATGTTAAAGGAAATATAGTTTGTGTGCAATAATGAACGGAAACATCTTTTTGGTTTTACGTTTTGATATTTCGTTCATTTTATTGCATGCTTTGCTAATCGTTCAGTGAATTTCATTTTCTTTTTAATTCTTTATGCATTATAATGGCTTATATTTGATACTATATAATTTAAATTCATGTACAATATTTCTATTGAGTTTGTGTAACAGAAAGTATAGTATTGATATTTTTGTTATTACATTATTTGCCGTATTTTATTGAATAAATTGTGCATTTATCTTCACAGTGACTAGTGATTTATATGGATAAGGAGTACTCCAATATATTATATTCATACAGGATTTAAATTCACAGTTCATTTCTTCCCAAATAGCAAGAAAGCTTTCGGTCATTTGGCCCGTGATTGGCTTTTGACTTTCTATGCTTGCACTTTCAACGCATGCTTTTGTACAATCCGCGGCAAAAAACCTGCAACATGAGCATATAAGTTTATTGTGAAATGACGAAGTCTTTTGCTCCAAAATAAGTGTGCACGGGACGAGGCCGAGGTTTATCCTGGCATGATTCGTTCCACTTAGACGTTATGTTCATTCCCTGTGCTGTTAGGCGTAGTTTCACAATAAACTTACATCCTCATGTTGCAGGTTTTTTGCCGCGCATTGTACAATCTGCCTTTTCTTGTACTTGCAAGGGATGCTTTAAACACTTCGAAGAGCGTGATATTATCACGCCAGCGTAAAATGTTTGCGTTAACATTGAATGGAAAACTGAATGCAAGGTTGCGCCCATTTAACTTTGTTACAGGAATCCAGCTCGCAGCATACTTGCACGCTTTCCAATCTAACTCAATGCAAGCTTGGTCGACTTGCAATGCAAGCTTACAGGGTTTATGCGCTACTATTGTAGGTTATCTTCGAACCGCTCGTCGCTCCGGGTTCCGCTTAGTAGTACAGTACAAGGTTTAAATGCAGTAATGATTAGTATTATGCATTAGAAGGTGTATTCATTTCACTCTTCTGTACAAGATCTATGCCCTTTAGTGAGGAGGCCAGTTTTTTTTTGGGGGGGAAGTGATAATATTGTTATTTCGGGGGAACGTCACGAAATGCATGTTCGTGTAATCACTACTACAGGCAATAATATCGAGTCACTAAAACATCCTTGTAGTTCAGTTTGAATATTATATTTTTTTTCCAATTTTCAATTTGCTGAATTATGTCCTGATATAAACAGAAATTAAAGCAATATGAAAGGATTGCTTCCCTATATTTTGGCACACTTGAACACTGTGTGCCATATACTATTAAACATCATTTATAATTATAATTATTATATTATTTTTAAGCTACCAAGAAATGTACATAAAAATGCCATATAATATTTTGTTATTTCTTGACGTTGGGTATTATTCTTTATGCATGCATACTTTTGTTATCTGTTTTTGCGTAGACCGAGCCTGTCTTGTTTTTTCAACTGCTGTCCCGCAACTGTTATTTAAAATATAAATGATTAGAGAAAATTGTACATTCAAATGAACGCCATCGTCAATATAGTACAGTGAAACCTGTCAACTTGGCCACCTCTCTAAGTTGGCCACCTGCTTATCTTGGCCTAGTTCGTCTTGAACCTGCATTTTCCCATAAGATATTCGTTACTTACTACTCTATAAGTTGGCCACCTGTCTATCTTGGAAGTTGGCCACACTGAAGCAATGTTTACCCTATGATGATAATGATAAATTTACCTGCGTATCTTGGCCACAAAAATACAATTTTGTTATTTTTCTTAACTCTTTCGAATTCCCATATGAGAGGCAGATGTTCTGTATTTGTGACTGGACACAAGGAAGCATAGATTCGCACGATTTGTTCTTGGAGGTCAATGGCCAGAACACTACCCTCATAAAAGGGTGGTAAAGGAAGATGTGAATAAGAAAAAGCACGTACAGGAATTCAGGAAATGGTTGTACGTATTTGTTTACCCTGTCTGTTTTGGTAAAACCATTAGCTATATTGGCTCCTTTCATCAGTGGGAAGCTTTAGTAATTCCGGAAAATTCTCAAGGCTCAATTGTCATTTATTGGCGCCTGACTGGATGTCAAAAGGTAGCGGAGGTTTTGAGATATGAATTCCCTCAAGATTTTCTCAAAACATATTTTGCTCCGAGGGAAAAACTTCTAGTTCATTAACAAGAGGTAGTTAACTATACAATATTAGAATGTACATATCTGCCAAAAAGAATAAAGCAAATATGTCTAGAATGAACCACCATTCAGTAACAACTGAAAAGAAGTCATATAAATTGCATATGAATTTCTCAATTTATAACTTAGCTTTTCTTGTTTTCAATCTGAATAACTCATTGTGCTATAATATCAATTTTAATAAACTGCGTACATACACTTCTATTTCATGGTTCTTTGTATTATTATGTTTTCAATCCGAATAATCCAATGTACCAGACTAGTTTTCAGGAAGAGAAAGGTATGCATATATATTAAACATACTATCAAGAGCGCCGATCCTGGGGGATCGAGGGGGCCCGGGCCCCCAAAGCTCATGTGGCCCCTATTTTATTTATGAGTATACAATATTTGGTATAATTTGAGTGCAATTTGTCTTAAAATCTTCATATATATACTTTCTGCATCTGAATGCCCCCCCCCCCAAATTTACAGAGAAATCGGCCGGCGCTCTTGCATACTATAGTGATATTTTCTAGTACTGTATATTTTTATGACTACTCTATATACATTGTTTATAAGTAGTTGTCGTGCCACTGCTTATTAAAATTTTACAATCAAGTAATGCTAGAAATCCTATTCTAAAAATACAAAAATCACACTTATTTTCTGTAAGTTGGCCACTTTTCGATGGAACCGATGGTCGCCAACATAGACAGGTTTTACTGTATTTTCTTTTGTCCAAGTACTAAGACAGACTAAGTCTGATATGTCGCGGTGACTATGTGTGAAGTGAATCATGACCACTACGCCTCCGAAACAGAATTGCGTATTAAGTTGAAATCTACAGAAAGTATATAATTTCATTTAAAAAACACGCACACACACAAAATTTCGGGTCCCAAAATGGAAACTGGGAATCAGGTTTACACTAGGGATGGCCGGGGATCTTGGATCTGGGTCCGGATCTCCAATCTGGATCCGGATCTCGAATCTTGGATCTCGGATCTGGGTTCGAAATTCGGATCTGGATCCCAAATCCGGATCTCAAATCTTGATTCTTATCTAAACCCAGATCCCACCCAAATTGTGATAAATTTCAATATCTAAAATTCGCCGAAAGTATTTTCACGAAGTCCTGACAGTGAAGAAGAAAACAGAAAACTAAGACTAATATTGACAAGTCGATTTGTCTCCTTCATTCTACACTAAAGATCAAATGCTTGCCTTACTTAAAAATCTGATTTGATCCGGATGAGAATTCGAATGTCGAATCTAGGTCCACCCGGTTGCAGGACCGAGATGAAATACATACATGTTTATATTTGAAACCGGAATACAAAACTCCAATATTTAAAATTCCTCAATACACCTATTTCATTGACAGTTAAGAAAACATAAACAGTTAAGACAACTTTTGACTAGTTTTTACGTATATTTATCTTGCTCAGTCTGCTCAAAATATCAAATGTATACCTTACAATTAGATTTAATAATTATTTAGTAAATCACAATATACTATGAATTTTGGTGCCAGGATTTGAATTTTGGTGCCTGGTGGAACTCGATTTGAAATTTCGGATTCATACATAGAATCAGGCTGAGAGGTAAATATTTGAGATTTGGAAACCGAAACATGTGCTAGTACCAAGATCGTAGCCGTTTGTACCTAGGTAATGCGAGCGGAATGCATTTGCACTAATTCCGCATATACTTTGGGGAACACGAGAAACTAAAAACAGATAAATATTCTTTAACTTGACTTTTCATGAATGTTGTGTTCAAATACGAAAACTTTGATTTTGACTTGTTCAAATAAAGGCCTTTTCTTTTGTTTAGTAATAAAGTTAAATACTTTCACATTGCGGAATAATAAGCAAGGCACATTCCACTAATTAGAGTGCTGGTTCTTATGGAAGCTATCGCACTGAACCGAAGATTTCCTCATGTGGGTATCGGATTGCCACAATTCACCTTGCTGAAAGACGTGGTTTTACAGGAGGTCGGCCAAGATTCTTTTGGTCTTAGCCTGTAGACTGCTTCTGGTCTCAATTATTCCCATGTAATAAGGCTAACCATATATAAAGTTGGTTCGAAATGATTTAAAATGTCACTAATTGACCTTAAGGGGATAATCGCGATTTAAATATTCGTAAATGAGAAGAGATGTGAAAGTTAAGCGTTACAATAAATCCGATAATTTCTAATTCAACCTAATGATAGCAATAAAACTCCTTATGTAACATTTTCAAAGCTCAGATTAACAGTTATCTTCTTGAAGAGGGTTTACGGCAACATAGAATATTATAAATCCCATTATCATAAGTAGTACCTCTGACAGCCCCGCATTTCACATCACCATCGCTCTTCATCCTGACAAGTGGGCAATTCACTTACCCACAATGACTTTTCAGGCGTTCCAGTGACATCAATATCTCAGTCTGGGTTTGGGATCATGCTTCGGTGAACCTTGACTATCACCATCAGCAGCTATTAGAGAATCAAAACTTATTTCTGTATTAGATAATATGGGTAATTATAGCTTTTCGTCTATAGAAGACGGAGAGTATATGGTATTATCGCAGGAAATATTTGATACATAAGACTCAGATTGTCAGTAGGCCTATTTAGAAGCAGCTTTTAAAATAATCAGTTACTTTAAATGTGCTACGGATTAGCCGAGAAAACCCGACAGCCATAGTCGAGTGGTCTGCGGCATTAGGATGTGGATCTTTGCTGTGAATGTCTTGGATTAAAATCCCGCTTCGGGCATAGGTGTTTTGAACTGTCCTCGTTTACTTCTATGTCTGTGTGTTGTCACAATGGTTACAGTGTAATCCGTGCAAAGCTTTCAACAGGTTAAATAGTCTGATAAAAAGCTGTTACTTTTTTATATATAAAAAACAGCGGTCAGCGCGTGCCTTCGGTGCCCGTGGTCATGGGTTCAATTTCCGGAGAGGCACTCAACAATTTCGATGTTCACCCAGCATCGTGAGGATAATTGGGGATCTACCTTAAGTAAAAGGTAGCGGACTCTAGTCTAGAAAGCCGGCATTAGGGACTTCGGGTATTGATGCGTTGACTACACATCCCCACTTTGAACGTAAGCCTGCTTGTAGGAACCAAAGGACTGTCGTGCCAATAATTTAGTTTGTTTTAATTATCATAAATGTCTTTTTTTTTTAATAAATTTTATCCAATATTTTCTTTTCAACTAGTTTGCGAAACTCAGAACTAGCTACTTGTTTTATTTTTAATTCACGTTCATAGCAGAACTAATCACTAAGGAAAAACAATCTTTTCAATAAATTTCGCCTCGGGTCTTTCGTAGCTCTAAGTTTAGTTAGTTTTAGCTTTTTTTCTTAAGTTGAAGGGCGGTTTATCATTTTCTCCTCGTTTTCCCTATTTTTTTCTACTTTACCTGTGTTTCTTTGCACGGACATTGCACCTATACGCACGTGCTTAGTGTGTTCGTTTACAAAAGCGGGTCATTTTCCTGCCAATATAGAAAGTAAGAGTCCCCTGTATCAGGGAAATATTAATTGACGCATGTAAGTGAATATATATGTGATGAAGTCATAATTACTCAGTTTTTGCATCGTAAATAGTTTCCTCATCCCCATTAATCTCTTCACCCCCGCCTCCTGAATTCCAGTTCTAGTATTATTTTTTGATGGGGGACTGATGTCTCGTGTAGGCTTATTAACTATAACATCAGCAGTAAAGAAAGTAGGGTTTAATTTGCACTAATTTTAAAACATTACGTTAATTAAATAATAATAATACGGAGCGAGCTCAGGCTACTTGTTAGGATTCTTGCTTCGCAATTGGATAATACCTTGTTCGAATTCGGAGACCAGCCATCCTGACTGAGAATTTTCCAGGGTTGTTCCTCAGTTATACTGGGCAAATACTAGGTTAATACCTTGATCTAAGGCTCTGGAGACCTTCCTTCCATTCCTTTTCCAATGTTTTCATCTGTTGATAACTACAGTGTAAAATGGCCTCTGAGGATGTATCTGGTAGCTTAAAGTAAATAAACAATAACGACGTAATATATCTTCACGAAACCTGTGGGTTATTTTACAGTCTAACAGCCTTACAGTCCCAATATATAGCTAAAGTTTTAATACCAATTTCCTGACTTTTAAATACTATTTTCATATTGTTTCAGCTTTCAATTTTCTCATATATGCTCCCACTGAAAATTGAACCTGAGATCACATGAACAAAGGCGAATTTGTTAAATATTTTTGAACACTTTAATATACAAAACACAAAACGCTTCAATAATACGATGCATGGATATGTTTTAGTTACGTCCTGCAATGTATGATTAAAGAAACCAAGAGGGTGCAGAAAAAATAACAGACATCTCTTTTGTATTTACCCCTTCAACAAACTCCCGATCGCAAGAAGGGAAAGCCATGAGTAAGGTAATAAAATCATACAACGAACACAACCATATCACTCTCCTTAAATTCTCGTGTGTATGTTTAAAAATCTACGATTGTTCCACGCCAACCAGTCTATATTTTTTTTGCTGTATGTACCTTCGAAGTGAAAGATATAAATTATTACATTTGTTGATGGTTGGACGCTAGTGTTTCAGAAACTACTATTAATAAAGAGTTTGTTTTGTCTAGTATTCCTGCGATTAGAAGGGCCTTATCTAAAAGATATTTAATTTGTATGTGAGAAAATAAGAAAGTATTTTCTAACAATAAAATAAATATTTTCAATGTGAAGCTACCATTAAGTTTCGAGGAGGAGCTAAACAGAAGAATTTGTTAGACATCAGTTTTCAGACAATTCAGTATACTCTGAAATGGGAAGAAGACAAACTTGGAAACATTTTACTAAAGAGACTTCGACAGAAAATACAACATGTAAATATTGCAAGGTTAAAATAAAATAAAGAACAAAGGTAGCACAAACATGTTATGGAAACATGTAAAAGCACAGCAACCTACTATATTAGTGAATCTGAAAAATGTTTCGACGAATTTTAGATATTCAATTTTATCATCACAATTTCAGATGTAGGTTTGGATACGAATCAAGATCTGAGATTCGAATTTCGGATCCGGATCCAGGTCCGAGATCCGAATTTCAGATCCAGATCCGAAACCCGAATTTCGGATTCAGATCCGATATCCGGACCCAGATCCGAGATGCGAATTTCGGATCCGAGATTCCGATCTAGGTCCGGATCCGGCAAGATCCGGATCCGAAAATTTTTGGCCATCCCTAGTTTACACCTCACTCCAGCCTCGGATTCAAATGCGTCCCAGGGGCCGCGGTGGCTCTGTGGTAAACGTTCACCTCTGGTGCATGGGGTCCCGGGTTCAAACCCTGCTCCCGCCAAGTGAACTTTGTGGTGGACAAACACCGTGTACATGGGTTTTCTCGAGGTTCTCCCGTTTCCTCCCACTTTCTTCATTCCACCATTTCATTCATTTCTCATAATCACCGTCTCCTTTAGCCTAACCGGCTTAACCGTGGGACGTAAAACTCAAAGATTTCATTTTTTCAAATGCGTCCCATTCTTGCAAATTAAAATTCTGATCATATTGAGGTTACGCTCATCCTCCAGGAAGCTAATCACTTCCTTCCCCCAAACGATCATTCTGGATCCGCTAGTGCATGAAGATCTCTGCAATATTTAGCTTTCTAAAACAATCTACGATATCTTAATAAAATGCATTATATTCACTACCACCATCTGCGATTCTTTCGAATCCACGTGATTAACTGCTCTGCTTAGCCAGCTGAGCAGAAAGCGCTGAATTGTGTGTGTTTGGTCCGTGCGTGACGGGATGTCAGTTAAGACAACACACAATTATGGACTTCGACTCCCATCCGCTCCATGACTTAGCTCAAGAGACGTGCTACATTCGCAGCAAATATATATACAGAGGGTTGATTAATTCGCGTGTCAATTTCATTTGTTCACTGTGCAAAAGTGGTGTGAGGTTAAGCCGTGCAATTTGGTGTAACTTTAGACGAAGGACATAAGTTTTGTTTCGCCATAGAAGCATGTCACTTGTACTAAAGATTGAAGAGATATAGGGTCAAAGGTCAAATTAAGATTTTTTTTCCTTCTGGGGTAGCAATGGTAAATTCTGAAAGAGCCTCAAAAAAACGTAAATCAAAGTGATAACAAAAGAAAAAGCTGTATGGTATGATTCTATGTCGCAAGCCGACCAAATATGCGTCAATCAAGTGTCATAGTCAGAGTTCACGGTCAGATCAAGGTCACAGGTCATTTTGAGAACCGATTTGACATGATGAGGTACGGACATTGCGTTGTTTTCAGTGTATTCTAATGGGTTCCCAAGATAACCTGTAATCTTGATCTGACCGTGACCTCTGATCTGGACTTGATTGACGCATTTTTGGTCGGCTTGCGATATAGAATCATACATACAGCTTTTTCTTTGTTATCACTTTGATTTACGTTTTTTGAGGCTCTTTCAGAATTTAACATTGCAATCCCATAAGTAAAAATTCGAAATTTGACCTTTGACCCTATATCTCTTCAATCTTTAGTACAAATTACATGCTTCTATGGCGAAAACATATTTATGTCCTTCGTCTAAAGTTACACCAAATTGTACGGCTTTACCTCATACCAGTTTTCCAAAGTGAACAAATTAAATTGACACACGAATTAATCAACCCTTCTGTATGAGTCAGAAGCAACAAAAGAAGTGGTTTCCAGGAAACCAAATAATGAAGTTTGAGAATTCACTGAGAAATGCAGATTCTTCGTTCATATCTACGGCAGGCTATGTGAATGTAAAAGTGGATTACCATAGAGATTCATAATTTACCTCTGGTGGTCATTGAGAAGGATATGAGTAGTCCCATTTTAGGTAGAAATTGGTTGGACGTTTTAACTCCCATGTGGAGGCAGCAAAATATAGAGAATTTTAGGAACTTACAAATGATGGCTTCGATGGTGTCTGATACTAAGGATGCTCGCTATTATCAAAATAAACTATTAACCCAGTTTGCGGCGCTTTTTTCGGATAATATTGTTCAACAGGTTGAGGGATATAAAGTGACGATTCCGATGAAAGTGGATCACATTTCTATATTTAGAAAGGCATTGATATTCCGTACGCTCTATTAGATGAAGTGAAGAAGAAAGTAAATAAGTTGTGTATGTTGAATGTATGGAGGAAAGTGGAGTTTTCCGACTGGGCTACGCCCATGGTAGTGGTTCGTAAGAAAAATGGTGATATAAGGCTATGTTTTGACTTTAAACGGACTCTAAATCAGTATACAAAAAAATGTGCGTATCCTATCCCTAAAATAAGTGACGTTCTTAATAAACTTGGGGAGATAATATTTTGTGGTGTTGGACCTGAGTAATGCGTATTTACAGTTGGAGGTAGATGAAATATCTAAATATTTAGTCATTAATACACCTTGGGGGCTTTATCAACAGTCTAGGTTGCCTTTTGGTTTAAATTCTTCTTCACAAATTTTTCAAGTGATCAGATTCTGCACGGCTGTTCTTGCATTGCAACTTATCTAGATGACATTTTAATTTGGGATCTATCTTTGGAAGAATGTTACGAGAGAACAGTAAAGGTATTGGAAAAATTTATGGCCTACAATGTGAAAGTTAGACAAGATAAGACTATCTTTTTTAGTAAAGAAATAACGTACTTAGGATATGATTTAGCGGGCGATAATATTATGCCCGCGAAGGCAAAGTTAGAACCTGTAATAACTACGCCCTCGCCCAAATTTGTTCAAGAGTTACAATCCTTTCTGGGAATGATTAATTTTTATCATAGACATTTGCCAGCATTGTCCTTGAAAATTCCCAATCTAAACCAGTTGTTGCATAAAGGTGTACGATGGAAATGGGATAAGATACATCAATAGGAGTTTGATAACATTAAAGAAATTTTATCACAGGCGCTAGTTCTCCACCCTTTTGATGAAACGGCGGATATTCTTATCATGACAGACGCCTCTCCCTATGGGGGGGAGCCGTATTATTTAATAGTTACAATAATAACTTAAGAACGGTGGAATGTGCATCGGCCACGCTTTCAAACGATGAACGAAATTATTAACAATTTGAGAGGGAAGCTTTAACTGTGGTATTTGCGGTGAAGAAATTCCATAAATATCTATACGGACGATCGTTCAAAATTCTAACTGACTCACAACCCATTAGATGGATTTTTGGAGTGAAAGCATCTCCATCGACAATCACGCCCCGTTTATTAAGATGGTATTTGTTATTAACCAATTATAGTTTTGAAATTGTATATCGCAAGGAAGTAAGAGTGGCGGATTTTTTATCAAGATTTCCTATGAATACAACAAGTTGAAGAGGAAACGCAAAATTATATGAGTCAGCTACAAACGTTTATTCTCACTGAACAAGAAATTAAACAGGAGATGCAGCAAGATATATGGATGCAAAGGGTATTAAATTGGACAAAAAAGGGTTGGCCAAAAAGACTACCACTTTCTTTAGATGATAAAGAACATAAATTTTTTTAAACATCGATATGAGTTGGAAGTACAAAATAATTTATTATATTGGCAAGGAAAGCTTATTTACCGGGTAAATTAAGATTCATGTATCTAACTAGGTTGCACGCTCAGCATTTGGGAGTAGATAACATGATAAATATTTATTTATTTATTTATGCCTTCAACAGAGTAAATAACTCCAATTAAAGAAGACTTACAAATACTGCTTACACAAATTTTGTATATATCAATAAGCAATACAGTAAAATAATATACATATAAAACTAAATAATATAATTAAATGTACATAATACAATTAAATAACACACTATTAATTAGATGAATAGTAAAAAATAACACACATTAAAACAAAAAATGAAACCAGTCAAAAGAATTAATCTAAATAAATCATACGTACATACAAAAATCTAAATTCCAGTAAAAAATAATGTTCATCTAGCAGAACTCATATTTTATCAATACCATATTAACAATGACGAATGTATAATATTGGTAAAAATCAAATTTGACAAGGATACTTATATAATTTTCATACTTAGCTATTTGAATTTTTAATTACAAATTTTATGATTTTTTATAAATGTTGTCAAGGGAACTCCTAAATCCAAAACTACATTTTTTGCTGACAGGTCATTATATAATTTACACAAACGTACTAAAGGAGCGTTCTTGAATTTTTCAGTTCTAGGAGTATCATATTTAAATAAATTTCTGTTCCTGTTTCTAATTCCAACAGCATTAAATTAAATGTTTTCCAAAAATTCTGAAACATCTATCTTATAATTTACAATTTTATGTAAGAAAATTTGCTGGTGTATTACACTCCTATCCTCAAAGCTATGATTATAGGATTTCATACTGTAATTTTATATAATCTGCATACATAATGCATTTTGCAAATTTGACCCTTGATGGTAAATCATTAACATAAATCAAAAACAATAATGGGCCTAGATTTGAACCTTGTGGTAATCCTGAAGTTGCCACAAATTCACCAGATTCTAAATTATTGTAAACTATATATTGAGTACGATTTACTAAATAAGATTTTAATAGACAGGAACTGATTTGACAAGCCCATATTAGATAACTTTAACAATAAAATTGAATGATTTACTTTATCGAAAGCTTTAGAAAAATCAAAATAAATGAAATGTACAATCCACGGCAAAAAATTTGTTACAAAAATTCTAAGTCCAAATGAATAACAAACTCTTCCCCAGTTTTCTTATGCATTCCCGCAATACATGTATCAATCGATTAGTTGCTTCTAGTATTTATTCCAACTCATCCCCGTCCTCCACCTCTCCTTACACTCTTTCCATTCAGCTGAAAATGAAACAGGAATCAAGTTTACAACGTTATAGCTTTAAAACAGTCTTTTCCATTCGTTTGTTCTGAAATATTTTTAAGAGCCTAAATTAAAGGAAAGTTACACAATCTTCCCAGAGCTTCATAAATATCTTTAGTTTCATTCTTTTCTTTCTTTAAAGAGTGCAAGCTAATAAGATGCTCCCTAAAAAATTTATGGAAATTGCCAAGAGCCCTAAAATATCTACGGACAGAAACGAGTTTTATTCAATGATTCATTGAATTTCTTTTCAGTAAGTGCAAGCAAATATTTCAGGGGCGTCATTTGGGCAGAACAAGAGGGTGTAATTCCCCCTCTCTTGAGCTTCATAAATACGTATTTTTTGATCAAATGTATAGTAATACACTAATAAAAAGTGAAAAACTTATGTCGCCGGAGAATCTCTTCCCCCCCCCCCCCGAATAAAGTCTAAAAGACACTGGTTTTAACAACAAACCTATAAAGTTACGATAGCACATTGCTAAAGAGCTTACATTTGTTTTCAAGAGTCGAAGGTTTGATCTCAAGCCATATGACTTCCTGGGTGACATTGAGAGAGAGAGAGGGATTCAAGTATGGAGACAGAGAGGGATGAATTGTATACACAGATTTAGAATTGGGGAAAAAATGGTCGGACAGCATTCGTATTATGACGAAAATTCTGATTTTGTGAAAGATAAGAAGGGAAGTTTTCGAACTGCGAGGATCACATTAGGCAGTTGTCGAATTAATGTGGAGAACTCTTTTTAGAGCATCAGATGATTACGAAAGGAGAGAAAGATCTTCAGAACTGAGTAATTAAGATTTTAAAAAATCTGGTTTCGGCGACGGGTTTCGAACCACGAACCTTGTGATCATCGAACCATGACTTTATCCATTCTGCTACGGAGGATTCTATTACTCGTTCACATACGTTTCCCTTAGCTGCGTTGAAAGCTATCTTAAGGGGATATTCCAAAAGTTGACTCGGTGGATCCTCCGTTCAGATTGGACGTAAACCTCTTGTAACTTAGTTACAATGTGCAAAATGAACTTCCTCTTCTTCAGGACACTTTTTAAAGCTTTAAAATTTGTTACTATTGTTTTAATTAAGTGGCATTTGATAGAACCATCTGATAAAGTAGTGCCAGGCCCTGTGCGTCATTGTGTGTTAGGAGAATGGTTAATGTAAGTTACTTTTACGTGGATGGTACGAGCTTCCAATCAAGACCATTCTTATTGATTATTTTATTTAAGCTACGCTCATACTGTATATTCCACAAGTTCAAGTTTGAAGTAATGTAGTCACAGCTACTTTAATTCGAAATAATTTTCCAATATTATATTTGTTACTAAATTTACATGGCACTCCTCGCTTGTTTGTAGCCCTGCATAAATGCAAAATTGTTTTAAAAGTGTATTTTACTTTCAAGTATTATTGATATTTTTAAATTGTCCTTCAAATTTATTTTATAATTATTTTCTATTTCTTAATTATAACATATTTTCTATTTATATTGTATTCTATGTTACACGTTTATTATTTACATTTTATGTCTTACCTTTGAAAAGGAGCTTTTGACAATTCAGAGCAGCAGGGACATACACAGGATGCAGGCCTTGGCAATCCAGAGCTTTTGAGCCACGAAATCACTACTTTTTGTTTGTATATATATTTGGTCTAGGAATTAATTCGTGCGGGTGGACAAGAGATGGCGCAACGAACGGAGCGTCCCACAGTTCCGTGTATCCACACATGTGTTGCAAACCCCTGTCATCGCGTATCGTTCGTAGTATAGGGCAGTGGATTAAAGCGTCAACAAAACCAGTTTGTAGTGAAGTGAACATGGCGCAATTTGTGCCTGATAAAGTGTTTTTGCGGGGTGTCCTGCTGCATTACTTTAACATGCAGAAAAGTGCGACTGAAAGTCATCGTATTTTGGTGGAAGTGTATGGTGACCATGCTCTAGCTGAGCGAACGTGTCAGAAGTGGTTTGCACGGTTTAGAAGTGGTGATTTCGGCTTGGCAGACCAAGAGCGAGCTGGACAGCCAAAAAAATTTCAAGACGAAGAATTGACAGCATTGCTCGAGCAGGATTCGTGTCAAACGCAGGAACAACTTGTAGCAGCATTAGGCGTTGATCAAACAACAGTCTCCAAACGCTTGAAAGCCATGGGAATGATTCAAAAGATGTCACATTGGGTTCCACATGAATTGAAAGACAGAGACGTTGAAAGACGAAAAACCATTTGCGAATTGCTGCTTCAACGACAGAGCAGAAAGGGGTTTCTGCATCGAATTATTACGGGTGATGAGAAGTGGATCCATTACGAGAACCCTAAACGAAAAAAGGCCTGGGTGAAACCAGGTGAACCAGGTCCATCACAACCAAAACGAGATATTCACTGTGCAAAGGTTATGCTGTGCATATGGTGGGATATGAAAGGTGTGGTGTACTATGAGCTGCTGCAACCGGGTGAAACTATGAATGGAGAACGTTATCGACGACAATTAATGCGTTTGAAGCAAGCTCTAGCCAGAACACAACCAGAATGGGAGAACAGACATGATAAACTTATTGTTCAACATGATAACGCTCGCCCACATGTCGCAAAACCGGTCAAAACCTATTTAGAAAATGTCGGATGGGAAGTTTTACCCCACCCGCCGTATTCACCAGACGTTGCTCCTTCGGACTACTACTTGTTCGATTGCATGAACAACGATTTGATTGGACAGCGGTTTACTTCTTCAGAAGATATCGAAACATGGGTCTCTGACTGGATCGCTTCCAAGGATGAGGACTTCTTTCGCCACGGAATCCGTACATTGCCTGACAGATGGGCGAAAGTGGTGGCTAGCGATGGACAATATTTTTCTTAAGGTACTTATGTATTTTGTGTTTGTACTACAGCTTCAATGTGTGCGTACCAACCGCACGAATTAATTCCTAGACCAAAAATATATCTTATTTTATAGATGGTGATAGCAGGGGCGGATCCAGGGGAGTGTGTTTGGGGTGATCGCATCCCCCAGAATAGGGAACTTTTTATACTTTTTTATTTTAAAAATAAAACATATCCTAAGTATTTTTCATTTTTGTATTATAAACGTAAATTAAAACCTAAAGTAGATAGGCCTTACTTTCTTAAGAAAGTTAATTCTACAGAAGAGCTCTTTCTGATTTTCTATTTTTTCCTTTTCTTTCTTTTCTTTTCTTTTTTTCTTTCTTTTTTCTTTTCTTTTTTTGCAATCCGCTCTTACCTTGATTTGACTTCGAACGACCGCCCCTCCCAAACAATCATCCTGGATCCGCCCCTGGATGATAGACATTTTAGTAAAATATGCCCTCAATCGCTGAAATAAATTTCTGTCTACGGCCCTGCAAAACAGTAACGATTTTAGAGAGTGATCAGTTAGTAATGCCTCCCTGGAGCAACGACACTTCCCCAGAAGTAATATCTCCGGTAATTCAGAATGTGATTTGTGCATTATCACTGTTCACTCTCAGTGTTTCGAAACGCACCAAAAAGGAACTGTTCTGAAGTATTTACTGGTTCTCCCTATGACCCCATTTCAATATGGCCAACCTTGGACATATACACATCTGAAATATCACCTTTTATGTCAGTGATCCCGAAAACTATCCATTCGACACAAATATAGGATATTTTCGATTCTTTATTCTTGTCACCCTCCCATTGTCAACTCGAAGCCAACCAAGGCTTATTTTGGACTTACGCAGAATCCACAGTGTCACCTTTCACCTTTGCATATGAATTCGACACTCTTTTCGTTCGTATTTGACTACTTTTACATGTCACCTTCCCTCTTGGTAGGGATTTTTTCAGTATCTCGCCCCCACAACTATGGAGAAATTTCAACCAACTAAGTATAACTATAAATTATCATCTGAAACACAACAGTACGGGTGATCTTTTTCTTAGAGGAATTCGTTAACTACTGTTACAATATCAATGTATTGGCTTTTTTTGCTGTCCATGCTGAAGATTGCCAAAGGGCTAAACTTCATCTGCACTATTGTGCAATGAATATAGGTTTTAGTGGTTTAATTTACTGAATACTCGCTTAGATGTTGCTCTCGTCACAGAAAAAGTGATATACAGGTATAAAAGAAAAATGAAATGAAATATCTAATTTTTACGTCCCACGATTATGCCGACTATGCTAATGGAGAGATAATGTGGTGAGAAATGTATTCATTCGTTTCTCACCATCACTGTCTCCATTAGCGTAGTCGGCATAACGTGGGACGTAAAACTTAAATATTTCGTTTCGTTTTTCTTTTATAACTGTATCTTACTTTTCCTGTGACGAGAGCGTCATCTAAGCGAGCATTCAGTGAATTAAACCACTATATTCACATCACAATAGTACAGAATGAAGTTTAGCTCTTTGGCAACCTCCAGCATGCAGAGCAAAAAAAGCCAATACATTGATATTGAAACAGTAGTTAACGAATTCCTCTGCGAAAAAGATCACCCGCACTGTTGTGTTTCAGATGATAATTTATAGTTATACTTAGTTGGTTGAAATTTCTCCATAGTTGTGGGGGCGAGATACTGAAAAAATCCCTACCAAGAGGTGAAGGTGACATGTAAAAGTAGTCAAATACGAATGAAATTAGTGTCGAATTCATGTGTAAAGATGAAAAGTGACACTGTAGATGCTGCGTAAGTCCAAAATAAGCCTTGGTTAGCTTCGAGTTGACAATGGGAGGGTGACAGGAATAAAGAATCGAAAATATCCTATATTTGTGTCGAATGGATAGTTTTCGGGATCATTGACATAAAAGGTGATATTTCAGATGTGTATATGTCCAAGGTTGACCATATTGAAATGGGGTCATAGGGAGAACCAGTAAATACTTCAGAACAGTTCCTTTTTGGTGCGTTTCAAGACACTGAGAGTGAAAAGTGATAATGCACAAATCACATTCTGAAATATCGGAGATATAACTTCTGGGGAAGTGTCGTTGCTCCAGGGAGGCATTACTAACTGATCACTCCCTAAAATCGTCACTGTATTGCAGGGCCGTAGACAGAAATTTATTTCAGCGATCGAAAGCTAGACAGGAATTTATTTCAGCGATTGAGGGCATATTTTACTAAAATGTCTATCATCCAGGGGCGGATCCAGGATGATTGTTTGGGAGGGGCGGTCGTTCGAAGTCAAATCAAGGTAAGAGCGGATTGCAAAAAAAGAAAAGAAAAAAGAAAAAAAAGAAAAGAAAAGAAAGAAAAGGAAAAAATAGAAAATCAGAAAGAGCTCTTCTGTAGAATTAACTTTCTTAAGAAAGTAAGGCCTATCTACTTTAGGTTTTAATTTACGTTTATAATACAAAAATGAAAAATACTTAGGATATGTTTTATTTTTAAAATAAAAAAGTATAAAAAGTTCCCTATTCTGGGGGATGCGATCACCCCAAACACACTCCCCTGGATCCGCCCCTGCTATCACCATCTATAAAATTAGATATATATATATATATACAAACAAAAAAGTAGTGATTTCGTGGAGGCAAAAGCTCTCGATTGCCAAGGCCTGTATCCTGTGTATGTCCCTGCTGCTCTGAATTGTGAAAAGCTCCTCTTCAAAGGTAAGACATAAAATGTAAATAATAAACGTGTAACATAGAGTACAATATAAATAGAAAATATGTTATAATTAAGAAATAGAAAATAATTATAAAATAAATTTGAAGGACAATTTAAAAAATATCAATAATACTTGAAAGTAAAATATACTTTTAAAACAATTTTGCATTTATGCAGGGCTACAAACAAGTGAAGAATGCCATGTAAATTTAGTAAAAAATATAATATTGGAAAATTATTTCGAATTAAACTAGCTGTGACTACTAGCTTGAACTTGTGGAATATACAGTATGAGCGTAGCTCAAATAAAATAATCAATAAGAATGGTCTTGATTGGAAGCTCGTACCATCCACGTAAAAATAACTTACATTAACCATTCACCTAACACACAATGACGCACAGGGCTTGGCACTACTTTATCAGATGGTTCTATCAAATGTCACTTAATTAAAGCAATAGTAACAAATTTTAAAGCTTTAAAAAGTGTCCTGAAGAAGAGGAAGTTCATTTTACACATTGTAACTAAGTTACAAGAGGTTTACGTCCTAACTGAACGGCGCATCTACCGAGTCAACTTTTGGAATATCCCCTTAAGGTAGGTTTCAACGCAGCTAAGGGAAACGTATGTGAACGAGTAATAGAATCCTCCGTAGCAGAATGGATAAAGCCATGGTTCGATGACCACAAGGTTCGTGCTTCGAAACCCGTCGCCGAAACCAGATTTTTTAAAATCTTAATTACTCAGTTCTGAAGATCTTTCTCTCCTTTCGTAATCATCTGATGCTCTAAAAAGAGTTCTCCACATTAATTCGACAACTGCCTAATGTGATCCTCGCAGTTCGAAAACTTCCCTTCTTATCTTTCACAAAATCAGAATTTTCGTCATAATACGAATGCTGTCCGACCATTTTTTCCCCAATTCTAAATCTGTGTATACAAATCATCCCTCTCTGTCTCCATACTTGAATCCCTCTCTCTCTCTCAATGTCACCCAGGAAGTCATATGGCTTGAGATCAAACCTTCGACTCTTGAAACCAAATGTAAGCTCTTTAGCAATGTGCTATCGTAACTCTATAGGTTTGTTGTTAAAACCAGTGTCTTTTAGACTTTATTCGGGGGGGGGGGGGAAGAGATTCTCCGGCGACATAAGATTTTCACTTTTTATTAGTGTATTACTATACATTTGATCAAAAAGTACGTATTTATGAAGCTCAAGAGAGGGGGAATTACACCCTCCTGTCCTGCCCAAATGACGCCCCTGAAATATTTGCTTGCACTTACTGAAAAGAAATTCAATGAATCATTGAATAAAACTCGTTTCTGTCCGTAGATATTTTAGAGCTCTTGGCAATTTCCATAGATTACTTAGGGAGCATCTTACTAGCTTGCACTCTTTAAAGAAAGAAAAGAATGAAACTAAAGATATTTATGTGGCTCTGGGAAGATTGTGTGACTTTCCTTTAACTTAGGCTCTTAAAATATTTCAGAACAAACGAATGAAAAAGACTGTTTTAAAGCTATAACGTTGTAAACTTGATTCCTGTTTCTTTTTCAGCTGAATGGAAAGAGTGTACTACGTCACACACACTGCTTTAGACAAGGAGAGGTGGAGAACGGGGATGAGTTGGAATAAATACTAGAAGCAACTAATCGATTGATACATGTATTGCGGGAATGCATAAGAAAACTGGGCAAGAGTTTGTTATTCATTTGGACTTAGAATTTTTGTAACAAATTTTATGCCGCGGACTGTACAATTGATCTTCTATGTAATACAGAGTATATATATTGCGTATACGTTATTAAGTTGGAAATAGTTGACCTTCCTGGGAAGAAGGCATGCTCTCTAATATTAATATATGATTTTACATGAGCAAGAATACGCTTATATAAAATGTGTTCTAATAATTTAGAGGTAGCACATAAAATTGCAACTGGTCTATAGTTTGCAATCTTACTAACGTCTCCTGATTTAAAGAGAGGTGAAATACGAGTTTCTTTCATAAGATTGGATAGGTCATAGTCTTTATGATTAAATTGTAAATAATACATAATGGTTTCTCCAAAACTTCTGCACAAGCTTTCAGTATGTAAGGTGGAAAACCATCTGGGCCACTACCTTTTTTCGGCTTGAGTTTCTTAACTGCTTTTCTAAATTCTTCAACAGTAATTAAATTCAATACTAACGTGTGTATGGGTAAGTTGTTTAACTGATTTAGATTATTAATTTTACAACAATCCGAATTTTCATAAACTGATTTAAGGAAGTCAGCAAAGCCATTCGCAATTGAATTATTTGTGTCCAGTATATTTTCTCCATATGCCATTATTCTGTTGTAATTATTTTTAAAATTTATGTTTTTACTGCTTAACAAATTCCAAAAACATTTTATATTTGACTTCAACCTTTGGTCTATATTATTTATATATTTCTTATATGCTTTATTAATCATTTTCTTGGATTGTTTTCTGAGTTGTCTAAACATTATTCTATCATGTTCTGAATATTTCATTCTCTTTCGTTGTATTTGTTTTTGTCTAATTATTTCAATTACCTCATTGTCAAACCAACATGGGTATTTGTTTTTAGTTGAAGAGATCACTTTCGGTACATTTTTATCAAAAATCTTATTCACTTTAGAATAAAAATAGTCTTTTGCCTCATCAACATTATCACAATTGCCAGGCATTTCAAATGTTTCTTCCCTCAACATTTTATAAATCTGTAGAAAATTAGTTTTTCTCACTAGAGCTCCGGAACAGTGATGTCTTAGAGTAGTGGCTTCGGCGTTAGTTTCATAATGTTGTGGACCGAGTTCGATTCCGGGTGTGACTGTTCAGTAAATTTTTACAATCTACAAAACTGATACTTCTGACGTATACTAACATGAAAAATATTCAATTTTTCTGGGTCTAAGAGCTGAGACGACCTCCGTCGCAGCCGAAATGCCAACAACACAAAATTACGTCATCTGTATAAACTTCATTCGTAACCGTCTGGCATGTAACGTGTTTGGACAAAAATTGATGAATACATAAGTGCTAAACACGTCCTCTCTGCTGTAGTATGGGCCAAAAATGAGTTCCAAGGAATTGTTCGTAGCTGTGCACAAACTGCAAATTGTGATCGAACTTACAACGCTAGTCACGGGAATGATCCTATTTAAGAAGTCAACTCACCTTTCTACCTAGAAGAAGGGCGAAACAAAATGCATTACTGATATCAGCTAACAAATCTTTATATTCCATTTCTTGTTGTTATAAAATGATAATTCTACCTGTAAATCCATAAACATAATAATATTATTGCGTTCATGTATAAACCTAAGAAACATCTGACATACTCTATATCTTTTCTGTTCCTATGAATACCTTCGACTATGTTAATTTTTCTTTCCTTCTGTGATAATAATAATAATAATAATATAATGGAATGACATAATTACAACAGTAATTACATAAACATTATCTTCCCATTCAGAAAAATGAATAACTGCTACGACGGGATTTGAACCCAGGTAGCTGCAGTGAGAGTTTCCTGCTTTCACATTTTTTTTTTTTTAAACAAATCGCCCCAACCGGAGTATTGTTCGCCACTGGCCCCTCATGTTCTTTCGACGTATTCCAAACACTACAGGAACAAGAACACAGAAATACTGAGGACAATTAAAATTCCGACCTTACTCTTCATAGGAATTCGAATCCCTATTGGATTGCGCCTGATGATCAGCAGCCTCATGATCATGTGGCCTCAATTTCCCACAAACTCCTTATATGAATATAAGAAAATAAACTAGTAGTTATGGAACATAAACATAAAACTGTCTATTTCTACACGTTTTGGTACAATTTAAGGAATGTCAAAATAATTTGGTTGTCTTTTCTTCTTTGGAAATTGGAAGTTGTGTTAAAGACGAAATGTAAATAAATCGGGACAATCCCTGCAACCGATGACCAGCGCCGTAACTTAGATTTTTTCTGGGGGTGCAAGCATTAATAAGCTTATTTGAGATCCTAGGAAAAGTTGTTCTTCTAATTCTAGGGGGGCGCGGTGGCTCAGTGGTAGAGTGTTCACCTCCGGTGCTTGGGGTCCCTGGTTCGATCCCACCTCGCGCCGTGTGGACGTTGTGATGGACAAACACCGTGCTCGTGGGTTTTCTTGGGTTTTCCCGTTTCCTCCCACTTTCTTCATTTCACTCATTTCTCATTATCACCGTCTCCTCTAGCCTAACCGGCATAATCTTGGGACGTTAAACTGAAAGATTTCATTTCATTTCATTTTTTCTAATTCTTGGGCCCCCTCTTTCCAATTTTCTCTTAATGTTTATGGGAGGCCCAGAGCCGGTGGGCCCTCCCGCACGGGAAGGTCTTATCAATATTATTAAGGAGACAATATTGATAAATCTCAAATCCATACCAATAATTATTATTTCTAAAGCCGCTAATAGTAGGTATTTTTTACTGAAATGGGTCCACAACTCATTTTTGGTCTACTTACTTTTTGTGTGCTGTTTTGTTTATGTAATCTGGCGACCCTGTTTGATGCTTCATTTCTACTTCCATGCTCCTATCGTATATGGAGTAAGAAAATTTTGTCTGAAAATGGGGCTCCTCGAACGGCGGGGAATTTCTCTGGGGGGGGCGGGTGCTCCTTGCTTTCCACAAATTATGGCTTTGCGAATGGCGTAGCCTCAACTTGAAGAACGTTTCGTGATATTTTCCTCATTGAGGAACGTCTATATAACTTGTTTTTGAGTTAAACAAAGAAATCTCGAGTAAGTCATTAAGACACACAAATTGCTTATATTTTCTTATTTATATTTTTATTTATATTTTGTTTATATTTGTTTTCGTTTTTGTATATATGAATTTTAATTACGTAGGAATAAAGTGTGATTTTGTGACGTATTTTCCTCAAGATTTCTAAAATCTTATTCCTCTAGACCTGCAGCTCAAGACGATTCGCATGTTAAAATATCGAAATAAGTCTATATGTTGTGCTTAAGATATGTGTGTTCACAGCTGAATTATAATTTCATGACAACCACATAAAAATCAATTTTTTCTAAAATTTCTGTATGCTAGCAAAACTGTCTTTATCACAGTGTACCAGTCAATTTGCGACTGATGTCTGTACATTGTGTCTTCATTTTACAACATATGGTAATGTTATTAAGGATACGACGCAAATTGCCTATTTTCTCCTTTAAAACGTAAGTCACTTGCCCACTGGTTTTCACTAAAGATTTTATGTAGCAAATTTCACCTCCGTAACATAATCCGCTCTTCAGATTCCTTATTTTTGGTGTACAATTTAAACCTGTTCTGTTACTCCTAGAATCCTCATTCTGAAGAAGGCAATTTAAATAAAATAAAAGAGCCGGTTGGAAGACAGAGCTACCTGCAGTATGTAATTTCATTTTAAGCGTTTCACCTGTTTTCTGAACGAATGACACTAAAGCTGGATATCCAGCATACGCACTGAGAGATTATTCCTCATCTCCCTCTTGAATTCGGTATATACCAAAACACTGCTGTACGAGGCAGTTTATTTTGAATAATAAGCTTATGCGCTATGTTCTCTCCCTCGAACAATAGAGACTCGAGAGATGATACTGTTAAGGTAAATCTTCAATCCTTTTCCTCTCCTTTCGATACCCATTACGATCAAAGTATTATGATAAGAACCCAGATGAAGTTAGGAATTCAGGATATTAGAAAATTTATTTGATACAGTTCACCTGCTTTACTTTTAGAATGTAATTGTAACATCATTCTTCCGTTTTTTTTTTTTTTTAATATACAGAGTAGAGCATTTGTCTTCACACACTCTTTTCAAGTAACAAAGAATAAGCATTGCAGTGTTTTACGTTTCAAATTATACCCAGGAGACATTGTTTGACATACCCTATAATATCAATGTTGCAAAAACATTATAGAAATACGTTTTCTTCTAATGGTATTTTATCAGATGAATCGAAAACATATCAAAGCACACTTTATTCTTTGAGTGCCAAACTGAGGATGGTACAGCATGATAACAATGAATATTCTAGAATATTGTAAGACTAATAACTAAGAGGGACGAACGGGGAAATGAACATCCTGATTACCTTAATGTCAAATTCTGCAATCATAATATCAGGTATTTCTTGCAATAATGACAAAACTTGAAAGGAAATAAAAATTCGATATTCGAGAAAAGGCTTTATTTTGAAAAGATTCTATATATTTATATATAACCACGTATATATATATATATAAGTGATGTATTGTATCTAACAAACTAGATATATTTCAATAAATGTATGGATCGTTAAATCAATTAATATTTAATATTTCTAAGCATTCCGAGGATATTAAAAACACTCGTGGAAATTGGTGTGCTGCATAAAATGATGGATTTTTTTTTTTTAAGTTTTAAAGATTGTTATTGCCTTCCTTTGTTAATTTGGCATTATATTCCTAAATTTTCTGGCACTGAAAGTAGCGGTATTATAAATAAACGTCTCCTGTGAATTAGAATCTCCATTTTCATCGGTAATAATGAGATGTTAGTTCCATAGTGTAACATATGAACTTTGGTATGTACTCAAGTCTGATGTATACATATAAATGTAAATAGAACTTCAGATAATAACAGAAAAGACATTCTCTTCTTTGCAGAATAGAAATAATATGCAGATTTTACCATAGTTATTGGTTGCGCGTATCACGAAAAATAGAATATGAGAGCCTGGGTACTCACAACATTCAATATGCAATAACACATATAATATAGAACAACTTCCCATTGTTGCTGTATTTACATAGAAAAGTTTGAATTTCCTTACTGCTTAATGTTATTTATCTCAATTTCCATTTCCTTTTTTATTGAACTTTTTTACAGGTTCCGTAAGCATACTGTTTCCAGAAGTGGAAATAAGTTTATTACACGAAAGGAAATACTTTCTCATTCAGATGAGAAATCACATATTTGCAAGGAGTTTTACAAAGAATTTAATCGATCACATTTGGCAGGACATATGCTAACACATAGAAGTGGAAAAGCTGATATTTCGCAGGAGTATGGAGACAGATTTAGTCATAGATCACATTTTCAGAGGGGCATGTTAATTCATACACATTCAAAAACTCCAATTTGCAAAGAGTTCGGAGAGAGATTTACTCGAAGACCATATTTGGCAACACATATGTTAATACATGCTGTTGGAAAACCTAATATATGCCACGAGTGTGGAAAGGGTTTTACCCAAAGGTCAGATTTGGGAAGGCACATGCTGGTCCATACAGGTGAAAAACCTCACACCTGCCATGAATGTGGACAACGTTTTAGCCAAAGATCAAGTTTGAAACAACACATGTTAATACATACAGGTGAAAAACCTCTGACTTGTCACGAATGTGGAAACCGTTTTAGCCGAAGATCACATTTGAAAGAACACATGTTAATACATACAGGTGAGAAACCTCACAGGTGCAAAGAGTGTGGAAAGCAATTTAGGAAAAAATCAAATTTGAAAGCACACTTAATAATACATGCTTTTGAAAAACCTCACACTTCCCAAGGGAGTAGAAAAGGCTTTAGTGAAACATCACATTTGAATGTTCGCATTTTAATGCATACAGGTAAACAATCTCATACGAGCCATGAGTGTGCTAAGGACTTTCACCATATGTCGAACTTGAGAACAGACACGTTAATACATATTGGAGAAAAATCTCTCATGTGCCAAGAGTCCGGAATGAAATTTAGTAGTATAACGCACTTGGGAAAAAAAATGTTAATTCATACAAGGAATGATCCATACACATGCCAAAAGTGTGCAAAGAGATTTAGTCGAAGGGCAAATTTGGCAACTCACATGTTAATACATACAGGTGAAAAGCTCAACACTTGCCACCAATGTGGAAAGGGTTTTACCCGAAGGGCAGATTTGGGAAGGCACATGCGAGTGCACACAGGTGAAAAACCTCACACTTGTCATGAATGTGGACATCGTTTTAGCCAAAGATCAAGTTTGAAACAACACATGTTAATACATACAGGTGAAAAACCTCACACTTGTCATGAATGTGGAAACCGTTTTAGCCGAAGATCAAATTTGAAAGAACATTTGTTAATACATACTGTTGAAAAATCTCACACCTGCCAAGGTTGTGGAAAGAGTTTTCGTAAAAGATCACATTTGAAAAATCACATGTTGGTGCATACAGGTGAAAAACCTCATGCGTGCCATGAGTGTGGAACGGGATTTAGGCAAACGTCACAATTGTCAAAACACATGTTAAAACATACTGCTGAAAAATCGAACAAGTCCAAACGGAGCGAATAGGCCTTTAACCATAAGTCACATTTGGAAACAAACATGTTAATAGTTACAGGTTAAAATCCTTTTTGTTCCAAAAGAGATTAAGACCCAGCTTAGTAAGGCACATACTAATACATACAAATAAATCTTAAATATACCAAGACTAGAGAAGGATTTAATCATAAGTCACATTTAAAAATATATGTTGACACAGATGAAAAACCTCGAATGTGCGAAACGTGTGCCAAGAATGCATATACTTAATGAAAAATTAGGTTTCGCAACAGACATGTCATTACACAAAAATCAATACCTTAGACGTGATTAAGGTGCAGAAAGAAACTTAGTAAAATTCTAAATTTGAAATTAGGTTAAGGCTTGAAGATTAGGTTCACCATACACGGCGATAGTACGGAAAACCATATACATAGTAATACAAATAATAGAACATTGTAAAGAGAACCCTCTCCTCTGCTAGTATTGAGGTAAGCACTTGTTAGAGACTACGTTCGGAAATTCGAAAATATAAATGAAGTTAATGCTCTCAGAGGGTCGAAAATGCGAGGACGAATTCAAGCGAAATTCAAACACTACAAGAAACGTTTACACATAAAAGTGTGAAACATCATAGGCACTGAGTCTGTTTGGATTTTGTTTAATTCAATTTTTGTAAGAAACGTGTTGGCTTCTAACGCTGATACTGTTTTTAGGTAATATTTTTAATTATCTCAAATTAATACATTGGTATAGAGGGAGACGATTCGAAATTTTATTTCTTAAACCACGATCCATTTCCGTTAGTTTGAACTCAATTTTATCTCACTCAGTTATAATTGACGGGAAAACTCTTCTTCAAATCAATTCAGTTTGCTATCATTAGTACATGCTTTGGACGTAGATTAATTAAGAACATATCCTGTCACTACTTTTTGAGTCAAACATACGTACACACACACACATATATATATATATATATATATATATATATATATATATATATATATATATATATATATATATATATAAATGCTACGTATCCTTTCGAGTGTAAGCCCTTTTATAATAAGGCAACACAATTGAAAATAGATGCTGTTCTCACACTTGTCTGTGTAAAGTGCCGGTTCGTATTAAGACCAAGAATACACTATATTTTAAATTATCATATCTTGTAAAAAAAAAAAAAAATAAATAAACCACGGCTCGAATATTCTGGTTTTATTAACAATTAAAGAAACTTCCATTTAATTTTGATTTTACGTTTACATTGCTTTATGATTTTCCAGTATCTATTTAAAACTTAAGCCCATCACATAACAATAAATAATTTAGATTTAAAAAATGATCGTATCTGTAACAAAATCAGCAATTATTGTAAAATTGACTTTCCTAAATGATATTGAGTGAACGCAAATTAACATTGTTTTCTACAAACACACCTCTTAAAAGAAAATGGTAAAATATTACATGACCTATTTTCAATACTGAAGATGTAAAAAAAAGTATTCAACTCTATCTGCTAAAGGTAAAGAAAATCTATGATAAAAAGTTAAATAAAAAGTGGGGTGAATCTTACGTCAGTGTTTAGCTAGTTGTTTACAAAATGATGGCTGGAGAGATTAGAAACTCTTAGAAATAAAACTGAACAATGTTTAGACATAAATAATCTACTCTCTACAAAAGCAAGAGACCACATTCAACTTGAGATAATCCCTGCAGACAAAATTCGCAGTTCCAATCTTGATAACATAGAGAATGTGGTTGTTAAGTATTCACTATATTACTCGTTACAGAACTGGTTTTTATATCGAGAAATACCATTTGCTTATCTAGTAAACTCCGTACATGTTCTACTCTTATGTTAAAAAATTATAAAGAACGATGCAGTTAGAGCGTGGTTTCAACATAAAAGTTAGTCATATTATCATTGTTCTCATTTTTATAATTTTTAATTATCTAAATTTGATTTATAACAATCAACATTATAACTGTATATCATTTTTATTCAGTAAAAAAATGAGTTCCGACTGTAAAAGAAAAGTGTAAATGGTTGAGTGGAAGAAAAGGTTGTGCCTTAACTCCGCCATTTTAAATAGGAAATAAATAAATAAATAAACATTTGAAAGAAACTGTTTATTCCATTTAATGACTTTTAGAGTATATTGAAATATTCTTCGAGTCTGTGATACAATACAAGAAGCAATAGTTAAGTATCATACTAAAAGATACATTTCATTTAGCGCTAATTTTTACAAATACAATGTAAAGTTGTAGCATTCATTTTGCTTTTCCTATAAATGCTAAGCATACTAGGTATTTTTCTAGCACTTGCCTGGCGTGAATACGCAAAACTTTTCAGGAATTTCACTCAGATTTGCCAGCCTGAAAATGTTCCTTCACGTATTCGACGGCGAAGGGTCCTGAAAATAAACAATGTAAATAGAATATTTCACTTATTTCTACAATAGACCTCATCATTAGTTACTGTGCAGAATGATGAAAAATAGGAAGTCACTTGAAATGCTTTCAAGAAAAGATAGTTTTCTGTCGTTTCCTAGTTAAGTCACATTTATACTTGAAATCCGTTAACTCTCTAGCCTAATTATTTCATTGGCTGAATAATTTCTATTTGTCTTTATCAAGCATCGAGTCTATATGGACCGTAAACTTATAGCTTCATGTGGGATACGTACCGCATTACTATTCTGACCATATGACCACGAGTGACTTCAGTTCGTTCTTTATTCTAGCTTTCTCTTATTTTTGAAATGTCATAGTAGAGATATTCGTTGAGATTTTTACACTGAAATTATATTCCTTCTTCGGGAATTAAATATGCGAACGAGAAATGAAAGTAGTAATAGTTAACCGATCGTTTTTGTGGTGGAAAAACACCGTGTATGTGGGTTTTCTCGGGGTTTCCTCCTTCCTTCACGACATTTTTAGGATAAAAAGCTTAACATACCTCAGTTATGACACAAATCATATAAAGAATTTTATTAGCAATAATTAATTTCGAAAATCCTTGAGTAACCCTAATCCCCCTGCAATTCCATGATAGCGCGAGCTGTAATTCCGGAGAACGACACAATTCATAAGTGTTTTACCACTTCCAGTTTTAGGATGTCCATTCAGTTCATAGTAACAATTTTGAATGTTCTTCTCACTTGGTTCAAAAGCTTTGTCTTCTTAAGAACAAAGTTCGTCGTATTTTGACCCTTGAAGACTTTTAACTACGCAAAATTGCGCCAAAATTATGGCACACCTCGAAACGCCTCAATTTCTGTTGATATTCACTGTGTTGGACATTTTAAATTATATCATCTTAAAGAAATAGAGATTAAATTTGTATAGGAATAAAAGTGATTGACTAACATAACCTTATTTCTTAGATGAGATGCACTTTATAGAGTTATTATTACTTTCTTAATTTAGGATCTAAAAATGCATTATTATTTGGCTGAAGGCTAGTTTTTTATCACTATCAAACGTCACAATGATTAATCACTTACTAAAAATATCTCTTCAAACACACATGCTCAAAAAATATGCAGAGGTTTATACTTCCTCCCATCTTATTTAAGTCAACTTTTTGTCTTCAGGTGGTAGGATAACAGAAAAACAGACCACTTCTAAACAGCAATCCATACATAAAATATATAAGAAATAAGTCAAGTTCACGAAAGTCCCACTCAATTAAACGAAATAAAATGAGGAGTTAAAGCCAAATCAATTACATTGGCGCTCTGTGGGATGAATACGCCCTAAGCCATAAGAGTAAGCGTTTATGAACCCTGTACCATGTTTTAATTCCAACATGGTCACAACTATAAACTCACCCACAACTTTCGAACATCGATATGTTACCTAAGAAGACCTAGAAAATCAAAAATAGAGCCCATCAACATCGATGATCTGTCAACGATCCGAAAGGCAATGGATTCCATCGTGGTAGAACTTGGTTGGCTGTGAAGCGAAGAAGGCTGTGAAGCGTATTTTGCACCTCTACTAGCGAAAGGGGAGAGGGACTGGTGAATTTCTGTAGACAGAATTCACTAGTAATTGGGATCACTTGGTTCAATCAGCACAAGAGAAGATATACATGGAAATCACCAATAGATGGCTGAAGATATCAGAAAAACTATGTTTTGATTCAGGACAGGTATCGGAATAGCTTAAAGAAGACGAAGACCCTTCCCGGGTCTGATATTTTCTCTGATCATAATCTTGTGCTGGCCGAATTAGATATTCGACTAAAAAGTGTAGGCAACAAAGTGTTGAATACTGAAAAGTTGAAAAACGAGGAAATAAGAAATATTTTCGTTAAAAATGTTCAAACGAAGAAAGGATAGGCGCAGGTAGTAACGCACGGTGGGAAAATATTAAAGGTTGCTTACAGCAAGCTGCAGAAGAAGCAGTAGGTTACCGCGAACACAAAACTGCTAAGAAACTATGGGTTACAGAGCAGATGTTGCAGAAAATGAGAGAGAGGAAGACGTGGAAACAGGTTGATATATAAGAGGGCAGAAAGATGTTCAGAAAGTTAAAAATTGAATTACGAAGAGAAACATGATAGAGCGGGAGAAGAGTTTTACAAAAGAAAATGCGAGGACATAGAAGAATTAGAAAGAGTTTGGAAATATGAGGAAATATACAAGGAGGTGAAATCTATGGAATTTCGGAGGAAGCAATGGGTATTGTGATGACAATAGAAAATAAGAATTGGAAGGTAGTCAGCGAGAGAAATGAAGTTATAGGAAGGTGGAAAGAATACGCTCAATACTTATATGAGAGTAGGGATAGACCGTGTAGCCTAAATGTTGAAGTAGAAAATGAAGTAGGCGAGGATGATAAAGGATTTAGTATTGTATTGGATGAGTTTGGAAAGGCTATATCCGAGCTTAGGAATGGAAAGGCAACCGGAATAAATAACAAACCAATCGAATTCATTAAAAATAGAGGAGACAAGGGAAAGAAAGAATTGTTCCGACTATGCAATGAAATATATGAAATAGGAGAATGGCAAAAAAAGACTTTCTGAAAACGATCATGATACCGATGGCTAAGAAATCGAACCCAAAGAGATTTGAGGATTATAGAACTATTAGTTTCATATGTCATGCAGCTAAAATTCTGCTCCGAATACTGACCAAAAGGTTATATGAAACAACAAATAAAGAAGTTGAGGAAGAGCAGTTCGGGTTCAGAAGAGGCAAGGGCACAAGAGTTGCAATTTGATTATTAAGAACGATAGGTAAAAGATTTATAGAAAGTGGGAAAGAGGTGTATGTTGTATTTATTGATCTAGAAAAGGCTTTTGACGACGTGAATTGGGAATTGTTATTGGGAGTTCTAACGAAGGTAGGGTTGGAATGGAAAGATAGAAGACTCATAAGAAACTTATACATGAACCAACAAGTAAGTGTTAGGATAGGGGAGGGGAGAAAAACTGACGGGAGAGAGTGCAGTTGGAAGGGGAGTTCGACAAGGATGCTGCCTCTCGCCAATACTATTAAATGTCGATCTAGAAGAGATAGTGAAAAAGAGGCTATATGATGATGATGGCATTTCGGTAGGAGCTAGAATGATTAGATGCATAATATTTGTAGACGATATGGCGCTTGTTGCAGAATCTGAAAAGAAAATCAATAAAATGTTAGGAAAAATGGGACAGGCCTTTGAAGAATATGGGATGAAAATAAATGTTAGAAAGACAAAAGCCATGGTGATTCGAACAAAGGGGTCTGTGTCAAATATAAACCTAGGAGAAGAGAAAATAGAACAAGTGAACAGTTTTCGATATCTGGGTAGTATTCTTAGTAATAATATGAAGTGCGAACGTGAAATAAAACGAGGATAGGAATGACGAAAGAAGCCTTTAGGAGGAAGAAAAGTCTGTTTTGTGGGACCTTGAATAAAGAGTTGAGAAAATGACTCATAAAGTGCTTCGTGTGGAGTGTTTTACTGTATGGGGCAGAAACGTGGACATTACGTAAAATTAATGAAAATCTACTAGAAGCCTTCAAAATGTGGGTGTGGAGAAGAATGGAAAGAAATAGTTGGGTCGAGCAGAAAACGAATGAGTGTTCGAAATGCTGGGTGAGAAAAGAACACTCTTAGATATTATTAGGAAGAGGGAGAGAAACTGGTTTGGACATTGCCTAAGAAAAGATTGTATCTTGAAGGACGTTCTAGATGGTATGGTGGCGGGAAAGAAGAAGGAGACTACAATTAATGGATGATATTAAAACAGAAATATCATACGCGAAGACGAAGAGGTTAGCGGAGGACCGTGGACTATGGAAGCTTTTCAGCTCCGGCAAGTGACCTGCCAATAAGGGCAGGATACCTGTGATGATGATGATGACTAGCGATTTGAACTGGTGTCCTCTAAGGTGATTGTCCAAGAAATGGAACAGGTGATAATCGGACAGTGCAATGTCCAGGAGTATGGCGGATGCAATTGTGTTTCACATCCAAGGCGTAAAATGGTGCCCCGGGTTATCCTAGCTGTGTGGGGTTAACGATGTCCTGTAACAGGACACCTCTGCGATTCAGAAGTGCTGGCTCCACAGTCTTGAGGCTTTTGAACACGGTTCAAGACGGTCAACTGCATTCACTCTCTGACCACCTGGAAGACGTTCCCGATGTTCGATTTCGCGAGCAGTCCACCAAACACACAAGGGGACCTCCTTCTAGTGCAATGCTGATTCGGCCGTTTTGGAACCAGTTCATGGGATACTAAGCAATGATGACGGCGCCGTGGAGCTTCGTGCAGGACTCATTCTCATCACGTGTCAACATCCTGTCCATAAATGGTTTCTTCATCAAACGAGATAACAAAGAAACACAGGTATCTGCTCGCGTGCCTTCCGGTCAGAAACCAATTCATGTGGGACTTATCGACAAAACTTGTACTGTTTCCCAAGTTGATGGAGGTGCTACCGGATGATTTCCCCGCTCATATTGAATTGTGGTCCCAGTTCCTCACATGTCTGGCCACTGTTCGGCTCAATTGCTGCCTGAAGATCTTCAATTTGTACATGTGTTGGACTTCCGGCACGTGATGCGTCATCGAATGTTTCATCATTGTCCTTAAACTTATTAAACCACCGCAGCACTGTCCACGTAGACAAGACACCCTCATCAAAGATCTGGTATATCTTCCGCCCTCAGGAGCGGAGTTTGACCAAAGTATGAACTCGTACAGAAGGCAGCATGTTCACTCTATTTACGCAAGTTCACGGTGTAACTGAACTGTCATGTAGTATGTTAAATATACCCACAGCAACAACTGACTTTCCCCTTATCCTCATTCGCATTCAACTCAAGGTGTGAGGGCCAGTTGATCACATACCTTCACAAGAAGCGACAGAGCTTTCATAGTTCCCTTTATAAAAGCATTTCATAGACTTTCCCCTGTCATAGATTCATTAGGTAAGAACTTCTTCCATTTGATAAAGAACTAAACGAAAACGCTGGGGCTTATCGTCGACAAAGAAAAGGATTGGCTCTCTTGTATACCTAAGTGAAGTCCTTTCTTCAGGTTTTTGCACGTTTCTTTTAAAGTTCACTGATTTTCATTAAAACTTTTACACTTTTCCTTAATAAAAGATAGAAGGATATTTGAATTTTCTATATATTTTCCCATGATAAGCTGCATTCATAGAATTTTACTAATATTTCTATAATATACGCTAGCAGATGCAAATGAATATAGTGAAAAACTACAAAAAGACAAATGAAATAAAATATAATATCCGATAATTACTTTTGAAACTTTTTCAGAAGAGAACTTTCAACATTATTTGTTTCTCTCTTTCCAAAAAAAATATTAATATGTTAGTATAGCGATATTATAGACTATAAAACATTTTTTATTATTTAAATCATAAGACACGAATCTGAGAAAATAAACATATTGTTAAATATAATTAAATATATTGCTTACTTTTAATATCACACGTAAGTTATAATTTATTTAAAATCAAAATATAGTAACATCTTTGTGTAAAATAGTAAAACAGATTATTGATTAAACAAATATTTTAACAAACAAGCAAAAAATGAAATAAGGAAAACATGTTTTCACTCTTCTGATTCACAAAATTTTACATCAATAGTAGAATATCAAGCAACTTATTATACGTGAAAAATAAATAGCACAACATAAGCGCAGGTTAAAATATACGATTCTCTAACAGGTTATAAATGTACAATAAATTTCACAAATGTTTTTTCGTACTGTTACAAGAGTAGGCCAAAACAGTGGATAGTTTGCCACACTAACGAACTGTCTGTTACTTTAAGTTTTAAGTCATCTTTACGTTTTACAAATAGTTTAATCCCACCCTCTTCTCAATGGGAACAAGGCCTGTCAGTATTGTATTGGTTTGTATTTCAGTAAGGCAGTGTGTGAAAAAGAAAACATAAATTTGACTGCAAGGTTTTAAATAAAGTCGGACGGAGTTGCCATTCTTAACGGTACATAAACTTAACGTCATTCCAGTAACACACAAAAACCGTAATATCACATTTAGCATACAACGTAGTACGATATTCAACAATATTATTACATAGAATACTTGGCCTCGCCTCGTACAGAGGGTCGCTTAAGGTCTAAATATTGATTGCGATAGCCTGTCGCAAATGCACTGGTGAGAGAGTATGGCCACATACATAAATGGAAGTTTTCGGCTTATACCTCTATTTATGTAATACATAGTAATTCAATAATAAAGACACGTTTTTTTTAATGCAGGGTTCTATGCTTGAAAAATAACTACATATGATTCTTCTTTTTCCAGATGCAGATCTTACAGATTTAGGGTTTACCAAATGAATCATAGTTATCATATAGGCACGCCTCTGAGTGCTTAATAGTCTTTCAAATACTGCTAGTACGAGTCACACTTCAAAAGTTCTTATAACAATAATTGAATATTAAACTTTTTACATTCACTTACGTCAATGACTGATAGACTTACTCTGGGGTTCTTCAGTTAACCTTTAAAGGATTTATGGTAACATTTTTTACAATGGAGTTGTGTTGTTTTTGAACGCTTATTTAGGATCTATAACAAGTTTTTAAGCCAGATTTCTTTTCTTGGTCAAGTCAAGCTTGGACCAAAGAACGCCTCAGATGCGTTTTGGAACCGAACGGTCAACTTGGCGTCGGAGAAGCGTTACTTTTTTTTTTCTTAAGCCAAATTTCAAAATATTTTCACGCTATTAGTTTTCAAGATATCAGAGTGAAATTTTGCATACTGATTGTGCGCACCTTTCAGTATTTCCCTTTTTAACTTAAATTCCTACATGAACCCGGGCCAGGGCCCGAAGGGTCACACAAATCCACTGACGCTTCCAGCATGGGAGTAGTATGTGCCCCACCTGATCGCGTTTTGGACATTGACCCCGACATGTATGACGTCATAGCTCAAAGGTCAAGGACCTTGGTCCGGAGTCAATGACCCAGTGGTACTTAGGACCATCCTCTCTAAATTTTGGCAGGAGTACCTTAGCCCACCCCCTAAATTTTGGCAGGAGTACGCGGAACCGACCCCCCTTAAATTTTGAAAATTCCCAAATCTAAAAATTAGGTATAGTAGCCTAGGATCACAGTATGTACCTCAATTAGTATTGGCGGTCCACCTCGTTCCCTTTCATGGGTAAAAAATTGCCAAAATGTTAAATTTTGCTGGTTTTTGACCTAATTTATCCCCGTTGATGAGGTGTTATTAACTTATATAGATATATGGGCATATACAGGGGTCTATTCCCTTTCATAAGACATGGGTATATTGATGCACTCCTTTAAAAATTTGGGAGGGGGAACCTAGGCCCAACCCTTAAATTTTGGAAATTGTGAAATTTAAACATTTGGTATAATAGTATAGAACCCTAATATATATCCCTATAAATTTGGGTGGTCCATCTCGTACCCTTTTAGGGGTACAAAATTGCCAAAATATAAACGTAAGCAATACGTTGTACCACGTGTTTGGTTTTTGGCCCATTTTATCCGCTTGGATGAGGTCCTATTACCTTATATGGTTATATGGTCATGTATAAGTGTCCATTCCCTATCATAAAACATAGGTACATTGGTGCACCCCTCTTAAAATTTGAAAAGGGGTACATTGGCCAACCCCCTAAATTTTGGAAATTGCCAATCTAAATATTTGGTATTATAGATAGGACCCTAATATAGACCACTATAAATTTTGGGTGGTCCACCTTGTTCCCTTTTAGGGGTACAAAATTGCCCAATTTTAGTACAACCACGTGTTTGGTTTTTGGCCCAATTTATCCCGTTTGATGAGGTCCTATTACCTTATATAGTTATATGGTGATGTATAGGTGTCCGTTCCCTATCATAAAACATAGGTACATTGATGCACCCCTTTAAATTATTTGGAAGTGGTACCTTGGCCCACCCCTTAAATTTTGGCAATTCTCCAATTTAAGAATTCGATATTATTGTACAGGATCTCAATATGTATCATGATAAATTTGGATGATCCACCTTGTTCCCTTTCACGGGTAAAAGATTGTTGAAAATTAGTATGACAACGTGTTTGGTTTTGACCTAAGTTATCCCCTTTGATGAGATCCTATTATCTTATATAATTATATGGGTATGTATAGGGGTCAATTATCTTACATAAGACATAGGTATATTAGTGCATCCTTTTTAAAATTTGGGAGGGGTACCTTGGCCCACCCCTTTTATTTTGAAAATTGTTTAATATAAGTATTTGGTATTATAGTATAGGACATCAATATGTATCACTATAAATTTGGGTGATCCATCACGTTCCCTTTCATGGGTAATGAACAACCTAAAATCAAATTTCGAAGGTTATTGATCCCCCTTCGAGAAGGTCTTATTACCTTATATGATTATATGGGCATGCATAGGGGTGTATTCTATTTTTTAAGATGTAGATACAATGGTGCATCCGTTGAAAAATTTGAAGGAGTACATTGGCCCACCACCTTAATGTTTGGAAATTGCCAAATATAAACATTTATTATAGTACTATAGGACCCTAATATGTATTAGTATAAATTTGGGTGGTCCTTTTTTGTTACCTTTTATGGATAAAAAACGTTAAAAATTCAAATTTCGGAGATTATTGACCCCTTTGATGGGGTTTTATTACCTTATATGAATGTATGAATGTGTTCAAGGCTCTATTTTCTTTTATAAGGCATGAGAACATCGATGCTTCCATTTTAAAATTTGGCAGAGGTACATTGGCTCACCCTTTAAAGTTAGGAAATTGCCCAATTTGGTATAATAATATAGCTTCTTAATATATACCATTATAAATTTCGTTCCCTTTCATGGGTAAAATTTGCCAGAAATTAGTATGACCACGTGTTCGTTTATTGACTCAATTTATTCCCTTTGATAAAAATGAATGGGTACAGAGGTTTATTATCCTTATATTTTTAAGTTCCCTTTTAAATTTTGTTGGAGTACATATAACCATTTCTTAAATTTGGGAATTATCAAATAACAAGTTGGTGTCCCTCTCATGGACAAATATTCAAATTTTAAAGTTTATTGACCTATTTTATCTTTCTTGATACGGGTTTATTATTGAATGAGTACAGGATTTATTACTTTTTTAATAACACCCAGGTGTATTTGTGTACCAATCTTAAATTTTGGGGGTACATTTCTTATTGTTAAATCAATAATTGGCAATTGTTCTTAAAATTGGATGGTATCTCATTCTTTGGGTAAATCATTGTCAAATATTAGTATGATCACGTGGTCAGTTATTGACCTATGATGGGATTAAGAGTCCAGGACATTGGTACATTTAAACTTTGTAGGATAATTTGAAAATTGTCAAAATGAAATTACGTTATTGCTTTTGATTATTCCAGCCTATGGACCTAATATAAACGTAAGCAATACGATGTACCACGTGATTGACCTTGATGAGGTAGTGTACAGGGATTTATTTCCTTTGTTGTGGTACTTCTTAAGTTGGAGTACACACTTCTAGAAAACAGTTGGTTCTACTAAGGTAAACAATTGACGGCCATTATTGACCTTATTGAACATATGATGCTATGATTAATTCTAAGACTTAGGTATATCGGGAGAAGTATTCTTTAAATTTGGGAATTGTTATAAACAGAATTTTAACATAAGGCGCGAAATTTGAAACAATACATTGAACTTTAGTCACAGCTCATAGTCTAAGATCATTGGTGGTGGTTGTTTTGACCTTGAGCTTTAGAAATCTGATAGCTAACCTTGTTGAATCCTATGGCTCATAGACGAAAGGCAATACATTCTACAACACTGAAATTTAGTAATAAGGTGATATAATCTGATACTGGCAAAGTTATTGTTGATGCAATTTGATTGGAAGATCACTATCTTTCGTGCAATCTGATTGGCTGACGACTATCTTTCGTGCAATCTGATTGGTTGAAGATTTTCAAATCTTTGCTGCATTCAGTTTTAAGTTTTGTTTAATATTTTATCGACTACTGTTTAAAAATCTTGGCTTGAATATTTTCGTTCAACATTTCGCACTCACTGTTAAATATGATCAAAACCGTTTATTTGTTAATCGAATAGTTAAAAACCGGATAAAGTTTGACGGTTAATTGTGAAACGTAAAATTATTTGTTTGAAAATATTTTGTTTGAAATTTTTAATGAAATTTTTCCGTTTCAAAATTTTTTGTTTGAAATTTTTGTTCGTTAATTTTTATCGTGTCAAAACTTTGTTTGAAAATTTTGTTTGTAAACTTTTTGTTTGAAAGTTTTGATTGGAAAATTTTGGTTTCAAATTTTTAAGTTTGTGCACTCATTGGTAGAGAGCCGTTTCGTAACTGTTTAGAACAAAAACCTCTGGCAACATTGTTTATCATGATACAATAGTACACGTCAGAACATGGGGTTGTACTTGAAATGAAAAACACAAATCATTGAAATGGATCATTTTATTACACTGCACTGATTAATCACATACATCCATACCAGATATACGATCTGGATATTGTCGATACAATGTATTTTGAACTTCTTGGACTAGTTTGTCTTTAGCGTATAATTTTAATTCCAACTGAAGTCTTTTAAGGTCTATTGCAATGCCAATTCGTGGAAACTCAATGTCCATTTGATCACAAATAAACTGTTTATCAACACAGGTATGTTGACAGGTATTGAAATGGAATGTGCTGACGTTTGAATTCATGATTTCATCACAATTGCTGACGAAACCTAATTCACAGATCCGGTGATGTACTAAATTCAAATTGAAGACTCCGTCCAACGAGTCTTTTATAGCATTAAGATTCATATCCAGTGTTTAAAATACGTAATAGTTCTTCTTGTTTTGAAGCTTCCATGAGTATTTATCTTGCTGGTAAAATAATATCCTTATCATTTTCAAGCTTCACTATGATTCTTAATCCAAACTTTGTAGGGATCATTTGGCTAGCTAAGATTCTATAAGGTATATTCTGTTGTAAATCGGTAAATGATTTCATCACATCACGTGAGTTTAGAAACTCCAGACAAGTAGCCATGATGACGTTATGAAGAATACTATCTCGAACGATGATGCAAAACTGATGACGTTGCATTACCATATTCTGACGTGTATTATTGCATCATGATAAACAATGTTGCCAGAAGTTTTTGTTCTAAACAGTTCCGGTTCTATATCAATGAGTGCACAAACTTACAAATTTGAAACCAAAATTTTCCAAACAAAAATTGCAAACAAAATTTACAAACAAAAAATTTTCAAACAAAAAATTTGAAACAAAATTTTAAACAAAGAATTCAAATTTTTTAAATAAAAATTTGGAAACGAAAAATTTTCAAACAAGATTTTGGAACGAAAAAGTTTGAAACAAAATTTTCAAACAAAAAAATTTCAAACAAAATTTTGAAACGAAAAAATTTAACAAACAAAAAAATTTCAAACAAAAAATTTTCAAACGAAAAAATGTTCATAAAAATTTCAAAAAAATTCAAACTAAAAATTTTCAAACAAATAATTTTACGTTTCACGATTAACCGTAAAACTTTATCCGGTTTTTAACTATTCGATTAACAAATAAACGGTTTTGATCATATTTATCAGTGAGTACAAAATGTTGAACGAAAATATTCAAGCCAAGATTTTTAAACAGTAATCGATAAAATGTTAAACAAAACTTAAAAATGAATGCAGCAAAGATTTGAAAATCTTCAACCAATCAGATTGCGTGAAAGAGTGATCAACCAATCAGATTCCACAAAAGGTAGTGATAATCCAATCAAATTGCATCAACAATAACTCTGCCAGTGTCAGATTACATCACCTTGTTACTAAATTTCAGTGCTGTAGCATGTATTGCCTTTAGACTATGAGTCATAAAATTCCAAAAGGTTAGCTATCAGATTTCTAAACCTCAAGGGCAAATCATCCACCACCAATGATCTTAGACTATGAGCTGTGACTAAAGTTCAATGTATTGTTTCAAATTTCGCGCCTTATGTTAAAATTCTGTTTATAACAATTCCCAAATTTAAAGAATACTTCTCCCGATATACCTAAGTCTTAGAATTAATCATAGCATCATATGTTCAATAAGGTCAATAATGGCCGTCAATTGTTTACCTTAGTAGAACCAACTGTTTTCTAGAAGTGTATACTCAAACTTAAGAAGTACCACAACAAAGGAAATGAATCTCTGTACACTACCTCATCAAGGTAAATCACGTGGTACATCGTATTGCTTACGTTTATATTAGGTCCATAGGCTGGAATAATCAAAAGCAATAACGTAATTTCATTTTGACAATTTTCAAATTATCCTACAAAGTTTAAATGTACCAATGTCCTGGACTCTTAATCCCATCATAGGTCAATAGCTGACCACGTGATCATACTAATATTTGACAATGATTTACCCAAAGAATGAGATACCATCCAATTTTAAGAACGATTGCCAATTATTGATTTAACAATAAGAAATGTACCCCCAAAATTTAAGATTGGTACACAAATACACCTGGGTGTTATTACAACGACTCACCAAAGGTAGTCGTCAACCTGGTTCGGCTAATAATATAAGTAGATCTTGAGTGGTAGTATTTGTTTACACATTAAAATATCTTCCGTGATTACATTTACTAGTATTCTCACCTTTTATATTGAAATTACAAAACGATGATACGTTTTAAACAATTTTATTCGTTGATTCTCTTTGAACGAATATGTACATAGACTATATTGCAATCGTACATGTTTGTTAGGTATCTATCAACAACTACATAGCAACTAATTATACAATAATGTATATATCTTATATATTTTGAAAACATTCTTCTTTTGTTATTTTTAAATTAACATTATATTTGGTATAGTGCTTATGTAGAAGCACTTTCTGCCCGATAAATACAAGTAATTATCAATTTATACAAAGTATCTCGTTGTATAAAAATGTCGCCCGACGATGGGACTGAATATAAAAGTTACAAGGGAGCTTGGTTTTTATATTTAAGAACCACTGGTTCGTTTATAAGAACAATATTCCATTAATTATGTCCTATACATTTTGATCAACCCTCGTATGTATATATAACATTATTTAGTTTCCTTTACATGAATACATTTATACTAAATCTTTTATTCCATTAATACTTATTTTTGACAATAAAGTTTCAACACAAATTAATATAATGTAAACAATTTTTGTGTTTAATCAATCATGAATTAAATTATAATCCTTCACATTAATAAGAAAGAATTAAAATCATTGGAAAATTATCGTTGGTTAATGAAAATCAAAGAAAATTAAATTGAATAAAAATCAAAAATTAAACGCAACCTACGTTCGAGCGAACAAAAGGAAGAAAATAAATCTATTTCTACACAAACAGAAGACACCCTTTTATATTTTTTCTTAGTCTCCTTCATTCCTATTTATTTGAGCAAGAATGTCAGGCGCGACTAACTTTTTCACTAGACGCATCCATTTTTCTTTTGTATACTGGGTAGGTCTCCAAACCTTCAACTCATCTATATTACGAAGTCCAATTGACGTACCCGTTTTAGCGTTCAACAATTCAAAAACTTTAGGGTTTATTTCCTTAAAACATAAATAAGGACCTGAGAAAATGTCACAAAATTTGTAAATCTTCTTTAACAACACATTACTTTGTGGATGTTGTTTAACAAAAACTAAGTCATTGACCTTGATCTGATATTTTCCTTCTTGCAAAGACTCTACTTGAGAATTACGTTTCAAAAATTTGTTATGTCTTCGGATTTTTACCATATTCACTAAATTGGAAGAATCTACGATTGTTGAATCTTCTAACTTGACATTAAAATGTCGTTCCACAGGGAAAATCAAATCAGAACCGTTATGTACATTAGGAACATTATTATATTGACAAGCAATATCATCTAATTTTGGAAGCAGTTTCTGAACGATTTCCTGAGGTATGCCAGGTATAGTCAACGTTTGGTTTCTAAAATCGAGCATGACACGCAATTGAGATAATAAATCTAAACCCATAATTAATTTTTCATTCAGTTCCTTTATTACTAGAATAGGGATTGATATTTCAAAACCTTGAATAGCTATTGTCACACGAGTAATTCCAGCTACTCTCTTTTTATGTTTACCGGTAAAATCAACTATAATAAGATTCTCAGCCTTTTGTAACTTAGGATTCGAATAATTACTAGTAATTGCTTTCCATAGCGAATATGATAATAAAGAGGCGTTTGCTCCTGTGTCAAGTAAAGCTTCAGTGCTTAACCCATTGATTTTGACAGGTATTTTAGCTGTACTGTATGATTTTAAAAATACAAAATTTTCTTCAACATCAAAACCATCATTGACAGTATCATCTTTGGACCAACAACGATTTACTACAGGCATAAATTGGTACTGACATCTATTAACTGCTATTTCCGAATAATTATTTACAGATACGTCATGTATAAGGTCGTTTTCATCATTAACATGAACATGTAAGTTGGAAGATAAATATTCATAAGAATCAATAGCTGACGTGAGTTTGACGTTATCGCATAAATTTGAAGATAAATGTTCATGAGAATCTATAGCTGATATGGGTTTAACCCCTACCACATCAGCTGCAATTAGTTTAAATTCATACTCGTGTATGGTTCCAATAAAGTACATTGTACAGCACATTCATGATTATGTCCCGTATTACTGTTCTGTACAGGAATTGCATCAATATCTGGATTTTGATGCGAAGTGCCATCTCTTAACCCCCGATTACGTCTATCCACGTAATTTACTGTATTCCTGGAATTTCGCCATGTATTTCGTCTATTTCTGAACCTGTTTTGGGTATATGGTCTTACATAAGGATTGCCACGACTAATTAGGTTAGGCGGATTCCCTACATAGCTTTGTCTATTTTTGCTCGTTCTGATTGCTTGAATTTACTCGGTTTAGATTGTGTTCCGTATCGTTCACACTACGGATATTTAGATTCCGAACAGGTACAAAATGATCTGAATTATTTTTACTTTTACCTATTCCTGATTGTTGATTCAGAGCATGGTATTGAGTTTCATAACATTGAACAAACATTAATAAATGGTTAAAACTCATACACTGTGTAGAAAATAGGATCTGTTGTAACTTAAATGGTAGCAAATTTCGAATTGATGCTATGATTCTAGATTCCGATTGCAATGGATTTACGACTTTTAATTCGTTGTATGTATTTACAACAAACTCGACAACAGATTTGTGCAAACGAGGATTGAAATGTTGGTTTCTAATCGTGGCATCTCTATTTGCAAGCAAAAAGTCATTTTCGTAATTTGCGATTAGCGCTGCTTGGAATTCCTCATACGTACTAACGTGATCTCGTACTGCTTTAAACCATAAAGAACATGGTGGGAGTAATAAATGAGGGATTAGTTTCATATATTGTGATCTATCTATACACATTATATTGCACTCGTCCTGAAATTTTTCTAGGAAAGAAGTAGCATTCTCATTACATTTACCACTGAACTTACTCATAGCACGTATTTCACTCATCTTGACGCTTAACTTTACCTTCCTTTTATCATTCCGTGTTCTTGTTGAGCGACAATTCCTACCTATGGCGTGATGTGTAGTTGCACCATCTCTTTTCCGCCCATCTGTACTCCTCGGATGAATTTCTTCCAGAATAATGTCCTCATCAGATACGGGTGAAGGCGAAGTCAACTCTTGTGAACAAGGGAATTCTACACGATCATTATCCATGTTGTTGTGGTATGTGTTGTCCTGGATCTGTGGTGTCCTGATTTTCTCTTGTAAGGTAGCTATCAACTGTGTATTCACACGTATCTGGTTGGAGTTATCCATGACCTGAATCTTTTGTTGCTGTACAGAAGATTCTATTACTTCCAAATCACTTTTTACACCACTGACTTCTTGGATTAGGTGGTTTTGATTATCCTGGCAATCCTCAGATATTCTTTTTAACTTTTCATCAAACTGCGAAGTGATGTCATTCATTGCCTGAATAATAAATTGTTTCGTCTCTTCTGACTTCTGCTCCAATCGCCTGTTGGATTCCTCGGACTTCTGCTCTATCATCTGCTTTAATCCTTCATATTGTCTGTTGGATTCCTGCTTCATGACTTCCATATCGTCTTTTCGGCTTTGTTCTTGCCGCTGTAAGACTAATAAAATTCGGTCTTCTAATGTCATTCCTGGTGCTGCATTTTGTTCACCGTTATCACTATCACTGGTTTCTTTCTGCATTGCCTCACCGTTCATTTTTCGTGTGATTATTCTACCACTTCTAAGTCTTGTCAAGTACGTAGTCATTAACCTTATTACAAAAGTAAATTCACCCTTACTTTACTTCGGGATATGAATTTGCAAGAATCCCGGGTGAGGCAAACCAAAATTTTTACAACGACTCACCAAAGGTAGTCGTCAACCTGGTTCGGCTAATAATATAAGTAGATCTTGAGTGGTAGTATTTGTTTACACATTAAAATATCTTCCGTGATTACATTTACTAGTATTCTCACCTTTTATATTGAAATTACAAAACGATAATAAGTTTTACACAATTTTATTCGTTGATTCTCTTTGAACGAATATGTACATAGACTATATTGCAATCGTACATGTTTGTTAGGTATCTATCAACAACTACATAGCAACTAATTATACAATAATGTATATATCTTATATATTTTGAAAACATTCTTCTTTTGTTATTTTTAAATTAACATTATATTTGGTATAGTGCTTATGTAGAAGCACTTTCTGCCCGATAAATACAAGTAATTATCAATTTATACAAAGTATCTCGTTGTATTATTAAGAAAAGTAATAGATCCTGTACTCATTCAATAATACACCCGTATCAAGAAAGATAAAATAGGTCAATAAACTTTAAAATTTGAATATTTGTCCATAAGAGGGACACCAACTTGTTATTTGATAATTCCCAAATTTAAGAAATGGTTCTATGTACTCCAACAAAATTAAAAAGGGAATATAAAAATATAAAGGTAATAAATCTCTGTACTCATTCATCCTTATCAATGGAAATAATCACTTCCAAAATTTACATTTTTGACATTTTTTTACCCATGAAAGGGAACGAAATTTATAATGGTATATATTAAGAACCTATATTATTATACCCAATTGGGCAATTTCCTAACTTTAAAGGGTGAGCCAATGTACCTCTGCCAAATTTTAAAATGGAAGCATCGATGTTCTCATGCCTTATAAAAGAAAATAGAGCCTTGAACACATTCATACATTCATATAAGGTAATAAAACCCCATCAAAGGGGGTCAATAATCTCCGAAATTTGAATTTTTAACGTTTTTTATCCATAAAAGGTAACAAAAAAGGACCACCCAAATTTATACTAATACATATTAGGGTCCTATAGTACTATAATAAATGTTTACATTTGGCAATTTCCAAACATTAAGGTGGTGGGCCAATGTACTCCTTCAAATTTTTCAACGGATGCACCATTGTATCTATATCTTAAAAAATAGAATACACCCCTATGCATGCCCATATAATCATATAAGGTAATAAGACCTTCTCGAAGGGGGATCAATAACCTTCGAAATTTGATTTTAGGTTGTTCATTACCCATGAAAGGGAACGTGATGGATCACCCAAATTTATAGTGATACATATTGATGTCCTATACTATAATACCAAATACTTATATTAAACAATTTTCAAAATAAAAGGGGTGGACCAAGGTACCCCTCCCAAATTTTAAAAAGGATGCACTAATATACCTATGTCTTATGTAAGATAATTGACCCCTATACATACCCATATAATTATATAAGATAATAGGATCTCATCAAAGGGGATAACTTAGGTCAAAACCAAACACGTTGTCATACTAATTTTCAACAATCTTTTACCCATGAAAGGGAACAAGGTGGATCATCCAAATTAATCATGATACATATTGAGGTCCTGTACAATAATACCGAATGCTTGAATTGGAGAATTGCCAAAATTTAAGGGGTGGGCCAAGGTACCACTTCCAAATAATTTAAAGGGGTGCATCAATGTACCTATGTTTTATGATGGGGAATGGACACCTATACATCACCATATAACTATATAAGGTAATAAGACCTCATCAAACGGGATAAATTGGGCCAAAAAACCAAACACGTGGTTGTACTAAAATTGGGCAATTTTGTACCCCTAAAAGGGAACAAGGTGGACCACCCAAAATTTATAGTGGTCTATATTAGGGTCCTATCTATAATACCAAATATTTAGATTGGCAATTTCCAAAACTTAGGGGGTTGGCCAATGTACCCCTTTTCAAATTTTAAGAGGGGTACACCAATGTACCTATGTTTTATGATAGGGAATGGACACTTATACATGACCATATAACCATGTAAGGTAATAGGACCTCATCCAAGCGGATAAAATGGGCTAAAAACCAAACACGTGGTACAACGTATTGCTTACGTTTATATTTTGGCAATTTTGTACCCCTAAAAGGGAACGAGATGGACCACCCAAATTTATAGGGATATATATTAGGGTTCTATACTATTATACCAAATGTTTAAATTTCACAATTTCCAAAATTTAAGGGGTGGTCCTAGGTATCCCTCCCAAATTTTTAAAGGAGTGCATCAACATACCCATGTCTTATGAAAGGGAATAGACCCCTGTATACGCCCATATAACTATATAAGGTAATAACAGCTCATCAAAGGGGATAAATTTGGTCAAAAACCCCAGCAAAATTTAACATTTTGGCTTTTACTCATGAAAGGGAACGAGGTGGACCGCCAATACTAATTGAGGTACATACTATGGTCCTAGGCTACCATACCTAATTTTTAGATTTGGGAATTTCCAAAATGTAAGGGGAATGGTCCCACGTACCCCTGCAAAAATTTAGGAGGTGGGCTAAGGTACTCCTGCCAAAATTTAGAGAGGATGGTCCTAAGTACCACTAGGTCATTGACCCCGGATCAAGGTCCTTGACCTTTGACCTATGACGTCGCAAAGCTCGGGGTCAAAGTCCAAAACGCGATCAGGTGGGGCCCATACTACTATGGGGATAGTTCCTTTCATATGTGTATTCACTCCCATATACGATTTATTGATTTTGAACTCGGCTTAACTTAAGTTACTCCCTTCCACTATCAGATCTAGAAAAAAATCTATATACTTAATTAATACTGCCGACTTTGCACATTAACTGTAGTTGTATTCTATTCTATCCTTGCACTACCAAACCTACGAAAAACCTCAATACTTAATTCCTAATCTATTTCGACTTTCGCCCGAACGTACTTCGGCTTCGCCCTACTTTTCGTTACACGCATTCATATTTATGTCTATGTAAACGGCAGTAACCTTAAGTAAAGCTCTGCTTCGTTAGAAAGGGTTTGAAGCTGCTCTCGAAGCGGTCACACGAATATGCTCATAAGTAAGGTAACTTTCACTAAGCTAATGAAACGTGTATGGCTAAATTCAAGTTATCGTCCGTTTAACATTTCAATAACTAAAAAATGATACAAAAATGAAAATTTTAGTGTAGATATTTTTGGCATTCCTCTGTAGCATAGTCCTGTTATGCTAGTCCTCCTTACCAATATGTTTTTTTTTCTTTATATACGAGTAATTAGTGCTAACACTACTTGAAAACATCAAACCAGAGTTAGTAATGCAAAGAATATTGGTAGAATTCCGTAGGCTACTGTCCATTCATTAATGTTAAATTCAGGTTTGATTATTCATTGATATCACTAAGTTGAACGAAAGCAATTAAGTGGATAATCATCTCTGGAAGTTTTACTACCATTCATGACATTACTGTTATTAAGAAATTTTGTCACGGTATAAGAGAGCAACACGATACCCTGTATCAATAAACCATTTTTGTTGTAAAATCACTTTATAGTACTAAACGATGTTTCTTTTGAACTCAATTTAGCGACATCTAATCAACCATGCAAATTTGAAAACTTGTTTGGAATTGAATCCGGGTAAAGACTGAGCACGATGGTACAGGTTTGGATCCAGGACCAACTTCTGGAAGGGCGATGGGTTGTCATATTACTAGTTAGGGCTACTTTTAACAGCTTCAAACTCTGGGATGGGTTTTATTTATATATATAAAACAAGAAATTTTCCACTTCTAAGGGGCAATCGCCCCCCCCCCCCTGCGATGGTACTTATCGCAACTCAGGGGCGCGAAGAGATGGTGGGAATGGGCATGAAACTAAAATCCACCGATACAAGTTACGTGTTAAAATCATACCTTAAAACAGACACGCCTTTCGTGCTCATATGATGTAATATTACCTCTTCCTGTAAGCTATGACAATACTTCGTATTATTGCACACAGGTTTTCCACACTAATAATTATGTTATTCCTTCTTTACCCACTAACAGTTTCCATAAATTGAGTAGTGCCTGGATAGTTTGTAGCTGCGCCATTATATATATTCAGTTTTTAAAAACTAAAAATTAGTTCCGATCATATGATAATTATTTAATTAAGTTCACGTCACGAGTTGATGCAAACGTAAATTAATTCCTTATATTTACAAGGTCTATTTGTGAATGTAACAATTCGTACGTAAATTTCATACTACGTTAAGTTGTAGAAACATATGAGCATATGTAACAGAAGAACGCAACTGAATAAATTAAGTCATAATACCTCATGGCTCAGTTCTTGGTGAAAAAATCTAAAACGTTTGCAAAAGTGTGAAAATCATACCTAGCATGGTGTGAAGCCTTCTTTTGCGTCCAGAAAAGCTTTGATCCGACGTGGAATGGACGTATACAGCTCCGGAATCGTGGTGTGTGGAATTTTGTACCATTGTTCCTCCAAAACATGCTCCAGTTCCTTAATGGATGCTGGTGGAGGGTAATGAGACCGAACACGCCCTTCCAACTCAGACCACAATGGTTCAATGATGTTCAGATCTGGTGAATGTGGGAACCAAGGGAGGTGTGATAGCTCCTGGTCATGCTCCAAAACCATGATTTCACCGCTTTTGCAGCGTGACAGGTGCCAAATCATCTTGGTAGATGCCATCACCATCAGAGAACAATATTTAGGCCATGGGTAGAACTTGGTCCATCAAAATGGCCTCATACGCCAGAAAACCACAATATCACTGTCCACACTGTAACACAACCACCCCCATGCTTTACAGTTGGGAGCAGACAGTCTGTATCATAGGCCTGCGACGGTGTTCTCCATACGTAAACTCGACCGGTTGTTCAAAACAAGGTGAAGCTCGATTCATCGGACCGCGTTACGTGTTTCCACTGCTCATGAGTCCACGCCTTGTGGTCCTTGCAGCACTGGATACGCTTCTTCGCACTTACTGCTGTGACCAGGGGTTTGGCGATAGCGGCCCTGCCAAGAATTTTCATTTTATGAAGTTCCCGTCGCATTGTTTTCGATGAAACCGGGCTTTGTAGGCCGGAATTGAGTTCAGACGCAATTTTCATTGCAGTGGTCTTATTTTTAGCTGCTACAATCCGTTTTAACGCCCTCCGGTCATTACCTGACAGGATTGTCTTTCGACCACTGTTGTGCTTTGCAGATGTCGTTTGCCCATGAATTGTGTATGCCCTCGTAACATTGGACACAGTGCCTTTCGATACCCCAACAATGTTCGCCACTGTTGCCACTGAAGCTCCAACCAGATAAGTACAATCCGCGGCAAAAAAAAACCTGCAACATGAGGATGTAAGTTTATTGTGAAACTACGCCTAACAGCACAGGGAATGAACATAACGTCTAAGTGGAACGAATCACGCCAGGATAAACCTCGGCCTTCTCCCGTGCACACTTATTTTGGAGCAAAAGACTTCGTCATTTCACAATAAACTTATATCCTCATGTTGCAGGTTTTTTTGCCGCGGATTGTACCAACGATCATGCCTCTTTGGAAGTCCGGCACGTCACCCATGTTACCGCACCACTTTCACACCACGACACTCACAGGTGAACTGGTTACTGCTGACGGAAGAGGAAGGTCAACATGACACATTGAAAACAAAAAACGATCGGCAACCGCAACACGTGTTGTACAGTGGAGGGCCAGACTTACGTGTCCTATATGAAATGTATTTGGATTTTTTGTCCAACCCCTGTACATATATATTAACATGTTACACAGCTTGTGAGTAGATTATTTGGACCAAATTGATTTTCTTAATACCGTGTCACTGATATTTCTTGTATTTATTACACTAATTTTATACACAGCACCTTGCTGCAATATATTATCACTATTGTGGCCCAGTTTTCAATTGTATTTTCTATTTTGAAAAGTCAATAGTGCCTCCCAATTGGCAACCCTGTATCTTACAAACGAAGCCGTAGTCTAGAAAATGGTGTTAGCAAAACTAAACCAGATTGGTCAAAAAAAACTATCCATAAGCTGTGTATCATATTGTCTCGGAGACTCTACATATAATATATATAATTGACAATTAATCTGGCATCGAGAAAGTTGTGTGGTTACCGATCATGTAATCTATCACTAATTATTCTTACTGCATTTATAACACAAGACCCTTTTTTCTTCTTCAGAAAACTGATTTACTTAGTAAATATGTATGTTCCTGTAATATTAATAACAATCTCTTTAAAGTGTACTCATTTTAAAATGTACTAAATACACATCTTTGTAAATCGTATTTAGATGTTTCACTGATACCTGTTTAGTTTTATTTATAGACTGAACGAAGAATTTATGTGTGCACTGAGAAAAATCCATTATCCGGACAGCGGTATATTGTACAAATACAAGGATTCGTTATGTTTACTAAGGAAATCGGTACGGAGCGTACTTTATCCATATACTACATAGGTACTGCCTTTTACCCGCTTAGATGTTACATCATGTCGCTGCAGGATGTCTGACATCTAACAATTTTCCGTATTTTACATACGTATACGTATGTTAAATACTTCAGCTATACGTTATATACGTCCATCTGTGTGTAAGATCCAGACCGCCTATAGACACTCTTTCTTTCGCCATGGCTGACGTCATTGAACTACCGTCTTTTGCTTGCGAAACGAGGTTGTTTACAAACGGAACAGAAGAGAGGAAGGAAACAAAAGCCTGGGTAAGTACAATAGTTAACTATTACTTTAGTTAAATATTCCATTAATTATATATTCTTTTAGTGTAACTTGCTTTAATATAGTACTAAGTAAGTAATGTAGTTTATGACTACAATTCTTACTATTGTAACTCGTAAATGATTGAGGAGAATGGAATGGGTGAATCTGAATTTTGAAAAAACTTTGAATATTAATGTTTTGAAACATATTATGTTTCAAGGTAGCAAAATGAATGTTATGTGTTTATTCATTCCATTTTATATGTGACGATTTATTACTTGGTGCAGATTTACTACAGGACTGCTTAACATAATTGCTAATAAACCGTTTTCAGCGCGGAAATTTCCTTGTGTAGTGAAGATTTAGGATTTAGATTTCTGGGCTTTCGGCATCAATGGCCTTGTTACCCCATATGAGGGATGACTTTCCTCGGCGAGTACACTATCCGGGGAAAGGAAGGGAAGAAAGGATTGGGGAAGGAAGAAAACGGCCTGGGACCTATATGTTAGGTACCACTCCGGCATTTGCCTGCTGTGAATGAGGAAAACCCAAGGAAACCTCATTCAGGATGGCTGGACTTAAAATCTTTTGATACTTTTTCGACCGAGTTCTCCCCCGGGATCGAACCCGGAACCGTTCGCACCGAAGGCGAGAGCGCTAGCGACTACCCTACGCGGGGCCACTTGTGTAGTCTAGAAAACTCATTTTTACTAGGATATTTGCAAATTTTTTTTTTTTTTTTTTTTTTCTTTTAGTTTAACGCCCCATGATTGTACATCAATGTAAGAGAGAAGGTGACAATGAGATACATGATAATGGTGAAATCAAGAAAATGTAAGGAAACTGGAAAGTCTTAAGAATAACCACACCTACAGTGTTCACCAAAAGGCTATTTGTCGGGAGCAGGAATCGAACCAGGGACCTAACGCGTCAGAGGTAAGCGCTCTACTACAAAGCTTTCTTTTGTTTAAAGAACTTGTTTACATTGAAATATATATATTTTACGAAGATACTGACATATTTTACAGCCTCACTGAAATTCAAAAAAAATAGTCAGGGAGAGTTTACTTGTCAGATTTTTATTTTTTAATTTAATTTATTTTTATTTTTATTTATTTTTGCTTTGTTATGTTCCCTAGTTAATTAATGTTTGGGTTACTGAAAATTAAAACCTTTTTAGTATTATTGTTATGTCATCACTTTGGAACCAAAAAAGTTAGATTTTTTTTCTTGTGTTTTCATATAGGAAGTTGGTAAGTTTGTGCCTTAGCATTGGTTTGGTTTCTAGAACGTAATTGAAGGTCATGTTGAGTTGAGTCTTGGCGGGTTTAGAGTTCGTGAAGTGTCAGGCACTGCTTGTGCCCCTGTCTTCTGTCTGTGATGTTTCCTGGCTTTGGGCTGTGAGGTATTTATGTTGAGGAGTACCAACGCAGGCCGCGTGATATACAGGTAGCTACAACACAGCTTCAACAGCTACGAGTGCCAGGTGTTCATCTTTCGTTACGGCGTGACTAATGCAGTATAGTACTAGGTTCAAATTCTATGGGTGGTAAAAATGGTCGTGGTGTGGTAAGAAATACAACGTAATTGTTATTAGTTTATTAGTGTTTCTTCATAGTATAGTTTCACTATTTCTAAAAGGAATTAAGTATTAACGAAGTAATAAATAAGCAAAAGCACACTTTGATTGGCGTTAACTATTTCTCATACTCCATTGAGAATGTTTTGATCCTCAGTTGCGCAAACATCCAGTGTGCGTTTTTTTGTTTGCTTACACTGCCTTATAGATGAGCTCCCTCGTGGCTAAGTGGTTAGTGAACACGCCTTTGGCGTGGGACACCCGGGTTCGATTCCCGGCCGGGGGCCGCGGTGGCTCAGTGGTAGAAGGTTCACCTCTGGTGCTTGGGGTCCCGGGTTCGATCCCAGCCCCGCCAAGTGAACCTTGTGGTGGACAAACACCGTGTGCGTGGGTTTTCTCGGGGTTCTCCCGTTTCCTCCCACTTTCTTCATTCCACTATTTAATTCATTACTCATCACCGTCTCCATTAGCCTAACCGGCATAACCGTAGGACATAAAACTCAAAGATTTCATTTCATTTTTTCGATTCCCGGCCGGAGCTTATGTGGTTCGGATTCCACGTTAATCTGTAGGTCCACGTCTCATACAGCCTTGCTGCTGAAAGGAACGTTAAAATCAAATCAGCACTGTTTTACAGATGCAATTGTTCGATTCCGAGTTCGAATGAAGCTTTTTACGGGCAGGGGGCGACTTTTATATATACAATCCAAGGATTTTAGTTATTAGTCAGTGATGCAATATATAGACCTATATATATTACAAAATTGAAAGTGACTATGTTTGTGACTCTTAATCTCTTAAGAGCTGCGGTGGCTCAGTGGTAGAGCGTTCACCTCCGGTACTTGGGGTCCCTGGTTCGATCCCAGCCCCCGTCAAATGAACTTTGTGATGGACAAACACCTTTGCGTGGGTTTCCTCGGGGTTCTCCCGTTTCCTTCCACTTTCTTCATTCCACCATTTCATTCATTGCTTATCATCAGCGTCTCCTTTAGCCTAACCGGCATAACTGTGGGACGTAAAACTCAAAGGTTTCATTTCATTTTTTCTTAATCTCTTTGGAATCTTGTACTTAGGTTCACAGCGGAAGCGACGAAATAACTCGACTCATCCATTGTAGCTCTCTTCGCAACCAGTTTCCAAAATGTTGGCAATAAGTTTGCGAAACGGGATATGACGACTCCAATTTTGGGTGAAAAGTCGCTATAAAAAATAATAGAGAAATTCATTGTCTATAAGCATTGTTTTAAAGTTGTAGATGTAAACTAAACAATATGTTCTACTCACTGGCGCAAATCCGTGGGGGGGGGGATGACGGATACATGTCCCCTCCAATCTTGGAACTGAGGGGGACTTCTCCCCAATAATCCGATTTGAAATGTGTTTTTTGGGAGAAATTTGATTATTTTTGTCCGATTGCTACAAAGGAACGTGAGATAAAATAGATGTCCCCCAGAATAAGCCTCAAATCTGCAGCCTCCCAACGCTGAAGACAACTCTGATCCTCCACAACATTGTTTTTCAACTTCATAAGTATTTTGGACATCGCCAAAAAAAGTATGGTAACGGTCTTACCCCCCCCCCCCCAATGTTGAAGACAGATTTGCACCGCTGGTTCTACTCACATCTTTGTAAATAGGGCGCAACCAATCCTTTAATTCAGGGATCATTTCAGGTTGTTTCGGGTACTTTTGTTCATATTGTGGTCAAAATAGTTCCGAAATAATTAACACTACAGTACTTACGTTAAGCAATTTTTTTGTAAAAGAAAAAGTGCAGAATAATTAAAAGACCCCAAAGGACAAATATAACAAACATCTTCTTCGCCTTTATTCACGCAATCTATAGCTAATCTTGTTGCTATCGGTAATGATGTATTACGTGTGTTTCTCAACGGAAACTCTGCGAACTAAAGGACATCAAGTTTGTAGTTGTTCTTCGTTAGAGGGCAAGGGTAACATAACAATGCAGGATTGTGGGGCAGTGAGTATGCTGTATTTCCAAACTCTTCATCAGTTGCGCTGATTAAAACAAACAAACAGAAAAAAAGAACGTAAAAACTGTTTTGAACTAATAATGCTTCTCTACAGATGAACATTTTGTTTGGAGCAAAAAGTCGCTAAATGTGTAAGTAGGTAAATCGTCATTTAAAAATCACCCAAAAAAGTCTCCAATCGGAAAAAAATATTTTTTGTCGCTATCGTAGGGCGACCATACGTCCCGTTTTGACCGGGACAGTCCCGTTTTAGTGGCGTGTCCCGGCCGTCCCGTCAGTAGATGGAAAAAGTAGTATTCGTCCCGTTCTATGTAAATGAAAGAAGTAAATAACAAACCCAGTATCTTTACTCCTTTTAAAAGTATTAATAATTAATAATAACAAAGAGGCAAAAATTGAACTGAAATTCCCTATATTAAACATACTCTATAGTTCGCAGTACTGCTCGAAAGGCAGCAGAGGTTTTAGCAGTTGGTTGTGTGTTGAACAAATTTCAACGTGTCTTTCCTTTTTCATAAGTACCCGCTCTGTAACAAAGAGAGAGAGGAGGAAATCTGATATCAAGGCACTGATAAGAACAAAGGTAGATCTAAAAGTCTAGGGTTGCAAGAACCTGTCCCGTTTTTAACTGAAAATTTTATGGTCAACCTACGCTATCGTTGAGGTCGAATTCCACTTATTTAGCGACTTTACCCAAAATTGGCAACATTGACCCCCACCGAACAACCAGGGTTGAATTCAGGGGGTAGCCCGGGGGGAATCTCCCCCCGAAGAAAATTCATTCCCCCCCGGAGAAACTCCCAAAATTTCAGTCACAAAATGTAGAAATTACTTCACCCAATTATTTGCTTTTCTGTCCGTGTACGTGCAGACGAAATCCGATCTCTCAATATACATATAAATGACGCAGACCCATTCTATATAAATGTTAACATGTAACATCTAAGATAGAATACCAAATAGTGAATAAAACTTGTATTTCTTAACGCTATGACTGAGTTTGGCAGAACATGAAATTGTTAACTGTTGAAGAAAGGTTTGTATTTTAGTAGGTACTATACTCTCGCCCTATATTATATATTAGTAGGTAGCACTAGCACAGGTTGAGATACGAAAGGAAAGATAGGGAAGATCTTTCGATCATTCCATATAATCTCTCATGTCAGCAGACTTCAGTTCTTGAAAATATACAGTTCCTACATTATTTGAAATAGGGCGCCTAAATCCCATTTCTCGCATCGGAAGTAACAGACGTAAATGTGTTTTACGATTGTTAAAGTAAACACATCTTTCTTTAATTAAAAATAATTCAGTTAAAGGGTGAGATTCAGTGGGCGTCATTTAGAGGGATCAAAGAGGAACAGTTATCCCTCCTTGATTAGAGACTTATATAGAATTTATCAATATGATAATAGTATATAAGTGAAAGATTGCTATTGAAGGTGGCCAAGATCCTGCTCAGTGCCGTTCCATGGGGGAGGGGCAAGCGGGGCGACGGCCCCGGGCGCCGAAGTAAGGGGTGAAAAATTCGGGAGGGAAAAAGAAAAGAAAAGAAGAAAAGAAAAACAGAGGAATGAAATACATGTGGACATATATAAAATGAAAGGAAAAAAGTAATGAAAAGTGCTCAAAATCAAGGAAAAGCAGGGTTTACTTTTTAAAATTTTCCCACCTTTGGCGGCTGGTCTGTCGACCTCACTCATATATACGGGGATGCCGTCGTATACTCTCGCGCCAAGCGCTGATTTTCCACGACACGGCACTAATCCTACTGAAGATTTCGTCAACTAAACTATTGATGTATATGCAGTGAAGAAACCAAGGCTAATATGTTTGATTTAGAATCAGAAGTGTGAGAAAGAATGATAACTTTTTATTAAGATATTCCTAAGTATGTTTGTTTTAGGAGAAAAAATATTTCAGTTAATTTAAATCTTTTTAAAAATTTTTACATTAGTAACAAACAGTAATTACTGAATATAGGAAATAATAAAAATAGTTACTGTAAATAGCAGTTAAAGTTTAGTGTAAACTATTTTTGCCAGTCTTTATTTAATGTTTTAGATGAAATCAAACGATTGTTTTCTTAAAATTATAATCTCATTGAATATTTATCAGCAATTAGTCTCAATATTAGGTAAGATGTGTATGTGAATGGAATTGTTAAATATGCTGCTTTCTTGAAAAAAATACAGAAAAATAACCCTCCCCCGAGCAGTTGACATTCCCCCCCCCCCGGGTGTAAATGTCTGAATTCAACACTGCGAACAACACCCCGTTATCTTTAGCCTAGCCAGCATAATAGTGGGACGTAAAACTTAAAGATTTCATTTCAAACTCGTTAAACAAATGCAAAAATCTACACGAAATAAGATACCGTGATCTCTGACTTACGGATAACACCAAGCAACTAATGGTACTGAGTGTGATTGAGTTTACTAATTACTATTTGGCTAAAATCAGTGTTCCTTTATCTATAGTTCTTTTCGTGCTTTGAATTGCAAAGTTTGAAATAACCGTTTTAAATTATTGTGTATATATATATCTTCCGAGTAATTCTGAGAATCATTGCTCTTTCTTTAAGCAATGTATGAGACTGTTAAATTGCTCTTTCCTTAAAATGTTGCACTAAGAAGGATGCATCCAGGAAAGTCCAAATTTGCAGAATGTCTATAGCAGGGAAGAATAAATATGTTTAGTCGATGGCTGCACAACGCCTCCGCTGTCACCACGTTGTCACACAGCGAATACAGCGAACGTTTAAGAGTATTCTGCACTTACTATTAGGTATCGGCCTGGGAACTTTGGCGCATCTACCCAGTCTCCTTCTTGGTGTTTCATTTTTAATGGCGAGTACTGAGTAGGAATCATATTGTAAGCGAATACGTTTCCGGCTGACACCACACTTTTAATTATTGCGACATTTAAAAAAAAAAGACATACCTGTTAATTAAAATGTACAGAGAAGTTATTTCTGGAAAATTCTATTCAGGCCTCTTGTGGTAACAACTGCACTTTAGTAGAAGATACTATTAAGGAAAAGAATGAGGTAAAATAATCTTTATATCGTACAAGCAATGGATGATAACAGCTTAATAAATGATTGTACGTAAATCTTGTTTGAGTTTGAATATAGGATTGTATAAGGCTGTGCATTTTGCATTATTATTGAGGTGCTGCAACTAACTAACTGCAAACCATATGATAAATTCTTACAGTAATATATCACATATTGATTTACTCTGTATGGAAACGAAAATAGTTTAATATATGGTTAACCTCCTTTGTGCCAGGGGCGGATCCAGAGGAAACTTTCTTATTTTATATATAAATAAACCCATCCATAACAAGTTTGGAGCTCTTAAAAGTAGCAGTATTACCGCCGACCGCCCCCCCCCCCAGAAGTCCGTCCTGGATCCGCCCCTGCTTTGTGCCCATAATTTTAAAATTAACGCTTGTGTCACTTTTCAACACTTGACTTTGCAGTAGCTTTCCAACGAATTAGCAGGAAGCCCAAACTTATAGGACACCCTGCAGGTAAATACATTTCTTTGGACAGTTTCACTGCTCCAAACTTAGATTTGAAAAGTGTAGTATTGTTAATTTTATTATTATTGGCACAAAGGAGATCAACCATATTTTAAGCTATTTTTGTTTTCATACAGAGTAAAACAATATTTGACAACATTACAGTAAGAATGTATCATGCACTTTGCAGTATGTTGCAGCACTTTAATAATGGTGCACTATACGTACACTCTAGATCCTGCATATGTCCGATCCATACATTACAAGAAGGCAATACGTATTCGATACAGGTAAAATCTGTATATTTCATATGGACAACCTATTAGCTATATACATCCAATCTATACATTACATATGGCCAACCTGTACGCGACATACGTATAATCTATATGCTGCATGCAGACAGTCTGTAAGCTACATATATGCACTCTGTATGGTGCATACGGATATTCTGTATGCTGTATCTGGACAAGCTGTGTGCGACATAAGGAAAATCTGTATAATACATACGTACAATACGTATACTGTATCTAGTCGTACGTATGGGGCACAAGTACAATATAGATGCTGTCTCGGGGTTGAACGCAAGAAACATACGTACAGAACGTATATTGCATACTTCTTGAAATCATGCTCCGTCCTGATAGTCAGTGTATGTCGTCATTATTAACCCACATGCTACATACGACCCTGACGTCACAAAGCTAGATATTACCTCCGTATATACTTGTTACTGCAGATAACGTCACACGAATGACGTCATTGCACTTGTGGAGACAGTACGTATAATACATACTTTTTCAGCTATACGTTTGCTGCAGGATGTTATATACGGTTGTACGTTAAGTCCAGAAACTACAGGAATTACGAATGTAACCTACGTTTTTAAGTATGCCACCTACATTTTTTTTCTCAGTGTGGTTACTCCTTGTCATCATCATGACTCGTCACTGTAGCGTGAGTGGTTGCAAGTCTAATCATAAAAGTGAGCAAAGTGATTCCACTGCTATCACATTTTTGCTCCCAAAATCAGAGCCATTAAGAAGTCAATACATTAGGAAAATACCTACCGGGATAAAAAAAAAAAAAGTCTAGTGATATGTAGAAAACATTTTCATGAATCTAACATACTTCGTCATGATACATTTGTTGTGGGTGGTGAAGTGAAAGTGTTTCCTAGAAAAATTCCAAAGTTGAAAAAGTGTCAAGTAATTTTCCCAACTTGCCGTACTATCTGTCCTCTATTCCCAGTAAATCAAAAAGGTTGGAAGAGAAAGAGCGGATTCCCTTTGAAGCTGTCAGACAAGGTATTATAGAACATAAAGAATATGTGGCTAAAACGGCGATAAACTCAGGAAAAGATATAGTGTATTACTTCCTTGATAATAAAGAGAGCATTGCAGAAAATTTGGTTTGTGTGACTAGCGCAAAAAAAAAAAATCATTTTGTTATATTGATCTCAAAAAAAATATACCTTGTATTTTAGGATCTCTTGTAGTATTCGATACATTGGATTTTAATATATATGTACACTCATGTCGAAAATTATTGTCGCATGTCTATAAACATGTCGTAGGAATATAATTTGATAACGAATTCGCCCAGTATTTCTTATAATGTTAGTATGTGTATAATTGGCAAAGACATGTATGTGGCAAATTTCGTGTCAAAAGAGCAGTAAATAAGAACAATAAAACGAAAATAAAATTTCCTTGTCCATTTAGCAACATTTTGTTTTACACATTCTAGTTTTCGTATTTATAATTCTTTTCCTATGAAATTTACCACAAATATACATTTTCCGATTATACACATAGTATCAGTATGAAAAGTACCCGGCAAAATCATTTTCAAATAATATTCTTACCAGAAGACAATTATAGACATGCGACAATCATTTTGGACATGAGTGTACATCAAACATAACTTCCAAAAGGGTTAAAAACTAAGTTCTCTAAATATTTTAGAAGGTTTAATGACATTTCTTGAGTAAAAGAATACTATTAAACACAATAGATAAAGTTGACTCTATTGACACTGCTATTTCTGTTCTTCATTATTGTGATTCAACTCAAATACATTTTATTTGTGAACAGCTTAAACGTAACCAGCTGCAAAACCTAATGTTATGCAAAGATGTTATAGTGACAATACTATTTCTTAGCAGTTCCATTATATATACATTCATTATCAGCCTGAGCTTCTCCGTGGCTAAGCGGTTAGCGTACACGCCTTTGGTGTGGGAGGCCCGGGTTCGATTCCCGGCGGGAGCTCCTGTGGTTCGGATTCCACGTTAATCAGTAGGTCCACGTCTCATATAGCCTCGCTGCTGAACGGGACGTTAAACCCAAAACCAACTCAACTCACTATCAGCCTATATTCTTCTTTATAGTTTTAAATTACTTTGTCTACCTCATCCGAGAAATCTAGAAAAAATAATTTGTAAATATCCACTTGAAGGTAGCTCTTTACAAGGTAGTATGAGCTACCTGCAAGCCAAATTGCCTTTTTTGTTAGAACATGATCATGTAATTAACCTACTGATTGACGAAATATACATTTAACAGGCTTATAGTTTTAAGAGTGGATCAATACATGGGTCTAGTCAGTTAAATCCTAACAAGATTGTAAAACAGCTCAAACGTTTATGATTTATTCTGTGTTTTCTAAATTTAAAGAAGTGGTCGGTATTGTACTTGTTCATACCCTTACAGGTGAGCAATAGAAAAACTTGATTTTAGAAGTTATTTTTGCTCTTGAGAAAAATAGTTTTCAGGTGTTAAGCATAATCTCAGATAATAATTCTGTAAATCGCAAAGCTTTTGAGTTATTAATCCCAAACAAAATTCTTGAACCGAGTATTTCTCATCCAGTAGATAACTCTAGACTTTTATTTTTCTATTTTCGATACCGTTCACGTCCTGAAATGCATTCGAAATAACTGCCTTGCAAAAAGAAATGATGGACGCTATGTCATGTATCCTGATATGAATAATGAGAGTGTTCTTTTGAAAGCACAATATAAGTATTTAGAAGTGTTATATAGTATGGAAAAGAAGTCTATTGTAAAATATGGTCATAGTTTGTCTTGGAAGTGAGTGTATCCATCTAACGTGCAAAAACAAAACATAAAACTAGCATTAGATATAATAAATGAAAAGAATGTAGCAGTTTTAAGAGCTATTGCTGTACATTATACTGTTATTTCCTGGGTATGAGGAAACGTGTACTTTTCTGTTTTTTTCTTTTTTTAATAGTAAAAAATAGTGCATGTTCAAAGCGTTTTTGAGGGAAAACGATTCACTGACCCAGACAGGGAACCTGTAAGAGGAATAGACTCATCTGTTGATGTTTTTCGTACTCTATTCATGTGGTTAAAAACCTGGCGACAGAGTGTTCCTATAGCTGATGTACTAACAACACAAACACATTTGCAAATGATGTCCTATGTATTTCATTACTACAGAATGGATTACCTGTTGTTGGGAAAATTCCAGACAGACGACATTGAACGACGTTTCGGGAACTACCAGAAAATGAGTGGTGCTAATTATTATATAAGTTATGTCCAAATTCTGGAGAGTGAAAGGAAGCTTCGTTTTAAAAGTCTACTTATGTTAAGTTCCAATAATGTTTCCATTCCATTGAAATCTCTTCTTCCAGTTGAGAATTTTGAAGATGTTGAAGTTGATATGGGTGCGTTCGTTGGTGCTTCTGAGCATGATTTCGTATTAGAACTAATACTAAAAGATGTTATTCCTATTCTAACTTACACATCTGGTTATGTACCGGTAGTAGGAAAGGAATTGGCACGTAAGAATTGTGTAGAGTGCAAATTGTGGGTAGAATCTGGAGAAGTTCATGTCGAAATTCCCATTGATCTTTTTAAAGAAATGGATCATGGAAACCTAATAGTCCTAACAGAATGTGCGCTTTCTGCAACTGCTGTTGCATTCTACAAAAGCTCCTTGAGTATCACGAGGTTTTATTTCTGTCTACACGGAATCAATTGTCTGTGTTACATCAATTAAGTGTCATCAAACTACTACAAAAAAGCTATGTCTTGTCTTTCAAACTAGAGGATGAATGCCAATGCAAACAGACTTTGCGAGATGTATTGTCAAATATATGTTTACGTACCAGTAAAATAATGCTTGGAAATTTGATAAAGACAAAAAATGACTTTCAAAAGAACTCACACCTTTCCGGTGAGAAATATTATTGTGTGTAATGTACTTTATTATAAATGAACATGGATTACAGCAGCATTTGATACATCTTTTGAGCTGATTTTAATATTTCTTAACTGATAATTGTCTGTTCGCTTATAAACTTAAGTAGTATTTGTAGTATCAGATAATAGTGCAATAACGTTCAGATGTTGCATAACTGTATTTGTTCTCAATCTTGTAATTTTTATTGTAATTAATATTGGTTAAAACATTTATGGGTAATCCTGAATTTTGTGTTTCTTGCTGCCTGAAATAGTATGTACTTTTTCCTTAAGTTGCTGGAATATATGTATTGTAATTCCCCTTTTTTTCTTAAACGCCAGTCCGAAGTAGCAAAACTACTGGAATCGTATAAAAATCAGGTCACTTTTAGCTGGTATATTTATTATTCGGTTAGGTTTATTAGTTTAAGGTACTTGCTACTCATACGCTGCAAATAATATAGAATCTATTTGTTTGGCAGAAATATTTCCTGTAAACTAAAACAGACAGAAAATTCAGTGATACAATATTGTCTCTCTTACACAAAAAAAACTAGCTTGCGAAATTGTATCACCGTAATTCTTTTTTTACTAAAAGTGATTACTTTCATGGTTGCGCTGTAGACGAATCGAGACAGAGCTCTTCTAATAGGAACTCATGCACCTTTCGACATGAGACATTACTTTCACTACATATTTTCGAGACGAGATAGTCTCAACTCTTATATCGTACGCAGCCCTAATTATTTTCTACTCATTATTGATCATGAAACCAAATGCTACATCCACTGGGCCAACTTGTGCGTGATATCCAGTGGCGTAGGGAAGGGGTGGGCCCATCCCCCCACAAAGGTTCGGACAATGTACTTTGGTACTTTGATGTTTGTATTTTTTTTTCGGAAGAAACAACAATTGCCTTCCATGTACTCTATTTCAAATCAAAATATGACACTAAACAGAACCTGGACAAGCTATGTTCGCCAACGTCGTCTTAATTCTTTAAAATATTTGCATTGTGGAGGGTGTTGTATGGATATTGAATTTTCCAGGAATCCATGTTGTTCAAAGGGAAGAGACTTAATTCCTATATGAATATAGTGACCTTGAAGTTATTGTTCTATTGTTTGACATACCAATAACCACAATTGCAAGTATCTTCTTTGACTCAAAGCCTCTCCAGACTGGGCAGGCAGGCAGAAAAGAATTAGTTCCTTTCTGAACATAAAAGGAGTTTCCGAGAAAAAAAAAAAATACTTTACCTTAGGTGAAGGGTTAAGAGGGAATTGACATATTTGAACCCAAGAAATCATTGACCTCGACAAAAAATAACAAAACACGTGACCTGTCATCTCCTCTTTCGAATCATTCATCGCCGTTCCCAACAGGGCTGTCAACCGCACCATAATTATGGTACGCATACTATAATTTCAAGTCCTGTACCAAGTACCATAGAACTTTCATTATGGTACGCAAAAGTACCATAATCCAGGAGTGGCGACTATCTTTTGGGTTCGCTTAAATATTGAAAAATTGACGAATATGCATTTTCTTTTTTTTTTTTTCTTTTTTTTTCACAGAATATAAAGCTACAATTATGATACAGATTTCTTTTTCTCGTATTCTCTGTCTCCAGTTTGCGAAGTACGGTACCATATACTATCCTTGAAGTAAATATATACTATCCCTGAATGGTTTTATTGCCCTGCTTCCCAAAAGGACAACTTCATTGCGCCTTAGAGGGAAGGATTAGGGCGGTTTTCTTTACATAAAACCGTTATTGCCAGATGAGGATTTTATCTGTTCTTTAGTATTCGCCTCTGCACCGCAATAGAAATTGAGAAGGGAAAAGCAATGCAATGGGAACATTGTATTGTACTAGCTGAACCTGCGCTCTCTACACAGCGCATCATTCGCATATGAGCATAAATCTCCTTATCATTCCTTACAACATCTGTATATGTCCCTTTACAGATACAAGTGAAAGACGTATTGATTAAAAAAAACCAAGGGGTATCATAAAGGGGAGACTTTTTCGATTATTTTTTTTCAATATCTCGCACCGTTTGCAAGATTTGAGCCTGCTTCTGGTTGGAGTTTCTAATTCATGTATGACCAGTGTTTTCTTTCTTCTTGCATGCAGTATGTAATAAGCAAATACATTACATACACAATCAGTGACGTATTTAGGGGGTGGCTTCCGGGCTTAAGCCCCCCCCCCCCGAAATCTTACTTAGTATAATAAAGTAAATGAAATACCTTGCAGAATTTTCACATTTCTTGGCAAAGCCCCCCCCCGAAAATTAGCAAAGCCCCTCCCGAAACAAAATTGTAAATACGCCACTGTACACAATTAATAATGAGTGTATCTCAACACTAGCTTCACCATTGTCTTCCTGATTAAATTCTAGCCCGAAATTATGTATCATATTAGCCTATTCCCATTTAAAAAAAACTTGACCTTAATTCAAAATGGCGGATTTCAAGATGGATGCCATCAAGGTCATACCTACCATACAACTTCCCCCTAGGCCTTATATGTATCTACATGGTTGTCCTTTTATTAACGCTCCGTTTACAAAGGTTAGTAAGGACTTCTGCAGTAATCTCTAATAACCACATCACAACTCTTAAAAATTGTAAAAAATAGAAAACATGCACCATGGCAAAAATTTCTTTCATCACAAATAATACATAAATGTCCTCTATCAGCTAGAAAAATTTCATTGAAATCGGAGCCGGACAATTGGGTGATGTCCCTTGTTAGCTTCCTTGTAAAATGCTCTGGCCTCCCTTGCTTTATCGTTCTGGCTACGAGCCTGTAAAGAGGTTTCCATCCATCCACGTGCTTAGGCGCCATTAATTCACCCCAAACTCTCCATTCTGATCCCAATTTTTCTATTCCCATTATTGATGGTGCTAGATATATGTGGTAGATATTACAGTAACACTAGAAAGTGTAATTTTACGATACATCTTTACCTTAAGTAACGTACTGAAGGGTGGGAGAATTAGGAAGGTATCAGAATAGTGTTAATCTGATACCTTCAATTTTGAATTTTGAATTTTCAGTTTTCAGTGTTGAATATACAGTGAGTTAATGAGTTATAAGGATTAATTTCGGAACGTGATGTCTTACAGTTTCTAAACAGTCTTACAGTGATGTCTAAAGAGATGCCATTTACAACCCCCCTAAATTCCTAAACATTTTCTCGCACTGACATTTTTTTCTGAGAGTAGTTTGGCCACCAAATAGTAAATACATACAGCGATGAAACAAATTAGCGAGAAGAAATTAAGTAATTTGGTGTTGTTGACATTTAGAGTTGCTTTTCTTGAGGCATAAATTTAATTGGCAACAAATGGCGTATTGTACATTTTAGATGCCTATCTACTATTTCTACATTTAGACAATTTAAATTTATCTATTCTTTCTGTTAAATTGGCTTTTGTTTATGAATAGGAAGGTGGATGCATTAGGAAACATGGGCCGTGATGTATACTCATGTCCAAAATTATTGTCTTATGTTTATAAATATGTTTTTGTAGGAATATAATTTGATAACGAATTCGCCCGGTATTTCTTATAATGTTAGTATGTGCATAATCGGCAGACATGTATGTGGCAAATTTCATGTCGAAAGAGCAGTAAAAGTAGGGTATCAATGTATGTTCTGCAGACACTTTTCCCCCTTCCACCCCCTAACTACCAAAAAAAATTATGAAGCCACCACTGGCCATTACACTTTAACACAGAAGGATAACCCAAAGTGAGATCGCATAGGCTTTTATGACATTTAAAACCATAAAAACTTACATCTAACCATAAAAACTTATAACTTATAGCGCTGTCTTTGATTGAAAAAATAGTTTTTGTTTGATCGAAATCGGTCTACTAATAGCTGAGTAATATGAACTTAAAGTTAAGTATGTTGATTCACTGTTACGTACATTTATACACATTCTCCACACGCATATACATATATTCAGTTGAGAGAAGCAAAGAGTATACATGTACATGTGATTTACGATAATTCTCCTTCTTTCTTTTTTGAAGCGTGACTTGTAGTAACAATGTAAAGGAGAACTTGTTTCTTTTTACGTCACAAGTTGCATCCTCTCAGGCAGTCATGCATGTTTTTCTTCTCTTTCTTTTTAGTAATCAAGCAGCATATGGAAGTGTAGTAATAACAATACCAATTCTGTCACGTTATACTGTCACGTTATATAGTTACAATTTTCTCTCTCTCTTCACAATCAAAAAAGTTTTAAAATTCTTAGTTGTAACAAGATGATTTTTGCCTTCACGTGACAAACAGGGTTGGAAACTAACATTTTTTAACATGTTTTTTCCAGAATTGTTAAAATTACGAATTAAGCTCTGAAACTATTACTAACGACTCGCTATAACATATGGTAAACATGATATTTTTTTGCAAACGATAACCAACCCTGTTTTTAATGGTGTACTCGAGGGATGTTATTTTTTTAAATCCTTATAACTTCGTTGTTTATTAACCGATTTTCAAAATTCAAACGACAAATGAATACTAATAACAAAACCAATTTTCTAAAGTGCATAAATGGTTGCATAACCCTCACGATATTTCTCCCTTTTTCAATATCTCTACAAAATTTCATCAAATCGAAAAAATAAAAAATACTAGCATAATCTACATAAAATTCTAAGACTTTTTTAAAGAATAACATTTTCCCGAAAACTCAAAAATAAACCCGTAAAAAATTCCCGAAATTTTGAATTAGTTATAACTTAAATATTAACCGATTTTCAAAATTCAAACGGCAATCAATAGAGAAATAAATTTACTATCTATTGAACGTCATGTAGATTGCATAACTCTAAGGAAATAATTACAAAAAAACTCAAATAAATCCCTTATTTATACATGTATCTTTAAAATTTAAATGACATTATGTTCTGTATATCCAAAGGTCTTAGTTTTTTATAGTCTTGATACCATAAAAACACTTATACACTTAAAACATACTAAAAATTACAAGTTCGGATATTGATAATGGAATCTTCTGCTATTTTTTGGATTCATTTCTAAAGTAAAACTGATGTATTTTATAACCATTATCAAAATCTTTCAAACCTCCGTACTTAACAACCAACTTATATTTTTTCATATCTTTCAACACTTCCTCAGTTTCGTCACTATATCTTTGTAGTAATAACGTCTTATATTTCTCATCTAAATGTACTAAAACTCTTTAACCATAACGCTGTGTTTGAATCAATTTCCATAATGTTATCTCGTACGCTTTACCTTTTTCTAACTCATCTATGCGAAGGAATCTCAATGCTTTAACGTCATTTTTTATTCAAATAAGTAGCCATAGCTTATTTGTTATAAGGAAAATGTTCGTTTTATGAGAAATTCATAAAACCAATCCTCATTTGAAATTCATAAAACCAATCCCCATTTGAAATTTTACATACAGAACTCAACAGTTGGATAATTATCTTTTAGACCAGTGTATTTGATTTTTATTCCATCTTTAACGATCTCATCAATCATTTTATCTGTTAAGTGTTTTGTAAATCTAGGTGGAAGAAAGACCTTAAACTCCTCACACTCAACTAAAATGCTCTTTCCAAACTTAGTTTTAATCTTTTCCATTTTCACAATCTTATATTCTGTACCTAATTCTAATTCTCTTAATCCAATAACTTGTTTTTGCTCAAGACTTCCAAGTTTATTTAAAACCTCAATATGACTCGCCATCGTATTTATTATACAGAAAATCAATGAACACTCTTCAATTTTTATCTTCACCAAAATATTTTAATCATTTTTTTGCTAATTGCGTTTATGGAAAAACCTCCATAAACACCACAAAAATACATTTAACTATCTAAAACTCTTCTACTACTTTCTCATTCTTGGGATCATATGTAAAGTTCTTTTGTCCAATTAAAATCGCATAACATATAGTATTAGCAGCCACAGCTTCTGCAGTCTACTACAATCTTTATGTTTGTTCTCTCATTTACTGATACATTCTTCCTCTTACTACAATTAATCACAAATTGGTCTGTTATCTATAAACTCTTTAGGATCATAGTACATTTCGGTATTGCCACATGTTATTCTCTTAAATGCAGTATAATCTTCGTACATCTTAAAATAATCCGTGTTAGCAATATCTAAGTTTCATGATTCTTTTGGAAACACCTCATTCCTTCCATTCTTAAGATAGATATTCTTTACCTTACAATGATCGAACTTACTTGCATCTGCTGTTTGTTTACCACTTCTATCAGTTTGGAACATTACAACTACGTAATCGGGCATATCAAATTGTCTAGAATTAAATTGAGTAGTAACATCAAACTCCAAGAAAGAACCTACAACAGTCTTCTGAACACATTGATAAGTATGGAATGAAAACATAATTTTAGGTTCTTTAAGAATATTCAACTTTAACTGGCTTTCATAATTAGATTCGTATTCAACAATAGGCATTCTTATCTCCATACTTTTTATTGTTATTTTTCCATCATGAGGAGCTGTTGCACCTGCTTCTGTCCCATCCCATTTGTACAAGACATCGTTATTGTTGTTAGCTTTTGTAAATGTTATTCTCAACCCACCTTTTCACATAACCTCTTTATAATCACTTAAAAAGCCTGGAATTAACCTTAATGGGTACAAAACGCTAAAATCCTTTCGTAGACCAAGTTTATCATCTGTTTCAAATCCTGCTTGTTTTAGATATCCAAATTCTGGATTGGAAATCTTTAATGTTCTAATAGCTGTAGATGTTATTCCTGGTAGTTCAATCTTATCTATAACAACTCCATGCTTTCTAACCTCAATTTGAGAAAAGAAGGATGGTAAGAAGTTATCTACAAGTTTTATAGTATCATTTGCACCAAATGTTCCTCCAACTAATGCACCAACAACTTTAAAAGTCATATGACAATCTGCTTTGTGTGGATGTATAAACCCATCCCCCACATCGAAATCAAACTCAATATCTTTGTTAGCTTCATTCAAATTATTAAATGTTCTTGTGTTAGCTTTAAAACTCTGTAACTCGTAACTCTCAACACTATCCATTTATTATAAGGAAAATCTTGAAACAACGCTTTTATGGCATAAAAGAATCATACATAATAACATTTAAAAACTTATAATCCCCATCCTAACTTAGCCTTAGCATTCATAGCAGTACCAACCCCAAAAGCAGCTAATCGTTCACCAATTGATGCATCACTACTAAATGCTCTTTTCCATGCTTTAGTTTCTAGTTCCTTATCTGCAATATGTCTTGACTCTGTATCTTTATTGTCTCTGTAGTATATATCGTGTTCTTTATAGGCCTCATCTAGAGGATTAATACCTTTATCACATCTTGCTAACCTTTCTTGTAGCTTAGTTCCCGGGCCACAATACGAAAATCCTGGAATATGTAATTCAAATGGGAGTTTATTAATCAAATCATTTACTAATCCTTTTCCAAGCTTCTCATCATTCCAGAATCGTGGTGGTAATGTATTTAAGATCTTAATCAAATAACCTATACCTTTTGGATCATTAGGAATAAATTGTGAAAGCTTGTTATTAATCATACTCACTATACCTATTTTCTCATTATAAAAGTTATTATTACCAGCCTTTTCTTCTCCATCTATAACTATTAGCCGATCAATTAACTTTCTCACATCATCCATCCATATATATTCTTTAGGTATCTCTGTATATTGTTTAATTCCTTCACCAGTCCTTTTAGGAGTTGGAGGTAAAGATGGTTTAATATAATTATCCCAAATAGGCTTGATAATATTAATGTACTTAGAAACTCTATTAGATGCTACTTTTTTATCTCGATTATATTTTTGGAAGGCAGTATCTGATTCTATTATTATTTCCTTGTACTGTTCAAAATCGTCATCATCATAATCTCCAATGGTTTTATTAGTATTCATCGTTAACAATTTCCATAGACCTGTTCCTTTATAAGTTTTACCATTAATTACCAAATCATCGCCACTCACTTTAACTTCAGAATTTCCTATCTTATTTATTATTTTTCCATCTTCTCCTACAGTTCTTATTCCAAATACACTATCATTTCTTTTACTATAATATTTCGTTGCAATCTTACCAAATGATTGCGCTGTTGTTAAAGGTTCTACTCCTTCAACTTTGTCTTTAATTTGTTTTCTCATTTGTTTTATTTCTCCTGTTAGGCGTATCACTACTACTTGGGGAACTATCATAAGTTACCTTTTTAGGTGTTTTTAGTAGACTAGGATCTATTGAAGCCGTCTTATGTACAACTGGAACAAGTTAAGTTATTAGATTTTTATTTTGTTCTGCTACTTCTTTGATTTCACTTCCTAAATTTTGAATAGCATCAATTACAGGTTGTTCTTGTGTCTTAAATTTATCATATATACCTGCTTTTCTTTTTTCCAAGATTGAAGCCCTTTATCAAGAACTTCTTTAACTTGATATTCTTATTAATTTCTTTCTCATCCATTTATTATAAAGAACACGAACAAACGTCAATAAACGTCAAACGTTAAAACGTGAAAAACAAACGTCAAAAAACGTGAAAACGTGAAAAAACATCAAACGTTTAAGAAGTGTTTTATCTTGATCCTATACTTACGATTGTTTACCTTCCTTGTCATATCAATTACTATAAAACCATAATCTTCTTGCCAACATTTTGAACATATCTCTTTAAATTTATCATAAGACATATCTCCTCCAAAAAACTCATTATACACAGGTTTAAGATTAGTATCATCTTGTCTGAATATGCATAGAAAGTAAACGTTATCTCTTATAAGCTGTTTAGGTACTTTTGAATATGTTTGTGCAAGATAGAAACAGTCAAAATGTCTATGTCTATCTCTTGTAAAGAAATTTCTAACAGTATCTTGATTCTCTAAAATGAAATCATCAAACACAACGACAGAGTATTTTTCACATTCATCAATAGGTACAATACAATCATTACTGCTTAAGAACGTTGCTATTTGCTTCTTAAACTTTAGTTCTGCTTTTTCAAATCGATCTTTTAATTGTTCATACTTTGGCTGATTCATGCTTTTAGAATATATGTAGAAGTAATTATTGTTTAACCAACCTGGCTGTAATAAGAAGTTAAATAACAAAAAAGTTTTACCACACCCAGATGGACCCACAATAAGACATCGAATATCATCAGGTATAAGCTCTCCATTTCTTTTCTTAACTGCTGTTTCTTTTATCATCTCTTTTACATCCCAATTAATAGTTTTCTTACTCATTTATTATAGAGAAAATCGTCTCTTTTATGATCCTATATCTTTAAGTTGTTCTCTGATCTTAAGCAACGTATCTTTTATATATTCGTTATCCATTTCACCATTTAATGTTATTATCATCTCTACCTGTTCTTTAAATGAGTTAATACAAGTGACAATGGTTTTATATTCGTCTTTTCTTTTGCTTATGTTTAACTTAGAAGACAAACCTGTTATAATAGCACTTCCAGTTGCAAGAGACGTTGTTAATATTGAGTAAATTGTTACAGGTATAAAAATATTAATAAACTCAGTTGTTGCAGAAAGTATAACTGATAACGTGATCAAAGTGTAGTATGCATATTTAACAATTCGTAGTTTTCTCTTTTTCTTCTTTAAACTGTATTCTAACTTTTGAATGATATCTTCTATTAACTTGATTACTTTCTCTCTTGGAATATCTCTAGGTAAATCAAACTCATTCATTTATTATATATTAAATGGCTAAGGTATTTAAGTTAACGAGTGATACTTCTGTTTTAAAGAAGAAACTCCATTACAAATTAGACATCAGTAGCAACTATTTAAGTATAGGACTAGTTGGGTTTTACACAACATACTTAACACCAAACATTACAGAGAAAAATAATAAATTAACATTTTGCAGTAACCTTCATCCTAATCTTATAAAACAACTCATAGTTCAACCTGGTCATATAGTTTAAAAGAATTAGAAGAATATATTAAATCAGATCTTCCATACTCCGCCGATGCTTTTAAAAATATTAAATTTACTGAGGACAGAGAGAAAAATAGAGTTAAAATATTTAGCGAGCATTGTGATATAACCTTAGATACCATTAACACTGTATTAGGTTTTACTGAGAAAAACTTAATCAAAAACATAGAACATGTTGGAGATAAGACACCAAAGTTTCACCCTTTCGATACAATTAATGTTCACTGTAATATAGCAGATGGTATGTTTGTTAAAGATACAGAATACACATATAGAGAAACAGGAATTATAGTATCATTTAAAACAGATGCCGAGTTTAAACATAGTATTATTTACGAACCTACTTATCCATTATTTTTCCCTATATCCAAAGACAAGGTTGATAATTTTGAGATAAGGATAACAGATGAGACTGATTCCTTAATTGATTTTGGTGGAGCTACAACAACTGTACTTTTACAAACTAAGATTTTCTCTTAAATAAATAGGAAGATGTGTTCTATTAAAAGTTGTATGTTTAGTGTTCCTTATAACGAACTAAAGGATTTAAATATTGATCATGTATTAACAAAGAAACAACTTAGCGACAAATCTAAGAAAATTAAAGAAGGTAAAGGAATGGATTTAACTTTAACTACTGCACAAATGAAAAAGATTAAGAAAGAGCATATGGGTGGTTTTATTTTTACAATTCCGGCCATTTTAGCAGCTTTAGGAGCAGTTGGCTCATAGGCGGTGCAGCAGCGATTACTAAAACTGTACTTGATGCTAAGAAGAATAAACAAGAACTTGAAGAACAGAAAAGGCACAATATGGCTATGGAAGAAAAGCAGGGAGCAGGTAAACCAAAGAAGTCAAAAAACTAAAACCATTGACCAACTTTGATATAGAGAGGTTGGTTAAAGAATTAAAGATAAAACGATTTAGAGGTGTATTTAAGAGTGATGAACTTCCACAAAAACCCTATGTAAATGAGTGTGGTGTAGTTAACCTTGATAAATCAGAAAACATTGGCACTCATTGGATATGTTATTGGAAAGATAGCAATAAAAAGTACGTGTTCGATTCTTATGGTGGTGTTCCTCCTAAACAACTAGTACAATATCTTGGTACCGAAAACTTATTTTACAATGACGAACGAATACAAGACTTTAATTCAGTTATATGTGGTCATCTTTGTGTTAAGGTTTTAAATCTTCTAAATCAATGGTATTCTTTCAGTGATGTTTTGTGTATGATTAAAAATGAGTAGGTTTAAGTGCTTTTATGGTATATCCATAAAAGTTTTGTTTTAATATAACTATGGAAGCTATACACAATAGATTTTTAGATTATTTTGAGAAGCATGAGGATGAACTAGATGCACTAGTTAGATATAATTTTTGTTGGTATTTTCGGGATGTTAGTAAGATAGACTTAAAACATAAAAACAACGCATATACAGTTATTCAGTTATGAAAAATGTTAATACCTAAATTTTTGTACACGGAAGAAGAGTTGGATAAGTTATATCCAATAATTACCTTAAAGGACTTGTTATCAAATTATACTCCGGACCATTAAAATGCAGTTATTGTGGTAGTAAGTCATTAACAAAAGGTATGAGCAGTTACATTTGTGATTATTGTTCTGTAGCGAATGGTTGGGTTTTCAGTACTAATGAAGGAATGAGAGCTGGTTGTGTAAGAAAACCATGGTATGATACTACAAAAAGATTTAAGTTACAGCTATCTCGTTTGCAAGCTTTACAGAATAGAATTATTCCTGAAGAGGTGTTCAAGGTGTTAAATGATGAATTTAGAGATATATCAAAACAGTTAATATCAACAAAAGATGTTCTAGAAGTACTAAAGAAAAATAAATACACAAAATATTATGATGATGTCTATTTAATACACTACCACGTTACCGATCAAAAACCATTAAACTTACGATATATGGAAGAAACACTTATAAACGACTTCGAAAATTTATACGAAACCTTTAAAGAACTGTATCCGAAAATAGTATTGTTTATTAACTTAAAATGTGTATTGTACTATCTGATGAAAAAGCATGATGTTCATGTTGATATTGATTTTAAACACTCATCTAGACAAATAGAGATGTTAAAGAAATGTTTTGAAAAATTAGGATGGGCATTTTCTGTATAATAAATGAGTATGGATATATTTGGTAATGTTAAAGATAGAAAAGATGATGTTAATATTAGTGAAGAAAAATTAAAATTGTTGGAGAATTTAAATGATGTTGTTAGCGTAAGTCAACTTACATCAATAGAAGCTCAATTAGAGAACGATAGAAAACGATTTGAAGATGCATTAGAAACGTTACAAGACACATACATAAAGAAAGAATATTTTCAAAAGATTAGGATGGATACTACTAAATTGATTATGCAAAAGGAAACTATACCCTTTTTATGTCGATTAAGAGCTAAAAACGTTAAGGAACCAATCTTTAGAATATTTAATCTTTCTAATGGTTACAAATTTTTCTATAGTGGGAAAATAATGCACATGGAATTAAGTTTGGATAAATGCTTTCTAGACATATATTTAGGCGATACTTTGATTGAAAATTTACCTTTTAACTTTAACAACAACGATATAATTACAATTAAACCAACTAAAAATTCAGCTATGGAAGAAGATCAATTATTGTTTGTTGTAATGTACATAGAAAGAGAGCTTTCCTAAAGACGTTTGCTATATAATAAATATGGATATTTTTGGTAACATTAAAAGTATAAAAGAAGAAGCTAGAGAAGTTTTTACATCCTGGGTTGATTTTAAAAATAAAAGATTGGTTAATGTATCTAATGCTATTGATAAACAAGATGTTGTAATATTAGAACAGCTTGAATCAGTGAAAGAAGAGTTTAATTTACTTACACGAAAACAAGTTGTTGAATTTCCATGTCGATTGGCAGAAGATGATCTTGGGAAACCAGCCTTTTTTGTATATAATTTAGCTGCCGCCTACAAATTTCTTTATAGAGGTAGGTTAATGCATATAGAATCGAGTCTTAATAAACATCTTATAGATCTATTTTTAAATGACGCTTTAGTTGAAAGTTTTCCATTACACTTTAATATAAATGATCAGTTAACAATTAGACCATCCAAAGATTCTGAATTGAAAGAAGGTAAATTATTATTGCTTATTATGTATATAGAAATAGAAGATGAAGGTGAAAACGAATCAAGTGATGATGATGATAATGTTAAAAGTATAGTATTAGGTAGTGATAAATTATAATTTTTTTGTTGATTTTCTATACAATAAATAATGATGATGTATTGTGTTAAGTGTAAGAAATTGACAGATACGGAGAAAGATACTATTAGAATTGAACAAACAAAGAATGGAAGATATCTAAAGAAAGGTATTTGTTCTGTATGCGGTGTTACTAAAACTCAATTCGTTAAAAAGAATGATTGACTATATGATGGTAAAGGTGTTAGAGAAGACGTTATAGAAGAAATTCACAAGCCATCTAGAAAAAACTTTGACAGTATAAGTGTAGTTATAAAAGGTATCGATGATCTTTGGCAAGCTGATCTTGTAGAAATGGATAGTGGAGTATTAAAAGGTGTTTCCAAATTAAATAAAGGTTATAAGTATCTGCTAACGATTATAGATGTGTTTTCGAAATATGCGTTTGCTGTTCCTGTTAAAGATAAGAGTGGTAAGAATGTTACAGAAGCATTCGAATCCATATTAAGAATGAGAAAACCTAGTAACTTACAAACTGATCAAGGCAGAGTTTTACAATAAAGAATTAAAAAGTTAATGGAGGAAAATAAGATTAATCATTACTCAACCTATAGTGGTAAGAAAGCTTCTGTTGTTGAGAGATTTAATAGAACACTTAAACAAAAAATGTGGAAAAGGTTTACAACACAAGGGAATTACAAATGGATAGAGATATTACCAACATTGGTTAGTGAGTATAATAATAGAGTACATAGAACACTTGGTTTAAAACCTATAGAAGTTAATAAGAAAAATGAGCGAACAATATTGGAGAAAGTGTATAAGAATATAAGCGTGTTAAACCCAAATACAAATTAGGTGATTATGTTCGGATAAGTAAATCGAAAGGGTTATTTGAGAAAGGATATACACCTAATTGGTCAACAGAAGTATTTGTTATTAGTGAAGTTATTCCATCTAATCCACCTACATATAGAATTAAAGATTTAGAAGAAGAGGATGTAGAAGGTAGATTTTACGATCCAGAACTATTACAGATGAAACATAAAGATGAATACTTGGTGGAAAAGGTGTTAAGAAAGAAAGGTGATAAAGTATACGTTAAATGGTTAGGATTTGATGATTCACATAACAGCTGGATAGATAAAAGTAATGTTGTAGTGTAAATATAAACGTTGTCTTTTATGGAATAATAACGATAAAAGGCTAGTTTGGAGGAGATAAGGGGCGACGAATCGTTCCTCTCTGTGTTAGATGATTATGTAAGGGTGTAACGATTTCGAAAGAGTTAATACTTGATATGATGAGATGGTGAATGAGAATTTATTTGTGTGGGTAAAAACTCCGAAAATGATTAAATCAACATTTTCATATAATAAATATGAGTACTATGGATAATTCGTATAGTTTAAATGATATTTGTTATGAACAGATTAAAGGTAATTATTGGTATGGTATTTTTGGTGATTTTAAATTGATTATAGATAAGAGTACAGGATACTTTAACGCTACTAAGCTGGTTCAAGATGGTGGGAAAAGATTTGATAATTGGCTGAAAAATAAAGAATCTCAAGAACTAATAGAATACTATAACAAAAAACCAACCCCTATAATCATAGGAGTTGCTCTACATACTTAGTAAAAGGAGGAGACAAAGAAACAGCATATATTATCTCAGGAACATACGTTTATAAAAAAATATTTATTGCTATAGCTCAATGTTGTCTAAAGAGTTTTACGATAAGTGTTATGATATTATTGAAGACTACTTCACACAAGATGCCGAACAATACTTGGATGATAAAGAACAACTACAAACGCACGTACAAGAGATAGAACAACAAATGAATCAATTACGTATAAACAATAAGAAACAAGAAAAGGAAATAAATCGTCTTAAAACAATCGCAACACCATATACAGATGATATTTGAAAAGATAATTGTCTAATCATATACAAGAAGAACAAACCTAATGATCCTTTCCCTTATTATGCTATTCGCTGTCAGAAGAGAAGCGTATATAAGCCTCTTAATGAAGCAGAAGAAAAATATCCGAATCATGTAATAATATATGATAAGTTTAGAGATCCTAACAGTATTAAGCTATTCAACCTAATGCAGCAAGAACTAGATATTCGTAAAGGTAAGGGTAATGAGTTTTGGATATCCTTATCAGAAGAAGATTTGGTTACAAAAATTGATTGTTTATATGATCGGTTAATATCTGATAATTAAGGTTAATATCTAATAATTAAGGTTACGACTTTTATGGTATAATAACCATAAAAGGTAATTAGTTAAACATTAAACAAACCATCTGTTGTAACATCGAATGCTAAACTCAATATACTACCTAAATCGGAATTATTACGGTATTTTCTTATTATAATTCTCCAATCTACGTAATGTCTAAATAAATATATAAACTCTACAGAAAGGTCTTGATAAATTGAAATGTTATGCCAATGAACTTTGTCTTTGAACTCTGCAATAAATCCTTCTGTTAAATTTTGAAACATTGAAATTATTTCCCAATCTACTTTGTCAGTGTAATCTCATAAGGTTTTCTGATAATTGTTGAGTTCCAGATAAGCGTCACCAAGAAACTTTATCTGCATGTTCTCGTATAAAGGCTTCAGAGAGTTTGCTTCCATAAGATATAGCATCAAAATCAACTTTGTCTATAAACTCATTAATAAATTCTTCAGATAGGTTTTGATTATACGATATTTCTCTCCAATGAACTCTATCTGCAAATTCTCTTATAAAGTCTTCTGATAAGTCTTGGCTTTCCGAAATAATCTCCCAATCAACTTTATCAGCTAATTCTCTTATAAACTCTTCCGATAACTTTTTCCATGAACGTATTTCACTCAAATTAACTTTCTCCTGATATTTGCGTATGAAATCTTCTGTAATGTGATCATAGTTATATTCCTCCTCATAATCATCATAACCTATAGATAACTATTGTTCATCAGTCAGTGAATCTAATATCTCATCAGACAAGTTCATAACGTTTGTATAGAGAATGTTTTGTATAAGAAATGAGTTCTTTTCTTTAATAGCTTTCTTGAACAAATGATTTAACATACCTATGGAGATGCTAAAATTTATTTTGTCTTCATCATTATAACCTCCAATATCTAAATGTTTACATACACAATCAAATATAGGTTTGTAAGATAATATTTCCTTAGCACTAGTCATATTCACCTGTTCGTTTTTATTCTTAGATTTTTTAAATTTATCACATTTTTGTTGGTTTTCTATATAATAAATATGGAGAAAGAATTTGATTTATTACATGATAGACTTAAACTAATTCATCATGATCTTAAACTCTTAGCAGCACTACTAGAGAAGCAAATACTGTTAAAGGAAAAAGAATTATTAATAATGCAACAAAAAAACATCTGATTTGAGTAGTGATAATGAATATAAATATGGTAGTGATGATTATGACGATGATGAGTAAGTTTACAAAAATGATTTAATTTTAATATGTGTATATGTAACTTTGATGGGTTATTCCCATGAAAGTCGTGTTCTAATACAACGCGTAATATGTAGACAATGGCAGGAGTGTACAATGTTAAGTGTTGTATTAGGATATATGGAAGTAAAAATAGTACAAAAATGATTAGAAATAATCCGGCGAAGATAAAAATTGAATAGTAAGATTTTCTATATATTAACACTTTCAGCCCCATGTGTATCTTTTTGATACACAGTGAGGGTTTACTGATGGACCACGTGTATCAAATAGATACACATGGGCTGACAGTGTTCATAGCAAACTGTAGTCTGGTCCCGGGATGAAATTTACTCAAATAGGGTTGGGGCTGAGAGTGTTAAAAGATGAGTAATTATATTAGATTTACTGTAATAGAGTTAAGGCGGCAATGTAAAGAAAAGGGAATCAAAAGATATTCCCGATTAAGGAAAGCAGAACTGATAGACCTTCTTAAACAATATGATGATGAACAAAGCAGAAGACAGATTAGAGATATATTCCCATTTAAACAAGAAGTAATTGAAGAACCGAAACCAACACGTATACCTATAAAAGTAGAATTAGAAGAAACAGCATTAAAGAAGCGTTTACAAACCATTAAAGTTGAAAACACAGGAGGATATAAAGACCCAATAAAATTTTTAGATACAAGTGGAAGAGTTGCTATTAACAAAATCAAAGAGGAATTAAAATTTCACCCTGTTAAAGTTAACCTTGTTTTCATTTGTGACTATATTAAAGATAAAGAAATACAAGAGCGAAATTTTAAAACATCAAACGAGAGAATATTAGAATCAACTGACTTAAATGAATATATATCTTATGCCAAACAAAAGCTTCGTAGAGAAATGGAAGAATTTGAAGGTAGAGGATCAGGATGGACATTGCATCAAATTAAATATTTACAAATCAGATTAAACAAGTATGTACCATTAAGAGCTTCTTCCTATATTGAACTTCCTAAACCAATTAAGGATAAGAAAGCAGTGATTAATATTAAAAATAAAGACAATAAATGTTTCTTGTATTCTATTGCAAGCTATTTAAAACCTATAGACAGATGTTCTCAGTATCAAAGACCTTCACATTATAAACAGCTTGTTAATGAGTTGCAAAAGAAGTATTGTGATAACATTGAATTTCCTGTACAATTAAATGATATTCCAAAATTTGAAAGAAGTAATATTTCTATCAATGTTTACAGCTATGACAGGAACTATAATGTATATCCACTTCAAATCACAAAAACAAAGCAAGAAAAACATGTTAATTTATTATATATAAAAGATGATCAAAATAATAGTCATTTTTGTTGGATAAAAGACCTATCACGATTAATAAGAACTCAAGTAACAAAACATACTGAGAAGTTATACTTTTGTGATAGATGTTTAACAAGATACTTTCGAAATGAGAAGCAATTACAGAACCATGAGCTATATTGTAAAGAACATGAGGCTCTTAGAATAGAACTTCCAAAAGCATACGACAATCAAATAGAGTTTCAAAACTATAATCGTTCATTAAGAGTTCCATTTGTCATATTTGCCGACTTTGAATGTATCTTATGTAAGTTAAAAATAGAGCATAATTGTAGTAAAACAGTAAAATATCAAAAGCATGAACCAATCAGTTTTTGTTACTATATGAAATATTCAAATGGGAACTATAAAGCCCCTGTTAGTTATAGAGGTCCAGATGCTGCAAAAGTATTTATTGAAATGTTGCAAAAAGAAGCAATAGAAATTATGGAAATATATAACAGGATAGTTGATATGACCCCGCTTAGTGAGGAGGAAAAAGAAGTTTATAACAGTTCGGATACTTGTCATATATGTGAGAAAAACTTGAATAACTTACCACCAGCTGTTGAGAAAAAAATAAATATATTAAAGAAGAAAATACAGTTCTACAAGGATAAAGATGATATGAGTGAAAAAATAAAAGAATGGAAATACGAATTAAGAAAATGTTTGTATAAGATAAATAAAAATAAAGCAAAAGTAAGAGATCATGATCATTTAACTGGAAAGTTTAGAGGTGCAGCTCACAGTTATTGCTATTTAAACTATAAAAATCCTAACTTTGTTCCTGTATTTCTTCACAACTTAACTGGCTGATACGCATTTGTTTATTAAGGAGTTAGCTTATGATACACAGAAAATTAAACTGATCGCAAATAATGAAGAAAGGTACATAACATATGAAAAATATGTAAAAGCAGGACCAAAAAAGATGGAATAAATTTAAGATTTGTTGATTCATTTAGATTTATGCCAAAGAGTTTAGCAGAGTTAACTAGTAATTTAAAACCAGAACAATTTCGAGAAACATTAAAGTTTTTCCCGATTGATAAACTTGATCTAGTTAATACTAAAGGTGATTATCCATATGACTTTTTTGATTCATTTGAAAAATTGAAAGAACCTGTTCCATTGTCTCCAGACAAATTTACAAACAGATTAACAGGAGAAAAAATGAGTCCTGAACGCCATAAGCTTCATGTACGAGTTTGTAAAGAATTCGATCTAAAGTTAGGGGAGGACTTAACTGAACATTATAACAAAACAGATGTCCTCCAATTAGCAGATATATTTGAAAACTTTAGAGATGTGTGTTTAAAGGCATATGGATTAGATCCTGCATGGTATTATACAGCACCAGGCTTATCGTGGGATGCAATGTTAAAGATGACTAAAATTAAATTAGAAATGTTAACTGATTATGATAAAATACTAATGCTAGAAAAAGGTATACGAGGAGGGATCTCGCAATGTAGTAAAAGATATGTAAAAGCTAACAACAAATACATGGCAAATTATAATAAAGATAAGTGTTCAACATACCTAGCATATCTAGACGCAAACAACTTATATGGATGGGCGATGAGTCAATACATGCCCTATAAAGATTTCAAGTGGGTTAAACCTTGCATAGATATAATGAACATTCCAGATGACTCTGAAACCGGCTACATATTAGAAGTAGATTTAGAGTATCCGAGGTATTTACACAACAAACATTCTGATTTACCATTAGCTCCAGAAAAAATGTGCCCACCAGAATCTAAACAATCAAAACTACTAACGACACTTTATAAGGAAAGATATGTAATTCACTATAGGAACTTAAAACTATATATGTCACTTGGAATGAGATTAAAGAAAGTGCATAGAATATTAGAATTCAAACAATCAGACTGGTTAAAGAAATACATTGATTTAAATACAAATATGAGAACGCAAGCTAAAAACAAGTTTGAAGAAGATTTTTATAAGCTCATGAATAACTCGGTATTCGGAAAAACAATGGAAAATATTCGAAAGAGGCAGCCCATACAATTAGAATGTGATCCTGAAAGAGTAGAAAAATTAATTGCAAAACCTAATTTTGATTATAAAACAATATTTACAGAGAATTTGTGTGCTATACATATGAAAAAAGAGCGATTGACATTTAATAAACCAATATATGTTGGTATGAGTGTATTAGAACTATCGAAGCTATTAATGTATGATTTTCACTATAACACGATGAAGCCGAAATATGGAAACAATATAGATTTATGTTATATGGATACTGATAGCTTTATATGTGAGATTGAAACTGATGACTTTTATAAAGATATAACAGATATAATTGATCAATTTGACACGAGTGAATACAAGGAAAATAACATATATGGACTACCACTAATAAACAAAAAAGTAATAGGTAAGATGAAGGATGAGAATAAAGGTAAGATAATGACAGAGTTTATTGAATTGAGATCAAAGATGTATGCTTATAGAGTAGAAAATAAAGAAGAGAAAAAAGCTAAAGGAGTAACTAAAGCTGTAATATCAAAGGAGTTGCAATTTAATGATTATAAAGAAAGCTTATTTAAAAATGAAGAAAATAAAGTATCTCACTAGTCTAAATGTATAAAGACATAAACCTCATTACTATATTATTAATATATATATAGTATAACCGTTCATAAGCTAGCATTAGATTCTTCAGATGATAAAAGATATATATTAAGAGATGGTGTAAATACATTAGCTTGGGGTCATTGTAAGATAGAAGAGGAGTAGTTGTAGTTTTAGTTATAAGTTTTAGATGTAACTTAGTTATAAGTTTTTAGATGTAAGTTTTTATGATTTTAAATGTCATAAAAGCCTATGCGATCTCACTTTGGGTTATCCTTCTGTGTTAAAGTACAATAGTCAGTGGTGGCTTCATAATTTTTTGACAGTTAGGGGGGTGGAAGGGGGAAAAGTGTCTGCAGAACATACATTGATACCCTACTAGTAAATAACAATAAAACAGAAATAAATCTTTCTTGTCCGTTTAGCAACATTTTGTTTTACTCATTCTAATTTTCGTATGTATAATTCTTTTCCTATGAAATTTACCACAAATACGTATACATTTCCCCTTTATACACATAGTATCTGTACACATAGTAAAACTACCCTACAAAATCATTATCAAATTATATTCTTATAAGAAGACAGTTATAGATATGCGACAATCATTTTGGACATGAGTGTACCAAGGGGCATGTAATAATAACTGTTAATTGTAATGGATTTATGAATATATCTATCTTTGAAACCAAAATGCGTCTTTCCATACTCATTGTATGTTCTTTCAGTAAATAACCTATTAAACAATGGTCGGATTTTGGTGACATACTATCTTTTAACTAGTATAACGTAGACATTGCTAACTTGTACATAAAACTTGAATAAGTTTCTCACCTTGTAGAAATGTTTTTTTTTTTTTTTACCAGTTTCTCATCAAGTCATTTTTAAAATTTTACGTCATATTTCAAATTTTTTAGTCATTTTAGGACATTTTACTTTTTCAGTTTTGCATGATTCTGTCGAAAGGAATTTCTCGGATTTTTTTCACACTCACATTTCAATTAATGGTTTTCGTGATTTATGTTAGACGGAAATTACACAAGCGTGCATTTTAAGTTCCTGGTGGGACTCATGTTCGAATTCCACGTAAAGTTGCAGATCAACGTATCATATAGACTCGCTGCTGAAAGGGATGCTAAACTTTATTTGACCCCACCTCGTGTGATATTCCATTTGTGCCTAATGTTTAAACTTTTCTCTCTTTCAGTCCCTTCTTGCCCCTTAGGACAGGCACCAAAAAATTGAAAATAGCCTATGGTCTTTTCCAGATTATGGTCTCTGCTAAAATTACCTGGAAGGAGCTTCGAGTTCCATCTTCCTAATATGAAAGACTAGTGAGATACTTTATTTTCTTCATTTTTAACCGACATTTTCACGCTTTGAACCTCCTCTTTCCCCGTTAGGACATGCACTGAAAATTGAAAATAACCTACGGTGTATTCCAGACTGTGATCTCTCTAATAACGTTACATGGAAGTAGTTTTTATACCAAGTTGCATCTACCTGGAAGCGAGTTGCATCTTCCTAACATGAAAGACTCGTCAGATTTTTTTGTCAGTTTTTAACACACTTTCCCCTCTTTAAATCCCCCTTCTCTTCTCTTATAACACGCATCAGAAAATTTAAAATAGCCTATGGACTCTTCCAGACTATGATGTCTTTGATAAAATTACTTAGAAGCGTGTAGAGCAAGTGGGTATGGATTTGTATACAGGACAAACTGGACGTCATCCCTCGGCGAGCACACAATCCAGGGGAAAGGAAGGAAGAAAGGAATGGGGAGGGAGGGAAGCGACTTGGAAAATGTAAATTAGGTACCATCCCTGCATTTGCCTGGTGGGAGTGAGGAAAACGCAGGAAAAACTTCACTCAAGAAGGCAGGCCTGAAAAATCTGCTACACTTTTTCGACCGAGTGACCTCACGGGCAATCGAACCCGGGACCGCTCGCAGCAAAGTCGAGAGCGTTAGAGACTACGCCACGCGGGGCCATATATATTAGGATTATTAGTGAATATTTGTTTATAGAATATCAAAAAATAGAGGGTACTATTTCAAGAAATTCTAAATTAAAAATAAAATAACCCAAAAAGTAAACTATTTATTGTGGGTGTTTCTATGAGAAATTAATGTATTTATGTAACGTTATAGTGTTATTGATTTAATATTTATTTATGGAATGGGAATAGAATGGCATGAGTCGTTTTTGAGAAAAAACTGTGTAAACAAAAGGACTTAGAGTAAACTACCTCTTGTGTATACACTCATGAAAATTTACTTATTTCATATTTTAGGGTTGTTAATGAGAAATTCATGTATGAAATACGAACAAAATCCCCTAAGTCGTTTTTGAGAAAATTGCTCGAAAAGAATCCACCCCAATGAGTTAATAAATTTATAAAAATATCGATAAGTTAATTGAAATGGGGATTTTTTATTTTTTTTAAATATTAAGTTGTAAATCTTGTATCCTGTCGTCGATCAAAAGTAAAAAGACCCGATGACGAGTTTGCTCTTAATACCCGGAACTCCTAATACGTTCTGTGATAACGATTACAACAATAAAGACTAAACGTGTAAATTGGTAGTGTTGTAAATAATATGATGAATACACAATTACTCAATCTGCACTAGATAATGACATTATATTTTCCTCATTTTAACAGAAATACCTGTACAGTTTTCTAGAATAAGAATAAGTATCTATCAAACATAGTTATTCATTTTTCCTTTCGTGTTAGATTAAATGTTCAATTTAAACCTTAGACGTAAAATATACAAAATAATAATTAGTGATTACCAAACGAGTGCATTGTATGATGAAATATTTTTTTAAATGAAAACAATGTTAAAATCAGTCAAGCTTTTCATTCTATTCCCTTTCTTTTCCCTCATCTGGTATGATATCATTTTCATGAATCAATTCAATCAGGAGAAAAATGCACGACCCAAGCCCTCGTTTCTCTTCTTCATCAGACTTTAAAACATTTATACCTCATGACGAAGTGGTTAGCGATCTTGTCTCCGGTGTGGTGGAGCTGGATGCGATTTGAGGTTGGAAAGTGTGAACTTCAGGTACTAGGTTGTCCTCGTTTAATATAACCTCGGAGGTTAAAAGTGATCGTAACCCTTATAGAATTCTTAAAGTCAATTTCACCTTCCGCTGCCTTAACTAAGGGTTTTGACATGGCGACAGTGGTTTTCTTTTAAATTTTCATCTGATAAAAAACGAATGCTGATCAAACAATCAAGTCTGATATAGCAACATCATGCATATTTAGTGAATAATTAAAAAAAATCCTCCAAGGCTCTAAATGTGAAGATTCCATGTTATGCCGTCTCAGTGATCGCAAACTGTACTCAGCAATAAGTTTTTACTAATTTCATTATTGATATAATTGAAAAAAATGCAGGCAAACAAATTGAAGGGGCAAAATCAATATTTCTTAGTACAATATTAATATTTTTAGAATACTGTATATACGAAAAGGTTGTATTTTTAGCAATATGTAGTTATTTCAGCTATTTTGCTTTTTAAAACAAGTATGAATGTAAAAAAATATTTCATGTATTAAAATATTGATTAAGTGTTTTACATAGCAGACGTTGCTAATTTATTGATTTTTCCTTTAATTTTTAGGGCAGGTATTCAAAGACGAAAAAGAGATGTCCAATATGCGCAAAGGAGGTAACTCAATTACCTCGACATCTAAGAAATACCTACAAATGGAGTCCAACAAAAAGCAAAAACATTCGGTATGAAATACCGAAAACTTCTTGTGACAAAGAGAAGATGGAAGTGGTGCAAGTTAGAAAGTTGTTCGGCAAAAGTTCTGCGAATGGACCGCCATATCATAAACAAACATAAATACACGAAGAAAAGTCAACAATACTACGAAGCATTAAGAAAAATGAACATAGAAGCCTTCTCAGGATAATCTGAAAGAAGCACTTTGCTCGAAGTGCAACTTGTTGGACTTCTCTCTAGAGCACGTTTGGAACGAGTTCGACAAATGGCTCAGTTCCATAGACGGAGGCACAGTTTGTAATAAGAAAAACAGGCATCAGCATGTTTATCAAGCTAAAAGCATTTTAAAACAATGCAACATTGTGCCGGTAGACGAAATAGTGAAAAAAGGGATCCCAAAATTCAGGGATTTTTTTCTCAACCCAAAAGGAAGCAAAGAAGCCTAACACAGTGCTTTCATATATGAACTCTTTGAAAACACTGTTGAAGTATTTATTACAATCAAAAAAGCTGGACGCAAATCAATTTGATGATCAGGTTAACTTTCTGCAAGGCTGAGCAAAAATCGTTTCAAACTTTCAACATGAAAAGGACGCACGAACGCATAATAAAAGAACGTGAAAATGCAGTCACATCTGTAGACATAACGAAATTTGATGAAAGCATGATAAAAATGAGTGCAGAAACCTTATTACGTAAAATTCGAAGTGAGGGCCAAATATTGTCCTCAGGAGAACACTCAACTGTAAGGGATTATTTGTTGATAGCCCTCATGTTCAATACGACAAAGCGCCCAGATGCTATTGTTAATATGAAAGTAGCAATGTTTGCAAACGGTTGGTTTGTTTCAACACATGAGCAAGCAGATAGCAGTACCAGAGATGAAAGAATATTTGTTGTTCAAGTCTTTGAGCATAAAAAAGCAGCGTCAAAAGGACCAGCTCAGATATGCATGAACAAGGAAACTAAAACATTTTTAAAAACTTATATAGAAATTGTAAGACCCAGTTTTCAACCAGAACATGATTATGTGTTCGTTACGGACTCGGGAAACCCGATGACAGTGAGCCAGTTTACTCACTCCATTCAGCAAATTTGGAAGGCTGCAGGAGGTACTACGCGGATGACATCACGATCATTCAGAAAAACTGCTGTAAGTTTAGTGCACAGCCGCGCCCCGAATTTAAGAGGGATGTTGGCTGGCCTAATGACATTCTGTCAGTAGAGCTGAGAACACATACAAACTAACAGCACTATCAAGCGAATGTGCCAGCACATATATACCTCTCGGCGAACTGTTAAGAACCGAAATGGACGGTCAATTATCCAACACTGAGCCCGAGACTTCGGAAGTGACACTAGGGCAAATTCCTGAAAAGAGAGTTTTATATATATATATATATATATATATATATATATATATATATATATATATATATATAATAGTGATAGGGAAACTCTATCCGAAATATCCAAATATGAAATAGAAAAAGGAGAGATTCCAAAGATGTGTCGATTAAAATCAATTAATAGAGAAAAAGAAGAACTACTGCAATTAAGGGGAAAATACCATACAGTTAATGATTCTACATTTACAAAAAAGGTGTGGGGAAAGTGTAACTGGGTTGGCGAAGAAGAGAAAAAGGCAAAATAGAATTGGAAAATAGTCGCTTGAGAAAAAGAATAATTATCCAACAGTAGCACATCGGATAGACCATTGTTCGTGTGTGTGTGCAATGGTTAACCTAGGAACCCAATAGGTAGTTTCTGCTTTTTTTTTTATCTAACAAAATGTTATTAATCATTTGCACATTTTTAGTTATTTGTTACTTTGCTTACTTAGACAATTTGCCATAGCAACATAAAAAATTAGTTCATTTGTAGCTTAGAAAGTATGTTCGTACGCTACCTTCAATCATTTCATTTGAAGACCATAAGAAATTTAACTTAAGACTATTATTTGACCAGAATAATAAATGCAATTTTATATCCACTAAGTATGTATTTGGCCAAACTGGCCAACCAGAAATCAGTTTTCTACGAAGTGCGTCAGTTGTGTTTGTTTTTTTAATTTATTTTCTTGTATATATTAAACAAAGAATACTGTAGCTTCCTGTAGATAAACAAAATAGATGTTATGTGTTTTATGAACGAAATAACATGTAAGCTTATGGATTAAGAAAATGTAAAATAACTCTTTTACCTTAAATTATACAGGGTGTTTTTTTCTTTAAAACTTAGCCAGTGCCTTTACAGCTAAACCGAAAGAGGGACAGAAGCGAAACTTCCCACGAAACAAGAAGAAGGAAGACACCTTCTCACGTATTGGACAACACCACTTAATAAACAATGTTGCCAATCCACATCTTATTTTTCAAATGGCACTACGTTTATTATAAATTTGAAATCTACGAACCAAAGAATACAACTTATTGTTCAGTGTTGCTAACTAATGACTCTAGAGTATCACAAATATTCAAAAACCAAACTTTGAAGGTTTCTACAACATTAATAATGCAAGTGAAAGTGCCTTAATGTCAAATAGTACATTCATAATTTGGTACATTTGGAATAAAAAGGAAAAAAGTTATAATGAGTTCAAAATTTAACGTTTCCAAAAGGCTTTATTTCGGAAAAGTGCATATAAATATGACATTTAATTACGCAGATTGTTTTCAAAAACCATAAAGATAATAACGATAACTTAAAGTAATTGCAATAACCAAAATTGTCATTGAAGTATCAAAAACCGAAGAAAAGCAACAACCATTTTAAAAATTTCTAGCAATAACGTGATTTTAAGCAGTAATTCTACTAACTTTAACAATAACTGTCATATCTCCGGAATGGTTTATCATATCAAAGTGCTGTAAATGTTTGTACTGTTTTTCTTTTTGTCAATACATTTGAAATTTGTAATAATTTGACTTAATATCATTTGAAAAATATAACTTCATATTGAGTTGGTAACACTGTCCGTTGGGTGGTGTTATTGCATATTTTCGAAATACACTCAGCCCTAGCCAGAAGGCATTAGGTTTGGCAACATCGCACGGAAACGAATGCTCAATTGCATTCTAACCAGTTCCTACTACTACTACTATTATTATTATGATTATTATTATTACTACTACTACTACTTTTACTATGGATCTGTATAAGTACAAGGGCAAACTTATTTTAAGGAAAGGAGTTTAATGAAAATTTAAAAAAATAATCGTTAAATCACTTTTTCAATATTATTTTAATCTTATTTTAACGAAAGAAGTATTATAAAAAAAAAATAAAGTAGTAAAAAAAACTTTCCTAAAGCAGGACTTGAACCCACGCCAACAACGATTTTCCTTACTAGTATGTTGCGCTAACCTACTCGGCTACCAGGACCGACACGAACTGGCGTTTACTTTGTGGTATATGTATGTCATGACTCGTGATCGCGATATAAACGTCATTCATTTTTCCTACATTGTTGCCAAGCGTAACCCCGTTCACAATGCCTTCTGGCTAGAGTTCAGTGTATTTCGAAAATATGCGGTGTTATTCAGTACGTGGGAAGGTGGTCCCCTTCTTCTAATTGCTTCGTGCAAAGTGTCGCTTTTTTTTTTTTTTTTTTTTGCTTTAGTACTAATTGAATTGGCTACTTAAAAAAAACTTTTTTATAAATATACTATTCAGTGGGTTAGAGGAGACCCCTCTCCCGGATTAATATAAAATGTGTAAAAGAGAACTCTTTAACATAAAATTATGATGTATTTTTATGCAAAATGTATTCATCATTGAAAAGCTTACTGTTGTATAAAAACATGAAATACGACAGCATAATGTGTAATATTTTGTACGAAATTATATTATTTGTAAGCATAATTGTATTGCATGTTAAACACGCTTAAAATGGAATAATTGAAGAGCTTTAGGAAATACAGCAGAATTTGTACACTCGACATTTCGTATCACTCGACAGTCACTTTTGTTATTTTTGTAGTCCCTAAATGATTTCTGCTGATCAAGTAGAACATTATTTTTGAAATGATGTGCTGTTCTATTAATAGCTAAACTAATAATTTATAGCACCACCTATACGGTGCAAATAGTAAAGATACATTATAATTTACCGTGTTATTGCAATTACAGTTTATATTTTTTGCGTATGAATGCCAGAATGCTTTCCTCTTCTCAAAGATTTGTTACGGTATTCAATTTTAGAATTTGTGTACCTTTTCCTTTCTAACACTAATTCTCTGAACTCAGACACAGTCCATCACCACGATTTATTTTCTAAAAAGAACTAATGATTTCTTGTTATGTTTTGTATGAGATACTTTAAATTTTTAGAGCTATTTTACGATGTGTTGTACTTTTCTGTGTCCTACCCTGTGGTTCTATCGCTTTTATTATAGTAATATGGAGTAAAATATGAATTGCAGATAGCCCACTCCTTATTCCGTAAACCTCGACATTGTCGGTAACTCTCCACCCTTTCAGTCTACGTTAGGTCGAGTTTGCGAGCCTCTACTGTAATAATAATAATAATAAATAATTCAAATTGAAATTATTGAAAATAAAATACGATGTTTTCTTTGTCGTTACTTCTAATAAGATGGGATATTTAAATGAGAATTGTTTACGTGTTACAGAAAAAAGCTTGTAAACATGTTTCATATTATCTTTTATTCAAATTAAATGGCTTGAACAAATTTAAACAGTTACATACACTATGTCATATTTGCCCATAGTTAAACATCAGATTGATTGTAAGTTTTGTTCTCTAAGAGCACTCCAATTGTATTATTGTATTCAACAGATAGTTATATGTGAAAATTCATTACGGAAAAATGAAGTGATTACCTCTTATTGATCATCTTATTTCATATCAGCGACTGAAATAGCAATCAAATTTTATGTGATCAACTTGACAATCTTTCTTATTAAGTTCATTTAATTATGTTATTATAGATCGTTCATGTCAAGTGTAAAATACATATAGAATGGAACAATTATATTAATTTTTGTAGGTAGCATTGCATACCGTGACACATTAGTAGAAATAAATTATAGTAAAAAACTTAAAATTAATTATACGATTTACATATTGAAATTTGAACATGTTTTTTGTAAGTAACTTTACATATGGTTTGAGCAATAAATTGTATATATATTTTTTCATTTTATTTGTTTATTCATTTTAACATATTAAATATTACTTAGTAATGGATCAAAACTATACAGTGAAACGCCCTTAACGGGCACCTCCATAACGTAGACAATTGTTTTTGTTCCAGCAAAAATATATGTACTATTACAGCAGAGAACTCTCGCAGTTACGGACGTGGACATCCTTCTTTCATCCCCAACGTTTTAGTAACCTCTTCATAACTGACATCATTATTTACAGGTCGTAGTATATATTCTACGCAGTTTTCACGGAGATATAAATAATTAAACAAATGCGATATTTTGTTTTCCATCCGTGTTTTTATTTGTTTCCACTTACATTTCAAACGAACTGACGGCGTTGATAACTAGAGTTGAACTACGATTATGAACGGTAAGTCAGTGAGTGCGTTTGAACCGTAAGTGAAAATATTTATTTAAAAAAATGGATGGAAAACATTTTTAATATGAGTATTTGTGTACTCTATATTGGAATAACTTCTGCTATGAAAAGTCGTCCCAAATGTATTAGTCTTTTTCACAACCTAGTTTGATTTATGTGAAAATTAACATGAATATTAAAAAAATAAATCACTTTACTTCTTGGTGTTTTTTCTGGGGGGAATGGTTTATTTTATGAAGTGTTCTACATAGCTTAATGTTATTTGTGTTATCAAGTCATAACTAGATGGGGCCTGGGGTGGCCCCATCCCAGAACATTGTTGAACCCCTAGAGTACTTACTATTGGAATATCATGCGGTCGTTGAAAAGTTCTTTCAATTCTTGTGATTAAGGGGCCACTAGCTGAACCTGCGCTGTCTACTCAGTGCATCGTTTTGTTATGAAAATGAATCTCATTCACACTGTGCATCTCTTCTTACTCACACAAGTAAAGGATAGGAGACTCACAAAGGAAGTAAATTCCTATGTATAGATGTTGGAGTGAGTTTGTATCAAATTCCTAGAAGTAGCACGATATCGAGTGGAAATATTTTTTCTAATAAATTCATATCCGTCAGAGTACGCCTCATTGCGTCTCTTGAGGCCTTTGAAGTAGGGATTGCCAGAACTGTTCCTGGTGGAACCTGTTTTCGACTCCAAATGGATTCGGTTCTAGAAGATCCCGTTCCGGAACCGATTTTTCGGATCCAGGTTTGGAAACGGTTCCCAAGATCCGGTCCCGGAACCGGTTTTCGGATCCAGGCCTGGAACCGGTCCTGAAAACCGGAACTTTGTGGCCATCCTTACGCTAAACCCGAGCTGCTGACAGGCTGTGAACAGTGTGCTAGATGAAATGGTGAAAGCGACAGGCGGGCGGCCGCCGCTTGTCTCATTTGGCTAAACAAACTGTGTACTTTCAAACTCATTGGCTAAACAGGAAACTCGCAAACTCATTTGGCTAAACACCCATTGGTGGACCATTTTGTTTTCTGGAGGGCACAAACGGGTCTGAGCGTAGCCAGGATGTGTGTTTGGGGGGGCCAAGTGCTGTTATAGGCACATATAGAAAAATTACAAACAAAAAAATATATAAACATAAAAATATATAAAAAATTACAAACATCAAAGTACCAAAGTACATTGTCGGACCTGTTTGGGGGGGGAGCCGGCCCCTCCGCCCCCCCCCTTCCCTACGCCACTGGGTCTGAGCAGGAAGGGCACAAGCGTGTAGTCCTCTTTGCAGTGTCTTGAAGGTCAACTTTGTGCCACTTTTACGGATCTTTGAGGGCTTTTGGATTCAGGTCTGGAACCGGTTCTTAAGATCCGGTTCTGGAACCGTATTTTCAGATCCATGTCTAGAACCTGTTCCCAAAATCCGTTTCTGGAAACTGTTCCGGGACCGGTTCTGGAAACCGGATCTCCAAGAACCAGTTCCCCGCGAAACTTGTTCCGCCGGAACCGGAACTTTGTGGTCATCCCTACTTTGAAGTTGCCAGCATACAATAGGTTTTGCTATTCATATTTAAGCAAAGCGCCTCCAATGACCGTCAACCCGCCATTCGTAACTTCTCTACTGGTTGCCTCACACCGTAGTTTAGGCCTGCAACAATGTTAATCTTATGAGCTCAAAATGGCCCCTAAAATGTTGAATAGACCAATAACGATACGGTTTTTGAAAATTTGAATGAGAACTGGACAATCTACATAAAATTGGGAATCGACCAATGAAAACGACATGTTTCTAGCACTTGTGGTTTTCGAGATCTCATTGTCAAAAGGATTGGCGACAAACATATAACCTCTGCGCTCTCTACACAGCGCATCATTCGCATATGAGCATAAATATCCTTCTCATTCCTCACAACATCTGTACATGTCCCTTTACAGACACAAGTGAAAGAAGTCTTTAAAAAAATCGGCAAGGCGTATCATAAAAGGGAGATTTTATCGATTTTTTCCCTATATCTCGCACCGTTTGCAAGATTTGAGCCTACTTCCGGTTGGAGTTTCTAATTCATGTATGACCAGTGTTTTCTTTCTTCTTATATGCAGTATGTAATAAGCAAATACATTACATACACAATTAATTATAATGACAGTTATATGCCTATATGGTGTTCATTAGGCAAAACACTCCAAAAGTAAAGATTTATCCTAGACTGGAGAAATGGTTATCCTTCCTTTTTCATTATTATTTGGCCATGAAACAAACGCCTAAGACATATACAACCTCTATATACAACAGTAGGGTGTTGGAATGTATAACGCGTAGGATATGGTGCTTTTTTAAAAAAATTCAACGCTTCCAGTGTACGCTAAAAATGTAATAAACAAATAATGGCCATGTTTTTTTTTTAATATTCAATTAGAACTGGACAATCTACGCAAAATTTCCAATCGATCAGTAAAAACGTCATCTTTCTAGAGCCTGTAGTTTCCGAGATCTCATTGTCGAAAGGATTGACCACAAACATATAAACGTCCACAACATATAGTTTAAAAGAACTCGGAAGATGAAAGCACAACTCACGTGCATTGATTTTGGAGAAGGCTTATTAAAATACATAGGCTTCGAACAATAATTTTATATCATAAACTTTATGAAAAAGATCTAGTTAACTAATTTTTTTAAAGTGCACATACTTAAAATGATTGTCTCAGTTTGTGTTGCCACGAGACGAGACTTCAGGCTGTCTCGTTTCGTCTCGAAAAAATGTGCTCGTCCCGTCTTGACTCGAGAGGTTCTGTCTCGTCTCGTCTTGTCTTGTAAAAAATATGGCAGCATACCATGGGAACGAAAGTAAAATGTAGCAGCCTGCACCATGCTAATCAAGATACAACTAAGTTATTACCCAGAACACACATGACAAGAAATGTCACGGTAGATACACCGTGAAGCATTCACCTCTGCTGTGTGTGGTAGTCGGTTCGATCTCGGTTAGTGCCATGTGAACTTCGTAGTGGACAAACATCGAGTGTGTGTTTTCTAGGGATGGCCAAAAATTTTCGGATCCGGATCCGGATCTTGCCGGATCCGGACCTAGATCCGGATCTCGGATCCGAACTTAAGATCCGGATCTCGGATCTGGATTCGGATTTCGGATCTGGGTCCGGATCTCGGATCTGGATCTGAAATTCGGATCTCGGACCTGGATCCGGATCTCGGATCTGGATCCGGATCACGGATCTGGATCCGAATTCGAATCTCAGGTCTTGATTCGTATCCAAACCTACATCTGAAATTGTGATGATAAAATTGAATTTCTAAAATTCGTTTTTTAGGATTCAGTGATATAGTAGGTTGCTGTGCTTTTAAATGTTTCCATAACACGTTTGTGTTACCTTTGTTCTTTATTTTATTTTAACCTTGCAATATTTACATGTTGCACTTTCTGTCGAAGTCTCTTTAGTAAAATGTTTCCAAGTTTGATTTCTTCCCATTTCAGAGTATAGTGAAGTGTCTGAAAACTGATGTAAATGGTAACAAATTCTCCTGTTTAGCTCCTCTTCGAAACTTAATGTTAGCTTCACATTGAAAATATTTATTTTATTCTTAGAAAATAAACTTTCTTCTTTTCTCATATACAAATGAAATATCTTTTAGATAAGGCCCTTCTAATCGCAAGAATACTAGACAAAACAAACTCTTTGTTAATAGTAGTTTCTGACTCACTAGAGTCCAACCATTAACAAATGTAATAATGAATATCTTTCACTTCGAAGGTATATACAACAAAAAATATAGACTGGTTGGCGTGGAACAACAGTAGATTTTTAAACATACACACGAGAATTTCAGGAGAGCGATATGGTTGTGTTCGTTGTATGACTTTATTACCTAACTTATGACTTGCCCTTCTGAGGTCGGGAGTTTGTTGAAGGAGTAAATATAAAAGAGATTTCTGTTATTTTTTCTTCACCCTCCTGGCTTCTTTAATCATACATTGCAGGACGTAACCAAAACATATCCATGCATCGTATCATTGAAGCGTTTTGTGTTTTGTATATTAAAGTGTTCAAAAATATTTAACATATTCGCATTTGTTTATGTGATCTCAGGTTCAATTCTCGGTGGGAACATACATGAGAAAATTGAAAGCTGAAACAATATGAAAATAGTATATAAAAGTCAGGAAATTGATATTAAAACTTTAGCTATCTATTGGGACTGTAAGGCTGTAGTTAAATTAACCTACACGTTTCGTGAAGATTTATTACGTCGTTATTGTTTATTTACTATAAGCTACCAGAGGCCATTTTACACTGTAGTAATCAACAGATGAAAATATTGGAAAAGTAATGAAAGGAAGGTCTCCAGAGCCTTAGATCAAGGTACTTACCTAGCATTTGCCCAGTATAACTGAGAAACAACCCTGGAAAATTCTCAGTCATGATGGCTGGTCTCCGAATTCGAACCCGGTATTATCCAATTGCGAAGCAAGAATCCTAACAAGTAGCCTGAGCTCGCTCCGTATTATTATTATTATTTAATTAACGTAATGTTTTAAAATAAGTGCAAATTAAACCGTACTTTCTTTATTGCTGATGTTATAGTTAATAAGCCTACATGAGACATCAGTCCCCCATCAAGAAAGAATACTAGAACTGGAATTCAGGAAGCGGGGGTGAAGAGATTAATAAGGATGAGGAAACTATGTACGATGCAAAAACTGAGTAATTATGACTTCGTTACAGATATATTCACTTACATACGTCAATTAATATTTCTCTGATACAGTGCACTCTTACTTTCTATAGTGGCAGGAAAATGGCCCGCTTTTGTAAACGAACACGCTAAGCACGTGCGTATAGGCGCAATGTCCGTGCAAAGAAACATAGGTAAAACTAGAAAAAAGAATAGGGAAAGCGAGGGGGAAATGATAAACCGCCCTTCAACTTAAAAAGAAACTAAAAATAACTAAACTTAGAGCTACGAAAGACTCGAGGCGAATTTTATTGAAAAGATTGTTTTTCCTCAGTGATTAATTGTGCTAACTATGAACATGAATTAAAAAGAAAACAAGTGGCTAGCTCTGAGTTTCCCAAACTAGTTGAAAAGAAAATATTGGATAAAATTTAATAATAAAGAAGGCATTTATGATAATTAAAACAAACTAAATTCTTGGCACGACAGTCCTTTGGTTCCTACCAGTGGGCTTACGTTGAAAGTGGGGATGTGTAGTCAACGCATCGACACCCGAAGTCCCTAATGCCGGCTTTCTAGACTGGAGTTCGCTACCTCTTACTTAAGATAACTCCCCAATTGTCCTCACGATGCTGGGTCAACATCGAAATTTTTGAGTGCCTCTCCGGGAATTGAACTTATGACCACAGGCACGCTCTGTGTCTTCTATAGACGAAAAGCTATAGTTACCCACATTGTCTAATACAGAAATAAGTTCTGATTCTCTAATAGCTGCTGATGGTGATAGTCAAGGTTCACCGAAGCATGATCCCAAACCCAAACTGAGATATTGATGTCATTGGAATGCCTGAAAAGTCATTGTGGGAAGTGAATTGCCCACTTGTCAGGATGAAGAGTGATGGTGATGTGAAATGCGAGGCTGTCAGAGGTACTACTTATGATAATTGGATTTATAATATTTGCCATAAACCCTCTTCAGGAACAAAACTGTTAATCTTAGCTTTGAAAATGTTACATAAGGAGTTTTATTGCTATCATTAGGTTACATTAGGAATTATCGGAGTTATTTTAACGCTTAACTTTTACATCTCTTCTGATTTACGAATATTTAAATCGTGATTATCCTCTTAAGGTCAATTAGTGATATTTTAAATCATTTCGAACCAACTTTATATATGGTTAGTCTTGTTATATAGGAATAATTGAGACCAGAAGCAGTCTACAGGCTAAGTCCAAAAGAATCTTGGCCGACCTCCTGATAAACCACACCTTTTAGCAAGGTGAATTGTGGCAATCCGATATCCACATGAGGAAATCTTCGGTTCAGTGTGAAAGCTTCCATAAGAACCAGCACTCTAATCAGTGAAATGTGCTTTGCTAATTTTTATTCAATGTGAAAGTACCTAACTTTATTGCTAAAAAGGATAAGGCATTTATTTCAAACAAGTCGCCATTACAGTTTCCGTATTTGAACACAACACTCATGAAAAGTCATGTTAAGGCGCGACTTGCCCCTGAAAAAAATATTTATCTGTTTTTAGTTTCTCGTGTTCCCCAAAGTACCGGTACATGCAGAATTAGTGCTCGCCTTCCGCTCGCATTACCTAGGTAAAACGGCTACGATCTTGGTACTAGCACTTGTTTCGGTGTCCAGATCTCAAATATTTATCTTTCAGCCTGATTCTATGTATGAATACGAAATTTCAAATCTAGATAAGGGGCACCAAAATTCATAGTTTATTCTCGGTGCTCATATTGTGATTTACTAAATAATTATTAAATCTAATTGTAAGGTATACATTTCATATTTAGAGCAGACCGAGCAAGATAAATATACGTAAAAACTAGTCAATACTTGTCTTAACTGTTTGTTTTCTAACTGTCAATGAAATAGGTGTATTGAGGAATTTTAAATATTCGAGTTTTGTATTCCGGTTTCAAATATAAACATGTGTGTATTTCATCTCGGTCCTGCAACCGGGTGGACCTAGATTCGACATTCGAACTCTCATCCGGGTCAAATCAGATTATTTTTTTAGTAAGGCAAGCATTTGATCTTTAGTGTAGAATGAAGGAGAAAAATAGACTTGTCAATATCCGTCTTAATTTTCTGTTTTGTTCTTCACTGTCAGGACTTCGTGAAATTACTTTCGGCGAATTTTTGATATTCAAAAAAATGAAATGAAATGAAATCTCTGAGTTTTACGTCCCAGGTTTATGCCGGTTAGGCTAAAGGAGACGGTGATGATGAGTAATGAATGAAATAGTGGAATGAAGAAAGTGGGAGGAAACGGAAGAACCCCGAGGAAACCCACGCACGCGGTTTGTGTACCCCACAAATTTCAACCCGGGACCCCAAGCACCAGAGGTGAACGCTCTACCACTGAGCCACCGCGGCCCCTTTTGATATTCAAGTTTATCACAATTTGGGTGGGATGTGGGTTTGGATAAGAATCGAGATCTGAGATCCGGATTTCGGATGCAGATCCGAATTTCGAATCCAGATCCGACATCCGGATCCAAAGGATCCGGATCTTCGGATCCGGCCATCCCTAGTGTTTTCTCGAAGTTGTCTTGTATCCTATCACTTTCTTCATTCCACTAATGTTCCCATCATCTATTCGGAATGGGCCAAAGTAACCTATAAGTCTTAAAAATAAATTCAAATAAGCTCACAAGGTAAGGACATATCTCTGCTGTTAGTTGTCTGAGGCTTCTCGACCTTGGCTTTTTTTTTTTTTTTTTTTTTACATTCTGAAACATTGAAATTTGTTTCACCAGTTTCAATACACGAATATACAGTAAATTGCTCATAGGTACGTCGAAGATGAAGCCACTAATGTTAAATAATGTTTACACGACAAACAAAGTTCGATGTAAAGGTGTCACCATCCCCGACACTATCGTATACTATCAGCCCACTTGCTTTATAGTGTCGGTATGTATATATATACATATATATATATATATATATATATATATATATATATATATATATATATATATATATAGTGGCGGATTCAGGATATGATCAAGGGAGGGGCTAAACCATAATTTGCCGTTTTATCCAGTGTAAAGCACGATTGAAGCCCATTTTATCCAGTGTAAATCTGAGCGTCAAGGGGGGCTATAGCCCCTCTAGCCCCTCCCTTGGATCCGCCCTTGTATATATATATATATATATATATATATATATATATATATATATATATATATATATGTGTGTGTGTGTGTGTGTGTGTGTGTGTGTGTGTCTGTACACTTTGATTTCATATATTCCAGCCTTTAGGTTTCCCAGTGTTAACCCATACCAATCCAAAAACTACTTTCCATTTTAACTTGTTTAGATTTGTTGCAATTATTTTTTTTAAAGCTTGGAACCAAATAATTTTAATGAGTAATGGAAAGGATTTGATTGAAATTTTATAGGTTACTGCACAGTAAGCTCTACTTAAAGTGCCATAGTAATGGGAGCTGAACGACACATCGGAGGAAAGAATGCTTGGGGCCAGTCTACACTTCCATGGTACAAATCTGTTCCCGTACCCGCAGAATGTGTGCCCCTCTATGATGGTTGCCCCGTTTGTGTAACAAACTCATGACAATACACCCAGATTATCTAGTAGTCTAAAAAATTGATTTTTGGGTGGCCATTTTGGATTAAAGTTTCTTATATTGTCGTGATCTATTCGTAATCATACAACGTACACCTTCATACCAAGCCGAGCGGTCTGCGGCGATAGACCATCGGCTTGAAGACGTCGGGTTGAGTCCCGGAACGGTCGTGTGTATGGATTTTAACAGCATTTGTTTTTCCGTATTGTGTCAGGGGGCGAAATCGTACGGGATAAAAGGATTACAGGACTGAGTCTGAAAAATTTGGAGAGAATATCCTATCCAGGTTACTTTCATGGGAGTAAGGAATTAGTAAAAATATAGGATATACATTATAGCACGGTTAAAAATATGATTTGGGTATCCTATTTCTTTTCTGTTTATTATGTCCTTCAATGTTCGAATTTTGATCATTCTCATGATATTTTCTGCTTTCAACGGAGTTCCATGAATATTATACCAAATGTTCTTTACACTTATCGAGTTCGAAAGGTTTTATGCGCCTGTAAGAAACCATTTTTGAAGATAATTCAGGTCCTAATGAATATTATTCAGTAGGAAAGGGAAGTATTCCCCTCCTCTCAACATGGAAGCAGAGGGCAATTTCGCGCTCTGGTCAGATCAAACATTTCTGCGTAACAAAAAAAAAAGGCCCCCCTATAAAACCTCTTCACCTCCAGTGTTATTGTTAGTACCATAAATTTGCTGAAAGCAAACAATTTGAAGGGTTCGTCGATAATATATTTGCTTTCTTTGTCCTTCGCCCGGCTTCCAAACGAAGAGATGAATTTTACAACATGACTGCTGTAAGCGAGCGATTGGTAAAATGGTAAAAGTGTGTTTTTATGTGTATGTGTGTGTGTGTGTGAGAGAGAGAGAGAGAGAGAGAGAGAGAAGACAGAATTTTAGTTGCAAGATGACGTACTTCAATTGCCGTTTTCGGTTCATTTAGCAAAAAGAATACCGCCACCAGAGAATAAAGACAAGTTAGTCTGTTCTCTTCGCCCACCTCAGCCAGAACTTTCAACTACAGCCTGTGATGAGTGTAGACCTTACCCAGTTTTCAAATTGAATACATGATGGTGGTAGTTCGGTTTCTTGACCTTGTAAAAATCTTCCCTGTCTTTGTTTTGTTTGTCATCATTCCAGCCAGAAATTTAAAAAAATGAAAATTCCTCAGTTTACAGCAAGAGGAATTTGGGACAAGAGATTAAGGATGATATTCCTGGTATATCATGTATCACGATTGTTTCATTCAATAGACAGAGGACACTTTTCTATGAAGGCTTTTCAACATGTTTTTCACAAAGGGAATTTTCCTTTTGCAATCTATATGACCACTGACAATTTCAATCTTGGCAAATCCCGCCAGAGATTCAGTTTCGAGACACGAGATGAGACAAGTAGTCTGTCTCGTCTCGTGGCGACACTAGTCTCTGTTAAACGTGAAATCACACATAACCGTAAATGAAAGATTTGAAAGCCAAAGTTATAGGTTGGAGCTCAGGCATTTCAATTGCTACTGTAGCATTTTATTATATAGAACTGCCTCCCTCCCCCGAGCAAAATATTATAGTTACGCTAATGTCAACAGTTTCAGATGTGTCAACATTTAGTCAAAAAATAAATCATATAAAACAAGTCAGAACAGAACAAAGACGCATTTGCAGTGATTGTTAAAAGGGGGTTAAGTACAAAACTTTCAAGTGTTACTATAATCGTATAAGCACAAATACTTTTGATACACAGATAAGTACTTACAAAAATACTTGCTATAGACCTCCAACTGTAAATATTAGCAAAAAAGTCCATACGACAATTTAAATAGTTTTCTTTATGAATTTATCTCGAAATGTTGATTTTGTCACATATCCCCTTTTAACAATGACTAATTCAATTGTTGTACTTTTATTTTTCTGCTATAAAATTTCGAAAGATAAATCACGTTATTTGTGCAGTTAATGATTCCGAGTCAGGTGCTGAAAAACTGAATCAAATTAATGCCATTTTCAACGTTTTGATAAAAGGTCTTCTGGTAAAATGCTAGTGACATGACACATGAGTTCGTAGTATGGAGCTCACAAAGTTCATAGAGCCCTTTTTTTCAGTTTATGAGGCCAAGCAATTTAAAGATTATCAAAAAGTTATAATAAATATTGATTTAAGGGGCCATGTGTTCAATTACATAGGGGAGAGAGACAGAGACAGAGAGAGAGAAACATGATCATTAAATATTTTATGGGGGAGACCGATGCGTTTTTAGTTATGCCACTGTAAACAATATGTCACATCAACACCACTGTTAAAGGTGTTTCTATAAACGGTTGTTTCAAACAGTACTTACACCATTAAAGTTTTTTTAAAAAAGTCTATTTAAGAACTATTTTAAAAAGAAAGAAACATTCCATTCTCAACTAATCTATAACCAAAAGAATTTCAACCTAGAGAAGAATTTGACTAAATATACTAAATTTCTTCGTGGATAGAAATATTTTTTGTTCTCTCTCTTTTACAATAGAATAAGCTATACATCCATATCTCATAGCTTCGCTGTTGAAAGGGACCTTAGCTCTAATACCACTCATCCAACTAAATAGCACAGTTATCTTGAGGTACGTAGCTTTACAGTCTCGTCCATAATCTAGATTACTGTTGGTAAGGCCCCTGAATCGATCCTAAAATTATTCAAATATTAAAAAGGAAACAAAAAAAACTTATGTTTGCCTCAACTAAGCACGACATTCTCAGCTAGGTGGTAAGTACACAATTTAAAATACGAGAGTGAATCAAATATAAACGGGATTTTATTTTTTATTTAAATTCGTTTATTGAATACCACAAGGTACTTACAATTTATTTTTCCATATAGTTTCCTCCTTTGGAAACGCATATGTCCCTGCGTATGGGCAGCTTTCTGATGCCCGCATCGTAAAAAGAACAGGGTCGTGTCACCAGCCAGTTGCGCACAAACTCTTCCACACTGTCGTCATCTTCAAATCGTTTCCCTCCTAGAGCTTCTTTAAGCAGTCCAAACAAATGAAATCGCAGAGCGATAAGTCCGGGCTGTAAGGAGGATGTTCAAGTGTAGTCCAGTGCATTTCCTGTAGCTTCGAGACAGTTCGAGCTGCAATATGGGGTCGCGCATTGTCGTGCAGGAGGAGGATCTATCGAATCAATTGATCTCATCCGCGGCGATATGCAACTCTCGCCTTGTTTAACAGCTCGCAATAGTATTCAACATTTATTGTGCGTCGTTCATGTAAAAAGTCAATCAGCAAAATGCTTCGCCGATCGAAAAAAAATGGTTGAAAGAACCTTGCCAGCTGATAGTCGAGTCTTGGCTGTCACTGGTGCTGCCTCCCCTTTCCTCTGTCACTCCTTACTGGCTTGTTTGGATTCAGGAGTGTAGCGGTGAACTCATGTATCGTCGCAGGTGACGATCCGACTCAAAAATGCACCTTCTTCCGCAAACCTTGCCTTAAGCCTCTCACAGACGTCCAAACGTCTCAACTACAGATTTTCGGTCAAAATGTTAGGGACCCATCTGGAACACACTTTACGGAACTGTAGATCGTTTTTGATGATTGCTTGACAACTCCAATCTGCTCTTTTACCCTGTTGTTTCTTAAGAAATACGTTATTGATTTATTGTGTAATTAACTGCTGCTTTCAGTGAAATAACCGGGTAAGTCGACTTAATTTTCTTTTGATATTTCTAGATGATATTTTACAGGTAAATCTAAACTTCTCCTGGTGAATTCTACATTAAGCAGAAGCAGCTAAATTGAATTCCTAAAATTAGAAAAGTTATAAGCATGTGTATAACAAGTTATGTCCATTATATTACATGCACAGTAAGGGACACTTGGTACACCCAGCCACAAAAGTAATTACCCCCTAAGCGCTCTAATTCCATTACTTGGGGTCCAGGTAATTTGCAGTTCTGAGAACGCCTAGATAGATGCAACCCAACTGACACGTAACTTTTCTCGCCACTGACAGCAGTTGGTAGCCCTGATCCAGGTGTTTATGCGGGTAAAATTATAAAGTAGGTGACTAACGAAACAGTTCTCCATTCTAAGATCAATCTCTCTGGTTCAGAGCGTGTTGTCCAATGAACATCATATGTTAATCTGATGTATCTAATGTATTTTTCATTATATAGGGTCTACTGTATAATCAAAGAAATAAAAAACACTGATCACATATGAATCAGAAAATGCTTGAAAGTAGCTGAAAATATCAAATCTAGAACAACTGCTGGAAATAACTTTGTAAATGATTGCCTCAATTGAGAGACCTTCTCCAATTCTCCTCATTCCAACATCTTTTTTCTGAAGGAGAGAAGATCTAACTTATCACACTGAGTATGCATTGAAATTGAAATTGAAACAAAAAAACTTGTAAAAGCTTTAGCCTGGCCGGGACTCGAACCCGGGTCCACCAAATAGAATGTCAATGCGCTAACCACTTTTTTTTACATTACATGTATGTATATATAATAAGAATAAAAGAGTAATCACAAATTGCAAAAAGGATACCACTGCAATACAATTGAAAATCAATCACATGAAGTATACACACAAACATACACACGAAAAAAAAATTAGTAAACAGCAGTCGGGTAGTGGGCAAAATGACGCAAGTGTAGATCTGAAGGCATTGTTTTTAAAGAACACTGTAGTCTAAAAATGTACATGGCTTGTGTCACCAGCTCATTTTCGGTAAGTAGGATAGCCGCTGTGTGAATAGTTAACCACACTATGATATTGTGTTTAGGACGTGGGAAGTATTTGAAATCAGGCAAAAGAAAAAACGGCTCACTATTAATAATCCGTTGATCAACACGAAGTATTCGTGCTATAATATGTGTATAGTTACGCCTCAAATGCTGGATGGATGGACATGTTTGCAAGCGATGGACGAGTGTGTCAGCTTGTCCACATCGGATACATTGAGCATATGGTCGAAAACCGATTTCCCATGCTCGATGGTTAGTAAGAAATACGTTATGCACTAACCTATACCATAACTCTCTCATTCCACGGGGTAAAAAAGAGGAATTAATATTATGCCAAATTTGCACCCAAGAACAATTGGGATGGCGAGTAACACATTTAGGGGGGGTATAGAGATAATTTGCATAATAAGTATACAATTTCTTCACAGTCATATCTTCAATAGCTGTGTGACTGATAAGAGCATACGAAATGTCTAGAATGACGGTGCGTAGGTAATGGTAAGGTTGGGGCCAGTTCCGAATATAAACAGGTGAACTGAGAGTTCACAGGTGAACGCATGATATGGCACGCGGAGAAAGACTCAGAAAAGGAAGTTAACAGCTGACACGTGCGGTGCAGTAGTAGACAACGGCCTTGAAGAGCCACGTCTTTAATACTTAACCCTCTTACTTGCTTGATAGTACACACAGTTCGACGATATACTCGCAGTGTCGATTGATACCACAAAAAGGCAAACAGATGTTTGTTAAGTGTGTTGGCGTCTGAGACAGAAAGCTGAAAAATCTGCATTATATAGTACAATAGACTGAAGGCCAAAATATTTAAGAAGGTCGCTCGCTCATGTAATGTAAGGTTGCGAGCTTTGTGTTTATAAAGCAAGTTAATGACCTTAGGAACAGCCACTCCATATGTTGCCTGAATAGATGCTTTTATATTGGTATGCCAAGAAATGCCGAGAATTTTATGAGTGTTAACGACAGGGAAGGGGGAGACAAAAGGGCAAGAAGACGTATTATTCAAAACAAGTAATTTGGTTTTCGTGGGATGTAATTTCGCACCGGACAGTTGACTAAATATCTGAAGATTATTAAGGATAGTATCTAAATCGCGCTGGAAGCGAAAGAAAAAGCAAATATCATCTATGAAACTCTGAACTTTAATAGTAGCCGGAGGAAAACAGAATCCCGTCATTTCATTCCGGATCTTATGCAGAACCGGCATAACGGCAATGCTGTAAAGCATGGGGGACAAGGGACAGCCCTGAATAAGCCCCCGCGTTAAGGCTCCGTTAATTGGAAAGACCCGCGTTAAGGCTCCGTTCAGTTTAATTTGGGCAGTACGCCGGAAGTATAACGTCTTAACCATATTTAAATACACTGGCCCGAAATTAAGCCTCTCAAGAACTGTGAATAAGTACTGATGGCTTAGTTTATTGAAGGCCTGAGAAAAATCAGTACTCAAAAGCGCTGCATTTAATTTCGGACGACTTTCAAAATAAGCGATCGTGTCCCTAATATTCGATAAAGCCAGATATGTAGGATGCTGCTGATCGTGACCAAATTGTTCCGGTAACAGAATGGAACTTAAAGTATTACGTAACCGAGCTGCTAGAACTTTTGCGAGAAGTTTATAATCACATCATGCGAGACTGATAGGTCTAAAATGGTTGATGCGTGTGCTCTTGGGCTGTTTAGGAATGATCACAATAATACTGTGCGTAAATGTTCTGCCGACTTGTAAATTAGAACGAAAGGCATTAAAAAGTTCAGTAAAAAAAGGAATGAAAAGATCTGGGAATGTCTGGTAAAATTCGAAAGGTAGGGAGTCAATGCCACTAAATTTATTCTTTTTTGCCTGGTGGAGGGCAGGCTGAATTTCTGCTTCAGTAAAGGGAGCATCAAGCTCTGCTTGGAGTGCAACTGGGAGAGGGTTCAAGGTATCGAAAACACCGTCATTACTAGCTGGAACATCACGGTTGCGATATAAATCAGCAAAATAGCGCACAAAGTATGGAATAATATCAGTTTCTTCCTATAAAACACCCTTATCATCCAGTATATTATGAATAATCTTGTGATCGTGTTTCCCCGCCGGTATTAAAATTCTGTAAGCCTAAACATTCATTTGCATTTACCCAGCTTTGCCACGGCAGGTCCCGATCGCTTCCACACTTATATCTTATTTAAACCGAAGCTGAGCACACAGGTCAATAAAACATAAGTACCGTAAAGTAAAATATGTATGAATGGTGAATTTTGGCGAGAGTATTAACGGACAAGAATTCACTGAACAATATAAATCACAAGACCTAGTTAAACTAAGTGTCCCGTTTTCTGGACTCAAGGGAGCAATCACAAAGGGAGTCGCTGTGTCCACATCATATGTCTATATATAGCCATGAAATCGGACTGAGGCTCACCAATACAAACGAAGAAACATACCAAAGCGATGAGAGAAGAGTTTCTAGAATATTTGGAAATATACGAGGCTTGGTTAATAAAGTTCGAAATCTATGAAAGTTTTTCCTGATTCTCCTCAAATGCAATAAAACAGGCTGGGGGCCGGTGATAATCTGTTGCTTGTCTCTGCGACGTTCAGCACTGATATGTACAAGACTCGGAGGCTCAGTGGGTTACATTGATGACATTTTGCTGCGAACAGTAATATCGTGGAGTCTTTTGCGGTGTAATGTTAACAAGAAAGCCTTTACCTGTTTAAATTGTGGAAGTACAGGTTCACCGTTAAGGAATGCCGTATGATAGTCGCGTAGAAGCTGAGAGTAGTAATTATATTGCTCATGGAATCGCTGTGGCCGTTCTCTGCTGTATTCTTTACAGATTTGTTTCAAAGCTGGTTTGCCCCGTTGTTCCCACCATTGGATAATATTGTTCCGTCGCAAAAGTTGCTGATTCATTTCTCTCCAGCGTTGGCGTAGCAACTGCTGGAATTCTGGCTTAGAAAGGATGCCGGTATTGAGGTGCCATTGTAACAAGATGGATTGGCATGAATTTTTACATCAACCCTCGTATTTTCCAACGTCAATTCTTAGAGATGAAATGCAACCAGTTAACATTTGGAGCAGAACAATGCTCAGGAATTTGTTACCCAAAACGTGCCTCGCTTTACCAGACAGCCCTGCTTCTCCCGTCAGTCCATATAAGGTAGAGGAATTTAGCTACTCTCGTGCTGAACGCCCACGCAGCAAATCCTCATGACGATGACAGATTTTTACGTGACAATATAAAATCTATCAATAATCGTCAATTCCACGACTTATTGGAACAATCAGTGTTTTTAATGTGATTTCTATTAACCTATGAACCATTCATTATATATAATTAGCAATATTATGAAGCAAAAACTTAATGTTTTCTACGAACTATATTTTAATTTGCTAGTGTATTCTTGCGCTGCTAACTGGCAACGATGTGAAGCGCAGAAGAGTATCACTCACTCGCCATGTAGGAGTCATCAGGTGAGAGTCAAAGTGAACGAACGAAAATGTTCTACAAATACTCTCAAACAAGACAGAGTATTATTAGTCTTAATGCAAGAGAGAGCATCGACACCGACTAGGGAACTTGGACGTATATAATATAAGTTCTCATTTATACCAACCACATCAGCAAACATAAAAGGTTCAGCCATATTTTATAAGTTCTGTGATTTTCAGTTAACGAAACATTTTCAATGGTAACTCCAAGATAACGTGTGATTTGTGATGATGTCATCTTATATTCGTACTTGACATTTTAAATGGAGAACCTCATGGAAGAGATCTAAAGCGTTCTAGAATTGAAGACGACGCAAAAACTTATCTTTATTCAACAGTGCACTAGTGAATTTTATTCCGTATGTTCGCCGGAATCGTCGTGCGTGTTTACATATCGTCCCGAAATCTTTTACAAGGGCCAGTTTATTTTCGAGTGAAATGCTAATCATAATGTGCAAATGTTAGCATTGTTTTAAATCATATGTATTTCATCTAACGAAAGTGAAAATTAATACAATGTTAACCCACAATTCTTGTTATTTTTCCTAAAAGTGAGAATAATGATAACAATATGTGTTTAATAAGTTATGCTTTTCTTTTAGGGGTTGAAATGTGTACAAGTTGGAGCGTATGTCACAAGGTAAGGTACTTCTAAGCAGTGGAGGGCAAATATTACTTTCGTCTCCCACTACCCATCTGGCGTAAATTTCACATGGCTGCCCCACCTTGTATTCTTTACAGGTATTGACCAATATATCTTGGAGCTGACGTACCAGCGACGGTGGGTATATGGCATATGCCTAACATCTCTAGATGGTGTAACGCCCGAATCCAAGGACCGTGGAGGAGTGAAGATACTTGTTTTGTTACCAGTTTCTTACTTCAATTTATTAATTTGTGTAATTGAATGATGTTGTAAAGGAGATTTTTAGAGAGATCCAAGGTTCGGATCCCAATATTATCATTAATTGGTCTTCCCTCACTGGAACAAACTCCTTCATAAATGTCGCCCGATATCACAGAGACCGAATCCGCACCATTATATCTAGCGCACCGAACAAAGACAGATGTTTTAGTGGGGAGAAAGCGAATTTTTGAACTCCACTGTTTCGTATTCAATGCCATTGTAGTGATTTGTATGTTGTGTTTTGTAGTATAATATTTTACAATGTCAACGCTTAGTGAAATGGAAACACTGCTCGAAGCGGTGAAAAAGTTATCCGCAGACTTGGCTGCAACTAACCAAATATTAAAATCAAATCAAAAAGAGTTGACCAAACAATTTGAGAATATAAGAGCAGATGTGGTTGAATTACGCGAAAAGTATGAAACGCACAAAAAGGTTGAAATTAATTCTCAGGAGCTGTTAAACCAGCCAAACATTGCTGTACAAAGGCAGGTAGGTCCTAGTTTATGTATACAAGAATGCAAAACAATCGCTGAAATTTAAAATGTAAATCTAGCAATTCATATTGTGCGAAAGAAATATATCCTCGCATTCTTTCACATGTAGTGTTACTTACATTTTTATATTTTTGTGTTCATTTTAGAACGTACAATTCATAAATCCACGTACAAAATGCTAGCGCTGAATTTAATGAATGTAAGAGCACAGATAGAGTTAGACTACGCTAACGCAAGGTACGTGAAGTTGGCAGGACCACTAAAAGCTTAAATTCTGAAACTCGGTGCTGAATTTGAGTAAAATTTGAGCTCTCAGAGAAAACAACTCCCAGAATTTGAGCTTTCAATTTAAAGGCTCTAAGTCCATTTGAAAGGTTGTCCTGCCAACTTCACGCTGCAGGACCACCGAAAGCTCAAATTCTCAAACTCCGTCCAGATATTCACTAGAATTTGAGCTTTCGAAAAAACCAACTCCCGGAATTTGAGCTTTCAATTTAAAGGGTCTAAGTCCATGTGAAAGGTGGTCCTGCCAACTTCACGTTGCAGGACCACCGAAACCTCAAATTCTCAAACTCCGTCCACATATTGAGTAGAATTTGAGCTTTCAAAAAAAACCAACTCCCGGAATTTGAGCTTTCAATTTAAAGGGTCTAAGTCCATGTGAAAGGTGGTCCTGCCAACTTCACGTTGCAGGACCACCGAAAGCTCAAATTCTGAAACTCCTTGCAGATATTGAGTAGAATTTGAGCTCTCAGAGAAACCAACTCCCAGAATTTGAGCTTTCAATTTAAAGGGTCTAAGTCCATTTGAAAGGTGGTACTGCCAACTTCACGCTGCAGGACCACCGAAAGTTCAAATTCTCAAACTCCGTCCAGATATTCAGTAGAATTTGAGCTTTCAAAAAAACCAAATCCCAGAATTTGAGCTTTCAATTTAAAGGGTCTATGTCCACTTAAAGGCTGCAATGTTGAACACATCATTCTATGACACCAACAGCTCAAATTCTGAAACTCCTTGCAGATATTGAGTAGAATTTGAGCTCTCAGAAAAACCAACTCCCAGAATTTGAGTTTTCAATTTAAAGGGTCTAAGTCCATTTGAAAGGTAGTCCTGCCAACTTCACGCTGCAGGACCACCGAAAGCTCAAATTCTCAAACTCCGTCCAGATATTGAGTAAAATTTGAGCTCTCAGAAAAACCAACTCCAAGAATTTGAGCTTTCAATTTAAAGGCTCTCAGTCCATGTGAAAGGTGGCCTGACAACTTCACGCTGCAGGACCAACGAAAGCTCAAATTCTCAAACTCCGTCCAGATATTGAGTAGAATTTGAGCTTTCAGAAAAACCAACTCCCAGAATTTGAGCTTTCAATTTAAAGGGTCTAAGTCCATTTGAAAGGTGGTCCTGCCAACTTCACGCTGTAGGACCACCGAAAGCTCAAATTCTCAAACTCCGTCCAGATATTGAGTAGAATTTGAGCTCTCAGAGAAACCAACTCCCAGAATTTGAGCTTTCAATTTAAAGGGTCTAAGTCCATGTGAATGGTGGTCCTGTCAAATTCACGCTGCAGGACCACAGTAAGCTCAAATTCTCAAACTCCGTCCAGATATTCACTAGAATTTGATCTTTCAAAAAAAAACAACTCCCAGAATTTGAGCTTTCTATTTAAGGGTCTAAATTCATGTGAAAGGTGGTCCTGCCAAATTCACGCTGCAGGACCACCGAAAGCTCAACTTCTCAAACTCCGTCCAAATATTCAGTAGAATTTGAGCTTTCAAAAAAACCCACTCCCGGAGTTTGAGCTTTCAATTTAAAAGGTATAAGTCCACTTAAATCTTTAAGCACTAAGAGCTGAAATTCTGAAACTCGGTACACAATTTAAGTAGAATTTGAGCTCTGAGAAAAACCAACTAACAAAATTTGAGCTTTCAATTTAAAGGCTCTAAGTCCATTTGAAAGATGGTCCAGCCAACTTCACGCTCAGGACGACCGAAAGCTCAACTTCTCAAACTCTGACCAGATATCCAGTAGAGCTTGAGCTTTCAAAGAAACCAACTCCCGGAATTTCAGCTTTAAATCTAGAGGGTCTAAGTCCACTTCAAAACTGCAGCACTTACAGCTCAAATTCTGAAACTCGGTGCAGATATTGAGTAGAATTAGAGCTCTCAGAAAAACCAACTCCCAGAATTTGAGCTTTCAATTTAAAGGCTCTAAGTCCATGTGAAAGGTGGTCCTGCCAACTTCACGTTGCAGGACCACCGAAACCTCAAACTCGGTCCAGATATTCAGTAGAATTTGAGGTTTCAAGAAAACCAACACTAGGAATTTGAGCTTTCAATTTAAAGGGTCTAAGTCCACTTAAAAGCTACAATTCTGAACACATCATACCAGGACACCAAAAGCTCAAATTCTGAAACTCGGTGCAGACATTGAGTAGAATTTCAGCTCTCAGAAAAACCAACTCCCAGAATTTGAGCTTTCAATTTAAAGGCTCTAAGTCCATGTGAAATGTGGTCCTGCCAACTTTATGCTGAAGGACCACAGATAGCTCAAATTCTCACCAGCTTTCAAATGACCTTAGAGCCTTTAATTTGAAAGCTCAAATTTGGGAGTTTATTTTTCTGAGAGCAGAATTTTTACTCACATCCTGCACTCTGTTTCAGAATTTGAGCTGTCAGTGGTGCAAGTTTTAAGTGGACTTAGACCTTTTAAATTGAAACCTCAAACTACGAAAGTAGGTTTTTTGAAAGCTCAAATTCTACTGACTATCTGGACAGAGTTTGAGAATTTGAGCTTTCGGTGGTCCTGCAGCATGAAGTTGGCAGGACCAACTTTCGAATGGACTTAGACCCTTTAAATTGAAAACTCAAATTCTGGGAGTTGGTTTTTCTCAGAGCTCCAATTCTACTCAATATCTGCACCGAGTTTCAGAATTTGAGCTGTTGGTGTCCTGGTACGATGTGTTCAAAATTGCAGCTTCTAAGTGGACTTACACCATCTAAATTGAAAGCTCAAATTCCGGGAGTAGGTTTTTCTGAAAGCTAAAACTCAACTGAATACCTGGACGGAGTTTGAGAATTTGAGCTTTCGGTTGTTCTGCAGCGTGAAGTTTGCAGGACCACCATTCACATGGACGTAGACCCTTTAAATTCAAAGCTCAAATTCTGGGAATTGTTTTTTCTGAGAGCTCAAATTCTACTGAATATCTGGACTGAGTTTGAAAATTTGAGCTTTCGGTGGTCCTGCAGCGTGAAGTTAGCAGGACCACCTTTCAAATGGACTTAGACCCTTTAAATTGAAAGCTCAAATTCTGGGAGTAGATTTTTCTGAGAGCTCAAATTCTACTCAATATCTGGATGGAGTTTTAGAATTTGACCTTTCGGTGGTCCTGCAACGTGAAGTTGGCAGGACCACCTTTCACATGGACTTAGAGCCCTTAAATTGAAAGCTCAAATTCTGGGAGTTGGTTTTTTTGAGCGCTCAAATTCTACTCAATATCTGGACGGAGTTTGAGAATTTGAGCTTTCGGTGGTCCTGCAACGTGAAGTTGGCAGAACCACCTTTGACTTAGGTTTAGACCCTTGAAATTGAAAGCTCAAATTCCAGGAGTTGATTTTTTTGAAAGCTCAAATTCTACTGAATATCTGGACGGAGTTTGAGAAATTGAGCTTTTGGTGGTCCTGCAGCGTGAAGTTGGCAGGACCACCTTTAAAATGGACTTAGAGCCTTTAAATTGAAAGGTCAAATTCTGGGAGTTGGTTTTTCTGAAAGCTCAAATTCTACTCAATATCAGGACGGAGTTTGAGAATTTGAGCTTTCGGTGGTCCTGCAGCGTGAAGTTGGCAGGACCACCTTTCACATGGACTTTGAGCCTTTAAATTGAAAGCTCAAATTCCGGTAGTTGGTTTTTTTGAAAGCTCAAATTCTACTGAATATCTGGACGGAGTTTGAGAATTTGAGCTTTCGGTGGTCCTGCAGCGTCAAGTTAGCAGGACCACCTTTCAAATGGACTTAGACCCTTTAAATTGAAAGCTCAAATTCTGGCAGTAGATTTTTCTGAGAGCTCAAATTCTACTCAATATCTGGATGGAGTTTTAGAATTTGACCCTTCGGTGGTCCTGCAACGTGAAGTTGGCAGGACCACCTTTCACATGGACTTAGAGCCCTTAAATTGAAAGCTCAAATTCTGGGAGTTGGTTTTTTTGAACGCTCAAATTCTACTCTATATCTGGACGGAGTTTGAAAATTTGAGCTTTCGGTGGTCCTGCAGCGTGAAGTTGGCAGGACCACCTTTCACATGGACTTAGAGCCTTTAAATTGAAAGCTCAAATTCTTGGAGTTGGTTTTTCTGAGAGCTCAAATTCTACTCAATATCTGGACGGAGTTTTAGAATTTGAGCTTTCGGTGTCATGGTATGATGTGCTCAAAATTGCAGCTTTTAAGTGGACTTAGACCCTTTAAATTGCAAGCTCAAATTCCGGGAGTTGGTTTTTTTGAAAGCTCAAATTCTACTCAATATCTGGACGGAGTTTGAGAATTTCAGCTTTCGGTGGTCCTGCAGCGTGAAGTTGGCAGGACCACCTTTCAAATGGACTTAGACCCTTTAAATTGAAAGCTCAAATTCTGGGAGTAGATTTTTCAGAGAGCTCAAATTCTACTCAATATCTGGACGGAGTTTTAGAATTTGAGCTTTCGGTGGTCCTGCTACGTGAAATTGGCAGAACCACCTTTCACATGGACTTAGAGCCTTTAAATTGAAAGCTCAAATTCCTTGAGTTGGTTTTTTTGAAAGCTCAAATTCTACTGAATATCTGCAAGGAGTTTCAGAATTTGAGCTGTTGATGTCATGGTATGATGTGTTCAAAATTGCAGCTTTTAAGTGGACTTAGACCCTTTAAAATGAAACCTCAAATTCCGGGAGTTGGTTTTTTTGAAAGCTCAAATTCTACTCAATATCTGGACGGAGTTTGAGAATTTGAGCTTTCGGTGGTCCTGCAGCGTGAAGTTGGCAGGACCACCTTTCGAATGGACTTAGACTCTTTAAATTGAAAGCTCAAATTCCGGGAGTTGGTTTTTTGAAAGCTAAAATTCTACTCAATATCTGGACGGAGTTTGAGAATTTGAGCTTGCGGTGGTCCTGCAGCGTGAAGTTGGGAGAACCACCTTTCACATGGACTTAGAGCCTTTAAATTGAAAGCTCAAATTCTGGGAGTTTGTTTTTCTGAGAGCTCAAATTCTACTCAGTATATGCAAGGAGTTTCAGAATTTGAGCTGTTGGTGTCATGGTATGATGTGTTCAAAATTGCAGCATTTAAGTGGACTTAGACTCTTGAAATTGAAAGCTCAAATTCCGGGAGTTGGTTTTTTTGAATGCTCAAATTCTACTGAATATCTGGACGGAGTTTGAGAATTTGAGCTTTCGGTGGTCCTGCAGCGTGATGTTGGCAGGGCCACCTTTTAAATGGACTTAGAGCCTTTAAATTGAAAGCTCAAATTCCTTGAGTTGGTTTTTCTGAGAGCACAAATTCTACAAAATATCTGGACGGAGTTTGAGAATTTGAGCTTTCGGTGGTCCAGCAACGTGAAGTTGGCTTGACCACCTTTGACATGGACTTAGACCCTTTAAATTGAAAGCTCAAATTCTGAGAGATTTTTCTGAGAGCTCAAATTCTACTCAATATCTGGATGGAGTTTTAGAATTTGAGCTTTCGGTGGTCCTGCAACGTGAAGTTGGCAGGACTACCTTTCACATGGACTTGGAGCCTTTAAATTGAAAGCTCAAATTCTGGGATTTGGTTTTTTTTGAGCGCTCAAATTCTACTCAATATCTGGACGGAGTTTGAAAATTTGAGCTTTCGGTGGTTTTGCAGCGTGAAGTTGGCAGGACCACCTTTCACATGGACTTAGAGCCTTTAAATTGAAAGCTCAAATTCTGGGAGTTGGTTTATCTGAGAGCTCAAATTCTACTCAATATCTGCAAGGAGTTTCAGAATTTGAGCTGTTGGTGTCATGGTATGATGTGTTCAAAATTGCAGCTTTTAAGTGGACTTAGACCCTTTAAATTGAAAGCTCAAATTCCGGGAGTTGGTTTTTTTGAAAGCTCAAATTCTACTGAATATCTGGACGGAGTTTGAGAATTTGAGCTTTCGGTGGTCCTGCAGCGTGATGTTGGCAGGACCACCTTTCACATGGACTTAGAGCCTTTAAATTGAAAACTCAAATTCTGGGAGTTGGTTTTTCTGAGAGCTCAAATTCTACTCAAATTCTGCACGGAGTTTCAGAATTTGAGCTTTTAGTGGTCCTGCCAACTTCACGCACCTGCTAACGCAATAAATGAATATAAATACAGTACTGTTCCATTTTGCTTAGAAGACTTTCAAAATGGTTTAGGTCTCAATGTAGAAACTCATAGTTTCAATAGAGTAGCGAAACTTGCTATTTGTGAACATGTGTTTAATTTTAATTGTGAATATAGGAAAAACGTAGAAAAGGAGATCTATCTCCGCGTACGTGGTATTAGAAAAACTGCTCAGTACGAGAAACTAAAAGAGAAGTGTGCTCGCGGCAAAAATATAGATTTTAGCTATGTAGCGAGAAAGTTGAAACTTCAGTGTGATGACGTTAATGTCAGGAATAAAGTTATTGAAATAATAGTTCAACGGCTACAGAAAAAGTATTCCAATGATGTTAGTTCTTTTAGTGATCATGATAGTATTTTTAGTGGAGAGGAGAAAGAATTATTTGCAAATAATGTTGAAAATTCTCCTTAAAAATGCTCCTGGTGGTATCAAATCTATCCTCAAAAAACGTAGTAAGGATGTCAGTTTACATACTATGTCAGGTAATGTGGGTCAAACCGAAAAGGAAAAGAAAATTCCGAAAAAGGTTAAATTTGCAGATGAATTTAATGTGGACCCGTTAGCATATGTTCGTCATAGTTGTCCTTCTGAGGTTAGAGGCAGAAATTGTAAAAAGAAATTGGAAAATGTTGCCGATGATACTGATTTATATCCAAATCCTGTTAAAAAAGGTAGGTTATCTGAAGTCCAGGAATTGCATTCTGTTCAAATTGATGAAAGTGAAAACGTTAGGTGGAATGAGTTGTTTCAGTTGTTGGATAATAATACTGTACAATTACAAAGCATTACAACCAAGCTGGAAAGTATATCTGTTTTACAGAGTAATAATGTATTTTCTCAAGGGAACGAAGTAAGTATTAAATTAGCCAGTGTAAATACAAACACCGTGCAGGTTGACTTACTGGAGGTTACCTCCAACAGTAGTACGAGTGTGGTTAACGTAACCACCACTAGGGAAATAAAAAGTGATACTGTTGTAGTATTTTTAGACGAAATTAAAGTCTGCACTTGTCCCTTATGTGAAAGGAAGTGGGTGGATCAGCTGTTTCCCCCCTCCGGCTCAATGCTACTTGTTCATGAAAAATGTTTGTCTATAAGTCCTGTATTTTTTATGGTGTATACACGGCATATTGAAAGTCACCCTAGAGTAAGATGCATTAGGCAACCAGTTCAGATTGATGAGTTGAATTATTTTTCCATTGGTAATATATCTTTAGTGTTGCTAGAAGGTACAGTATGTACACTTGTATTGTATTGTATTGTATTTATTTCGTCCTTTTTTCATACATTTAGCACTGTAATACAATGCATATGAAGCGGACACGTCATTTATATATGAATACAACAGTAAAAGAAACAATAATAGTGAAAATTACATACACTAGGTTAGTAATTAAGCCTTACTTGTTACATCTTATTACACTATACATTTTACATGACATCATTGTTAAAAATAAACTTAGCAATTAATACTTGCAGTGTATTTAGAAACCCTCCAACAAATATGTAATGCTAAAACCAAGTAATGACATTGATTTACTGTACATCCTGTAACGTTTCTATTTACTTAGTAGTTCATGTATTCCTCTACCGAGTAAAAGCAATGTTGTAATAAATATTTCTGGAGTTCTTTTTTAAATTTAGCAACAGAGTCCTGAGTTTTTATTTCTTTCGGAAGTTTATTGTAAAGCATGATACCCGCGTATTTACATCCTTTTTCATATAATACTGTTCTGTGTTCTACAATAGAAAAGTTTTCTTTGTTTCTTGTGTCATGATCATGTTGCTGTTCTACTCGCGTAAGGATACCTTGTAGGTGTTTCTTTACAAATATCAATAGATTTAAAATATACAAACAGGGTACTGGAAGTATACGAAGTTTTTTAAATATTGGTTTGCAATGGTCTTTTGGTTTAGCAGTTGCCATCAATCTTATTATTCGTTTCTGTATCGTAAAGATGACTTTGGCCTTGTGTGTATTTCCCCAAAATATAATACCATATGTTAAATTCGATTGGAATAATCCAAAGTAAATTGTTTTTAAAGTAGACTCGCTTAAAACATTTTTAAGAACTTTAATTGCGAAATATATTTGGTTTAATTTTTTACTAAGCTTAGTTATTTGCACATCCCAAGATAGATTTTTATCTATCCAAATTCCTAAGAACTTAGTTGAGTTTACATATTCTATTTCATTATTTTGAATTATAATGTTCCTAGGCTGTGCATGTTTGTTGCGCATGTGATGAAAATTGATTGCTTGTGTCTTTTCAATATTTAATTTAAGCTTATTTTCTTTAACCCAGTGAGAGATTTTACAAAGGATTTCGTTTGCACTACCTTCAACAACCTCATTTGTTTTACCTTTTACTATAATATTAGCGTCATCTGCATAAAGGGATGCTTCTGCTGGAGCAATACTACTTGGTAGGTCGTTAATATATATCAAAAATAATAGCGGCCCTAATACGGATCCTTGTGGCACTCCACATGTTATTTCTTGTTTCTCTGATATGTAGTGTGTAGCTTGGTTTGTATCCCTGTTATTGTATGTAATTTCTACTACTTGCTGCCGATTTTTCAGATACGATTGAAACCATTTGGATGCGATGCCTCTTATTCCGTAATCTTGTAGATTTGAGAGAAGATTTCTATGTGACTCTAAGTCAAATGCTTTCGAACGATCCAGAAAAACACCTATACATTTCTCCTTACTATCTAAACTTTTATGTACACTTTCCACGAAGTTATATATTGCGATTTCCGTTGATTTCCCTTGTAGGAAGCCATGTTGCTCGTGTGTTATTAGATTATGTTTAAGTAAAAAGAATGCTAGCCGGACACTCATTGTGGTTTCTAAGATTTTTGAGAAAATTGAGAGAAGCGAAATAGGCTTATAATTTTCAAGCGCTGATTTGTCGCCTTTTTTATATATTGGTTTTACTTTTGCAATTTTTAATATACTAGGGAATTCTCCACTTGAAAACGACATATTTATGAGGAAACACAGAGGGTCAGCAATATATTTAATGCTTTTCTTTACAATACTTGGCGGTATGCCGTCTACGCCAGCTGACCATTTACTTTTCATTTTCTTTACCACCTTTATTATTTCTGCATTAGTAGCTGGATGTAGATACATTGTATTGTTGCAAATTTTTGAGAATATTTTCGAAGTGGACAATGCTGGATCATTATTGTACGTATGTGATAAGTTGGTGTAATAGTTATTAAATAGGTAAGCAATTATACGAGGGTCTTTTATTATGTTGCCATTTTTAATTACCTCTAAATTACCGTCATCATTACGAGTGTTTAAACTTAACTCGCTCTTCACTAGTTTCCACAACGCCTTCGACTTATTATCTGATTTTTTAATGATTGTGTCATTGTGTAATTTTTTTGCTGCTTTCAGAACCCGTTTGTATATGTTCTTGTATCTTTTGTAATATGTCTCTCTATGTGGTGATAGATTTCCTTGTGTTTTAGCTTTGTTAAGAAGTCTCATTTTTTGCTTGCTATTCTGATCCCTTGTGTTACCCAGGGTTTTGATTGTTTTGTTGAGGTTACACATTTTACAACAGGGAATGCTAGATCGAAATAGAATCTTATGGTGTCAATGAAATAACTGAAAGCTTCATTAACCTGATTATGTATATAAAGCTCGTTCCAATTTTCTTCCCTGAGAAGGTGATTAAAATATTGTATATTTTCGTCATTAACTTTTCTTTTGTACGTTACACTACTTGCTTTTGCATTACAAAAATTTTTATTAGGAGTTACATGTATGTCGAGTACTTGGGCAAGGTGGTCTGTTTTAGTAAAAATGAAACCATTCCATGTTCGCTTGGCATACATCGTGCAAGTTTTAAATCCAGGAAATGTAAATTCAAGAAAGGTAAGGAAAAGTGTATTGAACCAAATCAGAACGTTCAGATTGACTATTCACCCACCAACACTTTGTACTCAACTCGAAATGTTATTGAGAAATTTAGGAACAGTAATTCCAATTTGGCAACCAAGAAAGGTAAGCAAAGGTTTTTTCACCGTGCGAAAATGAAAAATAACCTGAAAATTTGCAAAAAAGTGCGTAAAGTAAGTAAGGTATTACGCCCACGTAGAAAGTGTAAATTCTTCGCTGCCAATATTTGTAATGACACTCAAGTGGTAAATGTTCCGAGTATACAAACCAATCGTAAGAAATCTGTTAACTTTCATACGAAGGTAACATTAAAATCTACTGCTTACAGAATATTGCGTTTTTGCATTAATAAAATTCAACGGATGCCTATTATGGAAGTTAAAAACAAAAGTCTTGAATGCATGAGAATTTTACTTTACAATGTTGTAATAAATCCAATACGAAAAGGAATTGGGTAAACGACATTAACACATAGCCGGATTGCCCATTTTCCATATTTTTGACCAGGCAATGAAAAATAAATGTTGGATACATTGCAGAAATTTTTGTACAAAATTCTCTGGTATTAGTAATTATTTTTCATATTATAAATATTTTCAACATTTAGTATTTCGGAAAATTTTGAATGTTCAGATAAAATGAATAATACTTTATCGTGCGTATCACGTTAATGGCTATAGCCGATAGATTCAGGAAAATTTTGAATATTAATATTTTCTCTTCATATATTGTTGCACCTCATAAGATATTGAAAATGTTGAATGAGAGATACCATTTTTAAAATCTTGATATTTCAAACATACGTATTATGAAATCACTTGTAATAGTATATTTTTTTGTTAATGCATTCACGACTAAATTTAGTTTTTCGAATTATAGAAATATAGTGTTTCTTTTCGAAGTGCAAGATTGAATTTGCGCAGTGAAAATAATTTCAAATATAGTGAAAAGAAATAAATTTAAATTGTGAAGATGTGGAAAATTTATATAGAATATTCCATCACAGTGTTGCAATTTTATAAAATTAATGTTTTGAATCACAAATTTAAATATTCTGGTGAGAAACCGTTCGGTAATAAACCTGAATGATCATATTTTAAATTAATGAGTTAAATCTCTCAATTTTTAAATAACAACCATTTGTCAATTAATAGTAATGTATACTTACGATGTGTTATGTCAATTTATTTGTTTTACCCAATCAGTATGCCTCTGGGATTACTAATCAGCTGAGGATACTTGAAGTTTGGTGTGGCAAGTTATGGTAGTTACCTGTACCCACCTTCATGGCGCGTTGTTCAGTTGAAAAGAATATACAATGAGACATCCTACTATAAATGAGTACTAAGTAAGTTGTGTACATACTAATTGTTAGCAACTATTGTTGCATTCACTTTGTATTAATCTTTTCGTTAAATACGAAAGTATTTCAAGTAGTACTTGAAGATATGGAAGCAAAGGTCCCTCCAATATTATGGGTTATTCATATCATGTAATGCCCGGAGTAGGCAATTTTCTTATTAGTCCCCTCTATATTATTTTTGATTTTAACCAAACATACTATTTTTTCACTTTGCTTCGGGGATGGAAATATATTAATTAATAATTAGGGTAGGGTCTTGCAAACTTAATGCAGGCAGTATATTTTTATATACTTCGAGCGTTACGAACTCGCATCAGCCTAGTTTATTTCATTTTTAAGTAAATGAAATATTTTTAGTGTTGTATTTACACATGTGTTTTTAATATGTACTCTTAATAAAATATGAATCAATTGCGTGCACTATATCATATGTTTTAGTTGTGTTGAATTACTTCGAATATTCTTGATAAATATTTTGTGTCGATATGTCAATGAAAGTACACATTTGAATTTCATGAATAATGTTGATGTTTCAAATATAATAATTTTTTATGCATTTAGCAATAAGGATTTTTATGCATTTAGCAATAAGGAATATTTTATTTTCATGAAAAACAAAGTCATGATAAGTTGAATTATTTGTTGATACATGTTACTTTTGAATGATATTGTGTGTTTTATTTTAGAATTAAAAAGTATTATTGCAGAATCTTAAATTAATTTTACCATTTTAAATTTATTGGTATATAGTTAGTTTGTATTACGTATATTTTACTGTGCATTGTTAAGTATGGCATTGAATACAATACCTCATTGAATACAATACCTTATTGAATACAATACCTCATTGAATACAATACCTCATTGAATACGATACCTTACCAAATGTAATATTTTATTGAATATGATGTTTTATTGAATACATTATTGCATTGAATATATTAATATGTTTGTATAATTTGGTTTGTATTTTGAAAAACATTATGAAGTACAATGTTGAATAGTACTTTGAATTACTAGTAATTATTGATTTATATTCAAACATTAAAATTATATTTGTGTTTACATTCCAAAGGAAGATTAAAATAAAAGGACTCAAAAGACATTTACGAAATGGCCCTCGCGTTATCGTAAATGGCCCTCGCGTTCGTTATTCTTCGAATTTCGCGACCATGTGTGTCCGAGTGAACTTACGAATTGTTCTTCTTCAGTGTGAACGAACTTAAAATGACATTAACCCTTTATGGACCATTGGAGTGTCGTGATTGCTGTTGTGTTACAGTGTGACTATGAAGATTTGGATTCCAGGGTTCTTGCCCACTTCTGTGGTATCTTCAGTGGACAGTCCGTTCACCACCATTTGTAACAAGATGGATTGGCATGAATTTTTACATCAACCCTCGTATTTTCCAACGTCAATTCTTAGAGATGAAATGCAACCAGTTAACATTTGGAGCAGAACAATGCTCAGGAATTTGTTACCCAAAAGGTGCCTCGCTTTTCCAGACAGCCCTGCTTCTCCCGTCAGTCCATATAAGGTAGAGGAATTTAGCTACTCTCGTGCTGAACGCCCACGAGCAAATCCTCATGACGATGACAGATTTTTACGTGACAATGTAAAATCTATCAATAATCGTCAATTCCACGACTTATTGGAACAATCAGTGTTTTTAATGTGATTTCTATTAACCTATGAACCATTCATTATATATAATTAGCAATATTATGAAGCAAAAACTTAATGTTTTCTACGAACTATATTTTAATTTGCTAGTGTATTCTTGCGCTGCTAACTGGCAACTATGTGAAGCGCAGAAGAGTATCACTCACTCGCCATGTAGGAGTCATCAGGTGAGAGTCAAAGTGAACGAACGAAAATGTTCTACAAATACTCTCAAACAAGACAGAGTATTATTAGTCTCAATGCAAGAGAGAGCATCGACACCGACTAGGGAACTTGGACGTATATAATATAAGTTCCCATTTATACCAACCACATCAGCAAACATAAAAGGTTCAGCCATATTTTATAAGTTCTGTGATTTTCAGTTAACGAAACATTTTCAATGGTAACTCCAAGATAACGTGTGATTTGTGATGATGTCATCTTATATTCGTACTTGACATTTTAAATGCAGAACCTCATGGAAGAGATCTAAAGCGTTCTAGAATTGAAGACGACGCAAAAACTCATCTTTATTCAACAGTGCACTAGTGAATTTTATTCCGTATGTTCGCCGGAATCGTCGTGCGTGTTTACATATCGTCCCGAAATCTTTTACAAGGGCCAGTTTATTTTCGAGTGAAATGCTAATCATAATGTGCAAATGTTAGCATTGTTTTAAATCATATGTATTTCATCTAACGAAAGTGAAAATTAATACAATGTTAACCCACAATTCTTGTTATTTTTCCTAAAAGTGAGAATAATGATAACAATATGTGTTTAATAAGTTATGCTTTTCTTTTAGGGGTTGAAATGTGTACAAGTTGGAGCGTATGTCACAAGGTAAGGTACTTCTAAGCAGTGGAGGGCAAACATTACTTTCGTCTCCCACTACCCATCTGGCGTAAATTTCACATGGCTGCCCCACCTTGTATTCTTTACAGGTATTGACCAATATATCTTGGAGCTGACGTACCAGCGACGGTGGGTATATGGCATATGCCTAACATCTCTAGATGGTGTAACGCCCGAATCCAAGGACCGTGGAGGAGTGAAGATACTTGTTTTGTTACCAGTTTCTTACTTCAATTTATTAATTTGTGTAATTGAATGATGTTGTAAAGGAGATTTTTAGAGAGATCCAAGGTTCGGATCCCAATATTATCATTAGTTGGTCTTCTCGAACTGGAACAAATGAGTATCGAATCCCATTCCCCTTATACCATAAGCTATTATGGTTCAGAAGCTTTTGAAGCGGTAACTGGATAGTCATAATTAGCCCCATGTGATCCGAAAAACAAACAGGAATTCTTTCCACAGATTGCACATGTAGAAGTAATGACCGTGAGATATAAAAAGAATCGAGGCGTAAAGATCCAGTGGCGTAGAAAAAAGTGTGTCCAGGATTGTGGGGATGAAAATGACGCCAGACATCAAATGAATTAAATTGGTTAATCACCTGTAATAAAGTAGGGCAGAAGTTCGAAGTAGAAGTGGAATCTTGAGCGGAAACTATACTGTTATGATCTCTACCCCATATAATCAAACGAGAACTGTCATCTAAGGCGGAGGCTACCTCGGAATTAAAGAAATTATGACGTTCGCGCCATCTGTATGAACCTGCAGGGGCATACGAGTTACAAAACCGGACATTGGCCACATTTCCAGTAATAATCCGGCCGGTGGGATGTTTGTATAACTCTTCAAATTCTAAATCATTACGAAATGCAAGTGCAGTACCCGTGCCGTTAACAGTTTCGTTAGAAAAAAGGTGTGCTGATAAAGGTCTTGAAGGTCGGTCAACGTCACTTCCTGAGCAAACAGTATATCAAGAGAATAACATTTAATGAAATCCAAAACAGCACTTTGCTTGGTAGGAGATGTTAGACCATTAAAATTGACCGTTCCTATTTTAAAGGAGTACATTAAGAGCTGCAAGGAAAGGCTCGGTGTGGAGGAAAAGGCACACAAAAATACAGGAAGGCCCAAGGAAAACAGCAAAAAGATGCAATATTAACAAAAACAAAAGTCCCAAACAGACCACTAGCATATTCTCACTGTGTAGCAGGTCTGTCCAAAGTCTCGGGGACAATCTCCCCATCATTACATGTAGTAGCATCTAATTGAGACATCTGTCGTAATCTAGTGCGGATTAATCTACTGGTCGAATCTAGGTCTTCCCGGTCACTTTCAGAACTTTCCCAGTAGTCACCTCGTGACTGGAACGTTTCTTTTTCAGTTGTTCACTAATAGGGGGTTCAGGAATGTCATCAACACTGGATGTAGGCGTAACTGGGGAACTAATAAAAGTCGAGTCGAGCACATCGGAGAGAGGAGGCACCGTGCCAAGGAAATCACTAACAACAGGTTCAAGCCGAGTAGTTGCTGAAGTATTGAAAGTCATTGGCTGGGGTCCTGGACACTAAGTCTTATCAGATAAGTCACCTACCTTATTTGCGTCGGGGTTAACCTCAGGAAGAATTTGGCTGGCCATACCCTCGTCATGAGACGGGACCTGTGAGGATGTATCACTTGGTCGGAACACAGAAGCTGCCTCGAAGGCGGCTGGCGGGGGAGAGTCATCCAGAATTGTCGGCATGGTACTAGTAGCGGGCCCGCTTTTGTCGGCAAAACCGAAAACAGACTATAGTTGTGAATAGCAGGCGCATCCTTCAGTTGTAGCATAGGTCGAGCAATTCGGCTACCCAAAGTACAAATTCCAGAAGGATCACTGGACCGATCTAAACGAGCGCTAAATGTTCGGCGATCACACTGGGACACCAAATGCGTTTCACTGTCACACCTCGCACAAGTTCTTGTCTGTTCGGGATACGTCACCCAACAACGAAGAGAACTGAGAGTAATATAGGAAGGGATATTCTTTCTTAAAATCATTTTCACAACTTTGCTGCCAGTACGTACTTTATAACAATGACCATCAGTATAAAGTTCGTCGCTAAGAATTTCACCATAAACTTGAAGCACTTGTTTCACTTGGTTATCAGAAATTTCCATAGGTACCACGTGGATACGTACCAATTTAATTGTATAAGAAGCCGAGTCAAGCGGAAGGTTGTAAGTGCCTTCTGCATCTACATACGTTACTTTATTGTCAAATTTAGTAATGATCTGTTCACATACCTGTTGAGTAATTAATTTGATATATAGTTTACGTGGAAGGTCTAGTTCAATACTTAACACTGCATCTTGTGCAAGTTTAAAAGTGGTTCGTATCCACTCACGGAGCGAAATCGAATTGGGGACTTTGGAGACAGTTTGAAAACTAATGCGAAGAGTGTTAAGCCTAATATTGGCCATCGTAATCAGTCTTATCTTGCACTTCACTTAACAAAAACGGAAAAAATCACCCAAATCAAGTGGTAAGCTCACTCTGCTGAAATCCAAAAAGCACAGCAAAAACTCGCAAAAAAACTGGCAGAATCAGCACCAAGGCGCGAGCAACACAGGACGTGTTGCCTCGACGAAAACTCAGGCGCAACTACCACCACTCACCCACCGCGCCATTTAAACTTCCACCCAAACTAATACCTAGTTAAAATCGTTTCATGAAAAAATATAAACAAGATACTCAAATATAACAAAAACAAACAAATATAAATAATTATATAAATAAGAAAATATAAGCAACTTGTGTGTCTTAATGACTTACTCGAGATTTCCTTGTTTAATTCAAAAACAAGTTATATAGACGTTGCTCAATGAAGAAAATATCACGATATGCTCAAGTTGAGCCTACATCATCGGCAAAGCCGTATCTTGTGAGGAGCAACTGCCCCCCAGAGAAGCTCCCCGCCGTTCGAGGGGTGCCATTTTGAGATAAAATTATCTTACTCCATATACGATAGGAACATGAAATTAGAAATGAAGCATCAAACAGAAACGCTATATTACATAAACAAAACAGCACACAAAAGGTAAATAGAACAAAAATGAGTCGTGGACCCATTTGAGTAATATTTATTCGTATGGCTTTGAGATTTATCAATATTGTCTCCTTAATAATTTTGCCATGTATGGAATGGTCCCAGGGAGTAACTAACGGATCCCCAGACCTTGCCGTGCAGGAGGGCCCACAGGCTCCGTTGGGCCCATAAAGATTAAGAGAAAGTTGGAAAAAGGGGACCCAATAATTGGAAATCAACTATTTCTAGGGGCCCAAATAATTTTATTAATGCTTGTTCCCCCAGAAAAGAGTGGAGTTGATTTTAAGTTTACCGTCTCGTTCAGCAGCAAGGCTATATGAGACATGGACCTACTGATTAACGTGGAATCCGAACTACGTGAGATTCCGCCGGGAATTGAACCGGGTCTCCCACGCCAAAGCCACCCCCCCGAAAAGACTCTAAGGTAAGGCGCTGGTCATCAGTTGCACGAATGGTCCCGATTTACATAAACTTTCGTCTTTAATATAACTTCTAATTTCCCAAGAAGAAAAGACGACAGAAATTATTTTCACATTCTTTAAATTGTATCAACACGTGTAGAAATAGATAGTTCTATGTTTATGTTCCATAACTACTAGTTTATTTTCTTATATTCATATGAGGAGTTTGGGGCAAATTGAACCGGTGGCACTAGCCGAGTGATCCCGGGCGTTCGGCTTCTGATCATGAGGCGCAATCCACTAGGGGTTCGAATTCCTCTGAAGAGCAAGGTCGGAATTTTAATCGCTCTCAGTATTTCTGTGTTCATGCTCCTGTAGTGTTTGGAATACGTCAAAAGCACATGAGGTGCCAGTGGCGAACAATACTCCGATTGGGGCGATTTCTTTTTAAAAATTGTGAAAGCAGGAAACTTTCATTGCAGCTACTTGGGTTCAAATCATTTTGTGGTAATTAGTAATTTTTTCTGAATGAAAAGATGATGTTTATGTAATTTGGTATTGTAATTATGTCATTTCTTTGTTATTATTATTATTATTATTATTATTATTATTATTATTATTATTATTATTATTATTATTATTATTATTATTATTATTATTATTATTACCAGATGTTTCTTAGGTTTCCACATGAACGCAATAATATTATTACGTTTACGGATTTACAGATAGAATTATCATTTTATGACAAGAAATGGAATATAAAGATTTGTTAACTGATAACAGTAATGCATTTTGTTGCGCCCTTCTTCTAAGTATAAAGATGAGGTGACATCTTAAATAGGATCATTCCCATGACTAGCGTTGTAAGTTTGATCACAATTTGCAATTTTTGCACAGCTACGAACAATTCCTTGGAACCCATTTTTGGCCCATACTACAGCAGTAAGGACGTGTTTAGCCCTTATGTGTTCATCAATTCTTGTCCAAACACGTTACTTGCCACACGGTTACGAATGAAGTTGATACAGATTATGTAATTTTGTATTCTTGTCATTTCACCTGTGAAGGAGGCGTCTCTACTCTTATACACAGAGAAATTGAATATTTTTCATGTTACTATACATCAGAAGTGTCCGTTTTATAGAAATTTACTGAATTGCCACACCCGGAATCGAACTCGCGTTCCCAACATTACGAAACTAACGCTTAATCCACTACTCTAAGACATCACTGTTCTGGGAGAAGGAAAAAATGGAGCTGTAGTGAATTCAGTAATTACACACTTTTACAATTCCAGTGTAATAATGCTGAAACTTTCTGATTTCAGTCATGATAAAATAGTAAAATATTATGAAGAAAGAATAGTCCAAATAAGTCAACTTTAAATTGACAACACATATGTACGGAGGCGCTGCCATATGCTCTCGCCTCGGGCCCTGATTTTTCACGGCACGGCATTGGACAGATTCTTATATTGATTGGAATCTGGTGTTTCAGGGCACTGGATTAAATTTATTAATTTAACGAACCTTCCTCAGTACCTTGTTTCCTATTTTTACGTGTTTTACTCACTTTTACAGTTTTTCCACTAACTCTTTAAAAAGAGGGACAAAAACAGAGAAACATTGAGGAAAGTAAAAATCACAAACACTATTTGCGCGTTCTTCCCTTGCCTGAAGTAAAACAATAAAATATGGTGAACATGCAATTTTTGGTCTTCCATTTTCTATGTGGTGGCAAATCCAGAGTTGGAGTGGGTCAGTGGGTTGTGGGTCAAAAGCATGTGACCCACTGCGATCCATCATCCACCGTGACCCACTGTGACGCACTACCCACCGTGATCCACCACTCACTATGACGCACTCTGACCCACCGACCCTCTCTGCTCATTGCGTTGTAGACAGCATCTTCTGACGCGACAAAACGCCAAAGAACCACAAAATTACTCCCCCAAAATATGTTAAATCGCCTATATGTGTCATTTGATTACATTAAGGTGAGTCTAAAAACACTTAAAAAGTACCAGAAAACTACGCCGGAGGAGGCTCGAACCACCAACCCTATGATTATTGGGCGGGTTGTCTTCCGACTTCGCCACGGAGACGATGAAGGAGATGCCGCTTGTAAAGGGATAAATCGTTGAGATCGTTTTAATTTGGTCAATCAGAGTGCTCTTTTAACCATATATATGAGACGATAACTGTTTGGGATAAGATAAAATGCGTTCGCCATGTAATTTTATAACAAAATGACGCGTGTTCTTTTTACTTTATTTCATAGTTCTCCCATACTCACTTTCTAATGATCGACCATAGTTGCCATCTAAATTCATACAATTTCAAGATTTTTCACTTCATGATGTTGATGCAAAGGTTATTCTTCAACCCCGGAGCTCACTTTAGGAACAATTCGTCAGGAAAAATAATTTATAATAATAACCGCATGCACATGACTAGCGATAGTTCGTGTTGGTCCCTTCGCGATTCTCCGCGAAAAATCTAAGGAACGCGGACCAAAACAAAGTCCTCGCTGCGACGCGGTGGTATGGTAACTTCAACACTCCGACGCGAGATATCTTTTTCGACTCGACGAAACCCTGCCGGAAGTGGGACACTAGCGGCAATCCTTCGATTCTTCTCTATATTGACGATCGACGTTTACTCGCAAATGGGCCACTAGGTGTTGGCGACGTTTAGAGCATGGGGTAGGTCCATATTCGTATAGCCTCGCTGCTGATAGGGGCGTTAAACTCAACTCAACAAAAAATACAGTGCTTCGCACCATATATCAATATATGCTTACCATGCGCTTTATAATAGTTGCTAAAAGCATGATTATTATATGGAACGCTTAGAGCACAGGGCAATCAACCCATAAAGTGTGAGAAAAATAGACATAAAATTTGAAACTTAAGCTTCTGTTTGTTGGTCTAGGTACCTTGATTTGGGAGTTTCAAATTTCATCCGCTTTTCCCCTGAAAAGTATCGATAATTCAACAACGAAATAATTAGACCATGATGATTTAATTGAAATTCATAGTAAGTTTGTCCAAGACAAACACTTTACCATTTTATATCGTAAAGGTCAGATCCATCATTATTGTAACAGAGCGGTGCTTGAGGGATTGACCGTAGAAATTCAAACTCCAATTAGTTAGAATTTGACAACCTGGTTTTATTACAACTTTAAACTCTTTAGTCGGTAGTAAAAAGGACATGGATCATGTGAAGCGTTGATAACGATGTGTTTTGGTGGGTCAGTGGTTCATGGCGGGTGGTGGGTCGGAGTGGGTTATGGTGGGTAGTGGGTCGGAGTGGGTTATGGTGGGTAGTGGGTCAGAGTGGGCCAAGGTGGGAGGTGGATCAGGGGTCAGAGTGAGTCACGGTGGGTGGTGGGTCAAGTTTTCGTTGACCCACGCCATCTCTGATCAAATCTGTAAAACCAAACCAAACAAAGAGCAATACTACTACACAAAACGGTCAACATATTAGGTATTCATGACAAACTATTGCATGATCCGAATAACTCTAGTATGTCCACAAATCATCATTTGTCATATTTTACCGAAATACGTCATGAATTTTCTGACAACCTGATATTTGAAATGTTGTTAATACGCAAAGTTCATTGATCTCATCACTTCTTCACTTATTCTCTTATGATCATCACAACCTTTAGGGTATTTCCCGTAGATATTGAAAGGTGAAATTTATATCCAGGCTTGGTGTAACGTGCAAGTAAATCAATGAAAAGCAACAGGATAATATTTCCCACCTCCAAACACCCTAAAGTGGAGTGTGCTGATTATTCAACAAAAAGACTTGAAATCCAATCAGAAAATTCATAAAATATAAAATATGTAGCCAAGCCTCGACTTTGCAATAATAATAATAATAATAATAATAATAATAATAATAATAATAATAATAATAATAATAATAAGTAGCTGAACCTGCGCTCTATACAGAGCGCAGCATTTGCATATGGGCATAAATATGCTTCTCATTCCTTATAACATCTGTACATGTCCCTTTACAGACACAAGTGAAAGGCGCATTGATTTTAAAAAAAGCCAAGGGGTATCATAAACGGGAGACTTTTTTCGATTATTTTTCTCAATATCTCGCACCGTTTGCAAGATTTGAGCCTGCTTCCTGTTGGAGTTTCTAATTCATGTATGACCAGTGTTTTCTTTCTTCTTGCATGCAGTATATAATAAGCAAATACATTACATACACAATTAATTATAATGTAGTTATATATGGTGTTCATTGGGCAAAATACTCCCCCCCCCCCAAAGAAAAGGTTCATCTTAGACTGGAGAAATGGTTATCCTTCCTGTTCCATTATTATTTGGCCATGAAACAAACGCCTGAGATATATACAACCCCTATATACAACTGTGTGGTGTTGGAATGTATAATGCTTAGGATGTGATGCTTTAGCTTTTTTTTAAATTTCAACACTTCCAATGTACCCGTAAAAATGTAATAAAGAAATAGTGGCCATGTTTTTTAAATATTCAATTAGAACTTAACAATCTACATGAAATTTGCAATCGATCAGTGAAAACGTCATCTTTCTAGAGCCTGTATTTTCCGAGATCTCATTGTCGAAAGGATTGCCCACAAACATATAAATGTAGTTTAAAAGAGCTCCAAAGATGGCAGCACAATTCATTTGCATTTATTTCGGAGAAGGCTTATTAAAGGCAAAGGCCTTTGAACAATAATTTAAAAGGATAAACTTTGTAAAAAATATTTCTTTAAGTAATTTATTTAAAGTACACTCTTTTAAAAATATTTGTCTTTGTTATAAACGTGAAATCACAAATAACCACAAATCAAAGGTTTGAAAGCTAAGGTTATAGGTTAGAGCTCGGTCGCTCTTATTTCTTACTGTAGAATTTTAATAGATAATAATAAGGAAATAATACCTTCCAATTAAGAAAAAATTATTTCCACGACGACGGTCCGTAACTTATAGGGAAGCTCCCCGCCGTTCAAGGGGTTCATATTTTAAGACAAAATTGTCTTAGTCCATATACGATACGAAAATGAAATTATAAGTGAAGCATCAAACAGGTGCACTACATTCCATAAACAGAACAGCACACTAAAGGTAAATAAAACAATAATGAGTCGTGGGCCCATTCCAGTAAAAAAAATGTCTACTATCAGGGGCACTAGAAATAATATATTCGTATATTATTGTCAGATTTGTTAATATGGTCCCCTTAATTAATTTGTCGTGTATGGAACGGGCCCACAGGCGTAGCTAACGACCCCGCAGACCTTGTTTTCCGGGAGATTCAAAGAATTTCAGATATCCTCTGATCTTATTGGCCGATACAGATAGGACATCAAGAGTCATGACCTACATATAGTTGAAATTAACGAAAACTGCTGCCGGCCCTCGTGGCCGGGTGTTCTAGGACAACGTTCTAGTAATGAAAACATTTTTTGGCGTGGGTTCAAACCTTGCCCAAGGATTTTTTAAATTTTCATAACACTTTTTTCATTAAAATAAGCTTGCAGTTTTACTATACGGATCCATAGTAATAATAATAATAATATGAATAATAATAATAATAATAATAATAAGTAGAAGTAGTAGTGGTAGTAGTAGTAGCATCATTGATAATAATTATATTGTCTATGTAGGATACTTGAAGAAAATACTTGAAATTACACTCAGCATTTGGCTCGATTTTCTTCGTTTTGACTCGAATCGAAACTCGAGTCAAATTCGAGTCAAGTTGGGGTAAATTTTTCCAGTTAAGTTCTCGAGTCGAGCTCAAATACGTCTGTTTTGAGTCGAGTCGAGTTTGAGTGAAAACTCGCTCGAACTCGCTCGTGCCCATCCCTACAATTCTTCTGTACCTTCTAGTTTCCAAAGAAGAAAAGACGATAGAAATTATTTTCACATCCTCTGAATTATATCAACACGTTTAGAAATAGTGTGTGCTATGATTATCTAACATAACTACTAGTTTATTGTCTTATCTTTGTCTGAGGAATTGATGCCAAAGTGTGAGAGCAGGGAACTGCCATTACAGTCACCTGGGTTCGCATCCCGGTGTGGCATTTATTATTTTTTCTTGCCTGAAAGGTATTGTTTACGTAATTGATATTGTAATTCTGTTATTCCTTTATTATTATTATTATTATTATTATTATTATTATTATTATTATTATTATTATTATTATTATTATTATTATTATTATTATTGCAAAGCCGAGGCTTGGCTACATACTTTATATCTTATGAATTTTCTGATTGGATTTCAAGTCGTTTTGTTGAATAATCAACACATTCCACTTCAGGGGGTTTGGAGGAGGAAAATATCATCCTGTAGCTACTTATTTGTTTACTTGCATCCTACACCAAGCCTAGATACTATATTTACCTTTCTATATCTACGGAAAGTACCCTAAATGTTTTGGTGATCATAAGAGAGTAAGTGAAGAAGTGATGAGATCGATAAACTTTGCGTATTAACAACATTCAAAGTATCAAGTTGTCGGAAAAGTCATTACGTATTTCGGTAAAATATGACAAATGATGATATGTGAATATACTGGAGTTATTCGGATCATGCAATGGTTAGGCCATGAATACCTAATATGTTGAGTGTTTTGTGAAGTAGTATTGCTCTTTGTTTGCTTTGGTTTTACAGATTTGACACCACATAGAAGATTGAAGACCAAAAATTGTATATTCTACATATTTTGTTGTTTTACTTCAGGCAATGGAAGAACGCGCAAATAGTATTTGTGATTTTTACTCTCCTCAATGTTTCTGTGTTTTTGTCCCTCTTCTTAAAGAGTTAGTGGAAAAACTATAAAAGTGAGTAAAACACGTAAAAATAGGAAACAAGGTACTGAGGAAGGTTCGTTAAATTAATAAACTTAATCCAGTGCCCTGAAACACCAGATTCCGATCAATATAAGTATCTGTCTAATACCGTGCCGTGAAAAATCAGGGCCCGAGGCGAGAGCATATGGCAGCGCCTCCGTACATATGTGTTGTCAATTTAAAGTTGACTTATTTGAACTATTCTTTCTCCATAATACTTTACTATTTTATCTTGACTGAAATCAGAAAGTTTCAGCATTATTACACTGGAATTGTAAAAGTGTGTAATTACTGAATTCACTACAGCTCCATATTTCCTTCTCCCAAAAGAGTGATGTCTTAGAGCAGTGACTTAAGCGTTAGTTTCGTAATGTTGGGAACGCGAGTTCGATTCCGGGTGTGGCAATTCAGCAAATTTCTATAAAACGGACACTTCTGATATATAGTACCATGAAAAATATTCAATTTCTCTGGGTATAAGAGTTGAGACGGCCTCCTTCACAGGTGGAGTGCTAACAACACAAAATTACATAATCTGTATCAACTTCATTCGTAACCGTGTGGCAAGTAACGTGTTTGGACAAGAATTGATGAATACATAAGGGCTAAACACGTCCTTACTGCTGTAGTATGGGCCAAAAATGAGTTCCAAGGAATTGTTCGTAGCTGTGCACAAATTGCAAATTGTGATCGAACTTACAACGCTAGTCACTGGAATGATCCTATTTAAGATGTCACATCACCTTTCTACCTACAAGAAGGGCGAAACAAAATGCATTACTGTTATCAGTTAACAAATCTTTATATTCCATTTCTTGTTGTCATAAAATGATAATTCTATATGTAAATCCATAAATGTAATAATAATATTGCCTTCATGTGGAAACCTAAGAAATATCTGACATACTTTATATCTTTTCTGTTCCTATGAATATCTTCAATTATGTTACTTTTCCTTTCCTGCTGTGATAATAATAATAACAATAATAATAAAGCATGACAATTACAGCACCAATTACATAAACATTATCTTCCCATTCAGAAAAATTAATAATTGCTACGACGAGATTTGAACCCACGTAGCTGCAGTGGGAGATTCCTCCTTTCACAATTTCTTTTAAAGAAATCGCCCCAACCGGAGTATTGTTTGCCACTGGCACCTCATGTCCTTTCGAAGTATTCCAAACACTACAAGAACACGGAAATCTGAGGACAGTTAAAATTCCGATCTTGCAACTGTCTATTTCTACACGTGTTGATGCAATTTAAAGAATATGAAAATAAGTTCTGTCGTCTTTTCTTCTTTGGAAATTAGAACTTATGTAAGAGACGAAATGTAATGTAAATCGGGACAATCCCTGCAACCGATGGCCGGCGCCGTATCTTAGATTTCTTCGCGGGGGGCAAGTATTAACTAACTCTATGGCCTATGGAACCCGGAGGTTCAATGCCGCGTTCACAAAAGCTCTCTACTGACTTCTATCCTTAGCTAACTACATCCAGTTTCTACTTTGTATTCCAATCTCTGCGAGATCCATCTTAATATTGTACTCCAATCTGCGGCTAGGTCTTCCTAATAGTCGTTTTCCGAATGGTCTTCCAGTCAAGACTTTGAAAGCGTTTCTACTTTCTTCCATTCTAGCTACATGACCCGCCCACCTAAGCCTCCTAGACTAGACGACCCTAACAATGTTGGGTAAACCATATAATTTATGTAGTTCCTCGTTATGAAGTTTCCGCCATTCCCCATTCCCGTTCCTCTTGGGTCCGAATATTCTTCTCAGGATCTTGTTTTCAAATACTTTCAGTCTATGTTCTTCCCTCAGAGTAAGCGACCATGTTTCATATCAAGCTAACCACAAATAGTTTAGCGAGAACTGTACCGTCAGATTTCTTTAATATATAAGCACGAGGTTGATAGCCTTTCTTTCTAGGGTTGGGCAAGCATTAATAAGCTTATTTGGGCACCCTAGAAAAAGTTGTTCTTCTGATTCTTGGGTCCCCTCTTTCCGACTTTCTCTTAATCTTTATGGGCCTCTCGGAGCCTGTGGGCTCTCCGCACAGCAAGGTCTACGGTTCCGTTAGTTACTCCTTGGGCCCATCCCATACATGACAAAATTATTAAGGGTACAATATTGATAAATCTCAAAGCCATACGAATAAATATTATTTCTAGAGCCCCTAATAGTAGACATGTTTTACTGAAATGGATCCAAGGCTCATTTTTGTTCTATTTACTTTTTGTGTGCTGTTTTCGTTATGTAATGTAGCGACCCTATTTGATGCTTCATTTCTAATTTCATGTTCCTATCGTATATGGAGTAAGAAAATTTTGTCTCAAAATGGGCCTCCTCGAACGGCGGGGAGCTTCTCTGGGGGGCAATTACTCCCTGCCCCCCACAAGTTATGGCTCTACCAATAGCGTAGCTTCAACTTGAAGAACGTTTCGTGATATTTTTCCTCATTGAGGAACGTCTATATAACTTGTTTTTGAGTTAAACAAGGAAATCTAGAGTAAGTCATTAACACATTCACACAAGTTGCTTATATTTTCTTATTTATATTTTTATTTATAATTTTGTTAATATTTGTTTGTTTTTGTTATATTTGAGTATTTTGTTTATATTTTTCCATGAAACGATTTTAACAAGATATTAGTTTCGGTGGAATTTTTAATGGCGCGGTGGGTGAGTGGTTAGCGCATTGAACTTCTATTTGGTGGACCCGGGTTCGAATCCCGGCCAGGCTGAAGCTTTTTCAAGTTTCCTTATTTCAATTTCAATGCATACTCAGTGTGATAAGCAAGATCTTCTCTCCTCCAGAAAGAAGAAAATGTTGGAATGAGGATAATTGGAGAAGGTCCCTCAGTAGAGGCAATCATTTACAAAATTATTGCAATTGTTTGGGAGAGAAATTACTCACCCTCTTCTCTCTGAGTAATTTCAATCCCAAACAATTGCAAAAAGTCTGTAATTTCAAACGAATAGACTTTGTTGATGTATTTCTAATTTTCTCGAACTTTATTTTTAAATCGGTAGTAGTGTAAATAAATTCACTCCCTTATTGTTGACTCATTTCAATCGCAAGCAGTGGAGATGATTGGAAAGTCTGAGAAAAACACGCCCCATGTGTATTCAACGAGAACTGAATAATTTTTATGAAAGTTATCGTGTAACATATTCTTATCGAAGGGAGAGAGTAATTTGGCCTTCATTGTGGACTGATTTGACACAAAACAGTAGAGATTACGGGTAACAACCCTAAACAATAAGAATATTTCTACATTGAAGGAAAGTGTTTAATTTAAATCGAATAAGTTGTGCGAGAGTTATCATGGAACAGATGAATTAATAGATGTGCAAATCAAGTCGAATAGTAAAAGGTTCGCCATGTTTGCTTCAATAATAATAATAATAATAATGTACAAAGTGCAAAAACAAGATGACATTAATACAAATACGATAGATATCATAAACCATCATAATTACTATGTGCAGGGAAGATTTCATTGCCAGACTGAAAGTTTAAACCGATCTTCCAGCTTGGAGGTGGTTTATGGTGAAATGGTGTAGACTCTTTAGGGGACTCTTCAGGTAGGGAAGAAACTCTTTAGGTAGATCAAAATAATATATCAGAGGTTAGCAAGATGGAACCATGTAGAATCAACGCTAAATTATCGACCTACATTAATAGAATATATGTCCTTCAGTTTTCGTAATAAATGCGTTTTCTTGATAAACAGGAAAATGTTCCATTGATAAACAGAGCCCAAATTTACATATAACTGGAACCATTTATTATTTTCATTTTTATTCACTGTGCACTATGTACGTGGCAAACATTTTCTTTGTGAATCTGAAGAGAGGAAACTTGACTGCACCCTTGCAAGTATCAGTCAAATCTATATATTAAAATTATTATATATTAGTGAAAGTATTAAACGAATATAATGATTAAACTAGTATATATATTAATAACATTATTAATCACATATAATCATCTAATAATTATGTATTAATAAAGCCTTTACTGACTATAATAATCAAATTATTATATTATTAAAAGTAATAATCATACCAGTATGTATTAATGAAAATACTAATGAAATATACGATAATAATCAATTTATTAGATATTAATGAAAGAAAAGTTTCATAAAATTTTATTCATAACTTTGTCTATTAAAACCTTCAACTTTCACTATTCTCTGAGAGGTACCATCGGAGTTTCACATTCATAAAATGCAATTGACAAAATCATTCTTATATACATTTTGACTTAGAATGTGGTGGAATGGTGGAATGGCAGAAACTTCATAACGAGGAACTACGTAACTTATACGTTGTAACAAAAGCCGCCACTGAATCCTGGATTTGGAAGAGAATCGTCAGGACGACTTTTATTACAAATATAGAAGCAGATAAAAACAAGTTATACTGCTTAATATTGAAAAAGAAAAGAAAAATATTGTAACATTCCTTTTATTTTTTTGAAAAAGAAGTAAAAGTTAAAACCATGACGAGTAAAAGAATTGTAAGAACAAGGTAAAAATGTAAATAGTATTTCCAGACGGCAACACTGTTTTCTTCTTCTCTTGGAGCGAAGCGGACTCCCAGCCGGGGATTTACGTACGGCAGTAACTTATAACGCACCCGTAAAGAATCCGGTCAGTTGAAAGAAAAAAATAAACCAGCCTTCATCAATCGGGCGCTTTGGGGGATTGAGCTGAGATATCATACACAAGAATCTTCAGATGTCCCGCACCCAAAGCGCCCGATTGATGAAGGTTGGTTTATTTTTTCCTTTAACTGACCGGATTCTTTACGGGCGCGTTATAACGGTTTACCAAACATTTTAGGGTCATCAAATCTAGGAGGATAAGATGGGCAGGTCATGTAAGCAGAATGGAAGAAAGTAGGAACGCTTTCAAAGTTTCAAGTGAAAATCCAATCGAAAAACAATCATTAAGAAGACCTAGGCGCAAATGGGAGGACAATATTAAGATGGATCTCGCAGAAATAGAAATACAAAGTAGAAACTAACTCCAGTTGGCTAAGGATAGAAGTCAATGAAGAACTTTTGTGAATGTTGCAGGTTTTCATAGGTCATAGAGAGAGTTAGTTATATAACATATATAAGAAAACAAAAACCTCCATTGGCTAGCAAATGCACTAGGATGAAAATTTGGTTCATTAACTTCTGATTGAGACAAAATGAGCGCAATAGGTTAAATAGTCGGACTACATAGTTTAATGACTCCTACTAAATTTATGTCCAGTCGTTCTACGTTTCTCCTCACATTTTTTTTTAACTTATCTGCTACGTTCAGATGACTGACGTTCCTTCTCTCAATGCATATTGCCTGTTTGGGTCTTTCCATCTGTAACTTTATACACTCAAGAATGGCTAAAGCTCGGCAAATTCTGATTTTAAGAACATTTAGTCCAGACAAGAGATGTGCAGTGAATATTTTTTACAGTGTGCTCCTGCGACTGAAGAGAATTTCCGAAATCTTACTTTTTAATGCTAATGGCTTATGAAGAACTATACGAACTAATAGATTCTTCAGTGGCGAAGCGTACTATGAGGCTCTGAGGCCGGACCTACCCTGTTTTCTACCGTATATTTTCTATATCTTTGGTTTCTTATAAAATAAAGTCAATATTTCAACATTTCAATTTTTTGGTAACAAAATAGTAGGTTGGAAACACTTGGAGCCCCTTCCGCTTGAGCCTCACCAGCTCGCTAGACAGGCTTACGAGCTATGCTGCACAGGGAGCGAAGCTATTACCGCTGCGGATTGCACGCATTGTTGGGAAGGTGCGAAGACTCGGCTCCGGGAGTTTAGTTTTAGCGTTGATGGCATCTTTAATTGCTAATATGTTATAAAATGATTTCCTTAACACAGAGTAAGAAGTTTCTGTATAAAATTATGTATTTCTATTAGTGAAAACTTGTTTAATTTAGGTATATACTCTCAGGAGTTATTCAGGGTAGCTATTTTTTCCCTACATGGGGCCTAGTCCATAATAGCGTGTAGAATATAAGTCTGATACATTGAACATACGTGTAAAATTACCAAACTCTATCGTACAGGATAAAATAATAACATTTGTGTGTAATCTATCTATTAAAATGCTACAACAGCAATTAAAAGCGACTGAGCTCCAACCTATAACTTTGGCTTTCAAATCTTTCGTTTACGCTTATGTGTCATTTCACGTTTAACAGAGACAAACATTTTTAACTATGTGTACTATAATAAATTTGTTATCAAGATCTTTTTCATAAGGTTTATGATATAAAATTATTGTTCAAAGCCTTTGTATTTTAATAAACCTTCTCTAAAATCAATGCACGTGAATTGTGCTTCCATCTTCCGAGTTCTTTTAAACTATGTGTATGGACGTTTATATGTTTGTGGTCAATCCTTTCGACAATGAGATCTCGGAAACTACAGGCTTTAGAAAGATGACGTTTTCACTGATTGATTGGAAATTTTGCGTAGATTGTCCAGTTCTAATTGAATATTTAAAAAAACACGGCCATTATTTGTTTATTACATTTTTTAGGGTACACTGGAAGCGTTGAAATTTTAAAAAAAAATCTAAAGCATCATATCCTACGCATTATCCATTCCAATACCACTCTGTTGTATATAGGGGTTGCATATGTCACAGGTGTTTGTTTCGTGGCCAAATAATAATGAAAAACGAAGGATAATCATTTCTCCAGTCTAAGATGAATCTTTATTGTTTGGAGTGTTTTCCCCAATAAACATCATATATCGCTGACATTATAATTAATTGTGTGTGTAATGTATTTGCTTATTACATACTGCATGCAAGAAGAAAGAAAACACTGATCATACATGAATTAAAAACTCCAACCGGAAGTAGGCTCAAATATTGCAAACTGTGCGAGATATTGAAAAGTAATCGAATAAATCTCCCCTTTATGGTATCTCTTGCCAATTTTTATCAAGACGTCCTTCACTTGCGTTTGTATAGGGACATGTACTGAAGTGATGAACAACAAGGAGATTCATGCTGATATGTGAAGGATGCGCTGTGTAGAGAGCGCAGGTTCAGCTAGTATAACAATAAAAAGTTTGAGTGCTTAAGCCCGAAAGCCACCCTTCTTAAACATGCCACTGCATAGAATACAATATTAAATATCTTGCGTTGATGGAAATGAAGTTCCTTCTTAGCATTAACATTTCTAGTGAAGTCATTATCACGTGATACATTAAGTAAACGCAGTATTGTACTTACTTTAAAAGTGGGAGATGCAAGTAAGAAACGTTTATCCAAGAAATTTAACAGAAATTTAATTTATATATATATATATCGCCCCTAGAAATTTGTCATCTTGGGTCCGGAACTCAGACGCCCGTTCGTGAATATGGGCCTGAGTGTATATATCATTTGAAGATGTAAATACAAAGCACTTAAACCAACTCTGGGGGCCTGTTTCTGTATCCAGATACTGAAGTCAAGGGCGCAAATCTGTCTTCAACGTTCGTGGGATGGGTAAGACTGTTCCCATAATCCTTTCCTTTTTTAACGATGTTCAAAATATTTATGAAGTTGTAAAAAATGCTGTGGAGGATTAGGGGAGCAGATTTGTCTATAACATCGGCATGAGGGCACATTTTAAGGCTTATTGTGGGGGGAGGGGAGAAGAGATTCATATTACAGTAGATGAATCAGATTTCTGAGGTAAACCTGTTGTACTCGTATATTATATACCAAATGATGTAGATGAAATAGTGGTACATATCATTATTACAACTCAGTGCCGTGAGCACATTCTGAAATTTGAATATATGCATAATAATAATTGACATGTTTCTACTTACGCATCCACAATGATCCACATTAAAATTTTAGGACATTTGTTTTATAACAATACAAATAATGACTTCCCCAAAACTATGAAAGAAAATCAATCAGGCCTATATTTGGCGCAACGATACTCTTATCTTAGCAAAATTATGATTACCACAATAGCATTATAAGAACTGTTACAGGAATTAAACAAATTGTTGAAAATAGACTACTAATAATTAATGACAATGAAATATTAAAGAATACGATTCTTTTTTAAAAATGAAACAAGTCAAAGGACATCAGTTTCCTTTGTGGCAGTCGGATAGAAATCATCATCATCACAATCTCAAATCGGATTATGGGGGGGGGGGGACAAGATTGTAGGGAACATGTTCCCCTTATGTCCCCGAGATTTGTGCCAGTGACTGAAGGGCCCTGGCACAATCTTTGCGAGTGACGGGGAGTGGTGGCTCTCTTGTCCTACCAGATCGGTGACCGTAATTCTACAGAATGCTTTAAATTTATGCCTGTGTCTGTGAGCTCCTTTACGATGAAGATTACAATTACGATGCATTTAGTTACGATTAAGGCATAACTATTTTAATACTATTATTTACATAACCGGCATGCTTCAAAAATGCGTTTAACTAACCATTTCCGTTTTGTTCTATTTCCTTTATATTAGGGCTCGTACGTTCTGTTCAGAAACTATAGCTTAGTTCAAAATATATACAGTTGGAAATACTTGAATATGCCAGCGTATATCTAAAGCAAGTGTAGAGTTGCAAGGGATGCGGAGGAGTGAGAAGGGAAGTATTGCACATGCGCATTCAACAGAAAGCAAACGAAAACCCCGATGCTTTCAGTAGGCCTGGAAGCCCGAGGAAAATAGCATATGACAGGAGGAAAGACAGAAAATGTGCATCTGAGCGACGCGCATGCGTAGGTTCCTCTTGTCAAAGTAAGTCGAGAGAGCGCGCCAGAAGATTGCAGTGGAAATAATTGTAATAATTACAAGCAAACAATTTATATATAATGAAATACGTACTTTTTCTTATTAACAGGGGATGCCGGGCATACCGGCGTTCCCTTACGCTACGCCGCTGCCTCAGATACATGATACGGATAAGTGAGTGATACAGTTTCAAAGACTATTCGATTCTGAAGAGAATATAATACAAACCATGATCCTAGGATAAACAGAGATGTCTTAGGAAATTTTATCTGAGATATACTGCCTGTTTTATACTGCAATCTTGTGTATTGTGCTGATATTCTTAGCACATTGGTAAATATTTTTTACCTTACTTTTCTAGATAAAAGCTTGAAATTTTGTACACTTATTCAGTATATCCCTTAGTATTTTTCAGTTGATTTTTAGTTCTCTGCTTTAACACAGGGAGTTCACAGGGGCAAAAAAAAATAAAAATGGGACCTTTTCAACAACAAAAAAATCAATATTTTCTCTCAAAATTTCCCGTCCCAGGAACATGATAGAGAAATGTGAATGACACCGTTTGAAAGGTTGTTCTATCCTGAAGAGAGTGAGGTACGAACTGTGATTCTAGGATAAATAGGGATGAGGTTATAGCTGCTTGACTGAAAGTCTATAATTTACCTTTAAAAAGCCATAATTTATAGGGGATAAAATAGTAGCACAAATATAAAAGTTTATAACGTCAATGTCAATATTGTCGTAAATATGAGGTCAATACTTTTTGACCTCAATGCATATGAAACTTGCCACATATTTCAAGATGTTATGACAATACACACACGCAATCTTTAAAGTATTTCTGCTTAGTCATCACATTTGTAATTTAGTAATATTGGGGAAATTATTACGGATACTACTCATAAGAACAACTTTTTATTAATTATTACGGATCCATAAGAAAGTTATTACGGATACTACTCATACTACTCAACAGTTCATAAGATATATTCATGCATATTTTTTTTATGAAACCTGCAATCTGTGAAACCGGCGTTTCGATCGGTGGTTCGCGATGTAAGAAATGATAGGGAGGTGAAGAGTTCTGGATATTAACGAAGTATTGGAAAATTAGTGAACAAGTATAAGGATAAAGACATACCGAAGAGACCTCGCGATCGAGTCCGAGGTTTAAGTCGCGGTCGCTACCTCGATGTCTAGGTAACAATGGATGAAAGACGCACAGGTCTGTATCCAAACTTTTTGCTGGTCCCCCCTAAAAATTTTCACTGTAGGCTTGCAAATGAACTATAATATGGTTGGATTGGGCCCCCCTAACTTCAGCCGCCCCCTACATTTTTGGGCTGGCTACCGGCCTGAGGGCGCACTTAGCGAGGAGGTCGCATCCTCGTTATAAGTTCTCAGTTTGAGCAGAAACATTACTGTGACGCATGTGAAATAATTATTATTCAGTGCATAAAAATCATTGCGAAACCACATTTTGAAATTGATAGGACCAAACAGTTTATAAATATGGATGTCCTCTTTCAGCACTCATGCGAGAAATCATTTCCCAGTAAAATTTTTTTAAAAAAAAAGGTATGTCTTCAGGTTTCCAGGTGGAGAGGGGTATTAACTTCAGCAAATGAAGTTTCGTCAGTGCAATTCCATTATTTGACGTTTCCTCCCTGTGGATACGTGCCTGTCTTTACAGGTATTTCTTTACTTTATATCAGTAACGAATTTAGAAGAAACCCTTTTTCATTAATCTCGGAACTTGGGGGCGTGAAGTTTCTAAGCATAGATATGATTAACAGTAGCTTCTTTTTTCTTTAGAAATTCTACAATTTACGGACTTCAGCCCGAAAGTCCCCTCCCTGTAAGCGCCACTGCCTTATATAATAATAGGCTACAGTATAATTCTCAAATAAATATGAATAACTTAACTGACATTCCCACTTCAGTAGCTATTATCTTCTATTCTCTATTTAAAACGTGCCTATTATTATATTGTTTCTGTGTCTTATCCCACATTGCTGGAACATTCCTCACTAGTTCTATTAATATATCTTTCATAATCAAATTTAATAGTGCAGCAAAACCTCTCGAGCACAGACACACACAATCCTTTGCAGACGACATTTTAAAGAAATGAAGACTTTACTCCGTGCAGCGCTTCAGGGAGAGCCAATGAAAACACGAGCCACAGCGATGCTTCCGCTGAACATCGATGTAAAAACAAACTCAGTTGTTTAGCATCGCGACCACGAAGGAAACAATAGGCAACGGTTAGAATTTCACCGCTTCCTACATGAACGTCATATTGACATCGCACTTCTTTCAGAAATGCATTTGAAACCGTATATCAAAATCAAAATTCGAAATTACGACGTTATTCGCAATAACAGACTTCAAAACATCAATGGAGGCACTGCTATAGTTATCAAGCGCTCTTTACCTTATCTTCCGCTACAACTTCCGGCACTCAACTCTCTGAAAGCTTCTGGTATTCAACTGCTGACACCTCAATCTCCGCTTATCATCATTTCTGCCTACAAACTACCCTCACTCGACTGGAACCGGAAGACTTAATTCAACTACTTCGATTGAGACCCAAGATTATTATTGCTGGTGATCTTAACTCGAAGCATCCCACATGGAACTCCGGCGCACTAACAGAGCAGGCAATCTCTTCAACGCAGCACTCCCTCGTCTTCATCTCACGCCTATAGCTCCACTGGAACCTACGCATTTCCCCAGAAATGTAAGTCAACCAGACATCCTTGAAATGATGTCTTCAGCTGCTTTCCGCTTTTATCGATTTATGCTCTCCACTCCAAACACCTGCCGATACCGATGATACCAAAGGAAAATTCACTGCTCAGATTGCCAGCGCCTATCAACTCTCCACCACCTCCGATCAACGTGCACCAGCGCCTTCCTCTGGAGAAGATCGTCGAACCAACTTCTTGATTCATCTAAAAAGGTGGGCCCGCAAATCTTGGCAACGTACCAGACACCCGCTCTTCAAGACATTCTGCAACAAACTCAAAGAAAGACTTACCAAACGCCTCAAGCGTCTCAAAATTCAACACTGGGAGCAGAAACTCACCACCTTACCTCGTGGAAGCAGGGAATTCTGGAAGCTTTCCCGCACGCTCAACACCACTTCTTCACCTACTCTTCCACTTCATGACTCAAATGGACTCCTCTATCTAGATGAAGACAAGGCTGAAGTTTTCGCGGATACTTGAATGAATACTACAGAGATCAGATTACAACAAAGAAAATAAACATAAATAAAAAATACCTTCAAATATTCTAGAGTATAACTTGGCTGTAGCTTCTTGGCAACAGGCAGTTAATTAGATTAGTATACCATTCTTATAATAACATTATGAAAAGTTTTACAGACTCCCATAACCATTCAGAAAATTCAGTTTGATCTGTCACTGAAATATTTAAACTTTCTTCTACTACCGACTGCCTAAACAGAATATAGAAACCTTGAAACGAAAATAAATTCAAAGGGCCGGATTTAGTGAGGTGCATGTGCCCCCCCTCTCTCTTTGCTGTAAATATACACTACCTAAAGTGAGAAGCTAGCAGTGAAAATAGCAATACTTTACGAAAATTTTTCTTGTCATATTTCCGTTTGGGCTTGAAACAAAGAGAAGTTTTGCAAAATTGATAGTTTAAGTCAATTTTGTAAAATTCGAAAGAAAAGGATTCACCGAAGACAGATATTTAGCATTTCCAGGGCATTTTCTCATTCACGCCACAAATGCCTAAAGGCATTTAAAAAATTCAAAGTTTATTCAAATGTACTCGTAGTTATTGGTGCACCCCCTTAGAAAGTCCTGGATCTGATTATATATATATATATATATATATATATATATATATATATATATATATATATATATATATATATATATATATATATATATATATATATATATATACAGGTGGTGATCAGAAAAATGGAAACATCTGTAGTTGGCAACACGTCAGATGTATGGGTTGGTAGTGGTGTCGTGGCGCCCGCAGCGCCGGACCGCTGGTGGTGCTGTGTTAGGTCGGTCTCCATATTACGTCAGGCGCAGTGGAACAGCAGTGTCCAGTGGCTGCAGCAAACGGAGGTAATGTAAAATGGGAGACCTCTCAGATTTTCAAAGAGGGCAAATTGTTGGTGCGCGGTTATGTGGAGTGAGTGTGACGGCAGTGGCTACTGTGTTAGGTGTGTCGCGTGGGACAGTGTCGAAGGTGATGTCGGCCTACACAACACACGGGAAAACCACATTGGAGAAGCGGAACAGTGGGCGGAAGAAAATCATGAGTGACAGGTCACGCCGGGTATTAAAGCACATTATCACGCAGAACCGTCGTGCCACTGTGGAGCAAGTGACGGAGGAAAGCAGCATCTCCCCCACCCTGTTTCGACAATCACAGTCCGCCGCAAATTACATGACATGAACTTACGGGGTCTTGTTGCACGGGCCAAACCGCTCATTAGGAACCATAACGCTTTCGCACGCCGCAAATGGTGCCGCGACCGTTGGGGACTGGAAACTTGTGATATGGTCGGATGAGTCATCCTTCACCCTATTCCCAACCACAGGCTGTGTTTATGTGTGGAGAACGCCCAAAGAAGCTTATAATCTGCAGTGTCTCCGCCCAACTGTGAAACATGGCGGCGGCTCGGTGATGCTGTGGGCCGCCATATCATGGTTTTCATTGGGTCCTGTGGTCACACTTAGCGGACGAATCACTGCCAACGATTATGTCGCTATTTTAGGAGACCACTTGCATCCTATGGTACGGATGTTGTTCCCGGACAATGGCGATCTTCCAGGATGATAATGCACCCATTCACACAGCTGGCGTTGTTGCAGCGTGGTTTGAGGAACATCGGGATGAAGTTCAACACCTCCCCTGGCCCGCCCAATCCCCAGATCTCAACATAATTGAACATCTGTGGTCCGTCTTGGAAACATGACTCCGGCGACAATTTCCACCTCCATCCTCTCTCACAGAACTGGCCGATGCCCTGCACGGGGAATGGTGTAAAATTCCACTTGCTACCATTCACGACCTCTATGCCTCCATCCCACGTCGCATCAAGGCTGTTCTGAAGGCGAAACGTGGCCCGACACCATATTAATTTGGTAAGTTGCAATTTCGGTCAGGTGTTTCCATTTTTCTGATCACCATCTATATATATACTCTTATATTAAAATCCTTCAAATCCCAAGACACAATTGCTTTCGTTAGAGAAGTGCCTCTTGTCCCTAGAAAAGGTAGATATTTCGCTACCGTATTCCTTGCCTGTGCATGCAATACGAATTTCCATGAATACCTTATTGACGAAGAAAAGCAATTTCATAATAGGAATCTTTCATGTTCTCAGCCTGAACAACGTAATGAATGATGTCGCTTTGGTAACGAACCACTCCAAAACGAAGTCATTGATGCCCAATTCATCTAGGACCCCCCCCCCTTCATCCCCAAAGAAAAAAAAACTTTTTGTTTTAATGAGTCCAATACGTAAGGTATCTTTGGGTCTATTTATCATCTTTTGCACATTTTGGAACCTAAGTTGTTTTATGAAAGTCTCATTTTAAAGAAGAATCTACATAGATTCGTCATTTTCCAATACCTCTTCTTTGCTTTCTCTTCCTTATACTAGATCTAAGATACGTGATTATAAATTCAGGGCATATTGGTGGAGTGATGACGTTCACAGATGAACCTGATGATCCAGGAGATACCAGAAGCTTTTCTACACTGTGACTGGAAATGAACATGTGATCACTATAATTGTGTAATAAGTTGTTTGTAAGTATTAAAAGACAGAGAAATCAAATTAGATAAAATCGTGTAAAAATATCGTACATTTAAAAAAGACAAGCTTTTTTTCCTTTATTTATTATCTTAGGCTCGACAAGAAAGTTCAGAAATTAGAAGGGTCAAGGGCATTCAGTTACTTCCGTTTCTTTCTGTTTGTTTATAAGTTCACTTCCATAAAATATTTATTCTTGTTTATTTATCTCAGGATCATTCCATATGAAATCATCAAATTTAAAACTGAAATGTGGCTCATATGTTTTAAATTTTCTTCAAATTTTGAACATGTGTTGTGGTATACAAATATAGCACACCTGTCAAATTTTACAACTCTACCTCAAAGGGGACTGCTGCAGGAGCCATTCGAAATTTGGGGATTTTGTGTAGAAAAACAGCTAAGTCCAAATTCTACTTTAAGTACCGAAGATGCTAGATCTCTGGAAATCGTATTGCAGCTATTTAAAAATGGTTTTCACTAAAACAATCTTAGAATTTGTAGCATTTAGAACATTGTAGTAATGAACTTCCCAAGTGGGGTTAAGCATATGAATTTCACCATAAAAGAGAAAAAAGAAGAAAAAATAATTTCAAAATTTGGCAACTATTTCTGAAAAATGCCCACCTAACATCAACCTCAAATTTTCAAAATAGGTAGCTCTGGTGTTCCTCTTTAACATATAAAAAAAATGGGAAGGTGTTTTTTGGTATGTTCAAGAAAAACAAATGACACAATGTAAGATGAGGGTGGACTTAAGCACTTTTTTCACAAAAACCCCAAATTTCCAATGACTGTTTCCAATTTTCCGTGTTGAAAATGTTCATAATTGTCAAGACTGAGGCGATTGAATGAATGAATTGTGCCAGAAATCTGAAACTTCAAGTACCATTGCTGAAGGGTCTAAGGTTCTGTCATTATTTCCAAAACCATGGACGACTATGAAAACTGTTGAAACATTTCAAACAAGCGAGTATCTCGTTCGTAAAGCCCAGAAGATCAGAAAGAAGTGTGGTATTCTAACCAAACCTGGTTCTAAAAATGGACATAGTGTTCCATGAATTTGACCATCAAAGAGAAAAAAAGAAGAAAAATTTTTCAATTATTTCTGAAAAAGGCCCACCTAACATCAACCTAAATTTTCAAAATAAATAGCTCCAGTATTCCTGTCTATCATATAAAAAAAATTAGAAGAGTGTTTTTTGATATGTTAAAGGAAAAGAAATAATTCAAGTCTCATTTAATTTTCTAGTAAAAAGACTTGCATGGCTAAGTATGTTTCTTTACTATGGTTGATGATTCTTATGAAATAATAATAATAATAATAAAAAGAAACAAGTAGAAACTATTACTTAAATGTAGTTTATAAAGTCATTTTAAAACAATTAGGTTGGCTACAAAATCCGAATGAAATAACTACACAAAATTTCGTAGACATTAGGCGGGAAAATTCCAAAACTTTTAGAACAAAGAAGCGCGATTTTTTGAAAGCTAAAATTAAGGAACTTGAAGATAATAGTAAAAATAAAAGCATTCGGGACATGTATAAAGGAATCAATGAATTTAAGAAAGGCTATCAACCGCGTGTTTATATATTAAAGAAAGCTGACGGAACAGTTCTCACGGATACAGATAGAATCTTAAATAGATTGAAAGATTTTTTGACGATTTGCTTAACACGCAGCCAAAAACTAATATGGGGAGGTGCGTGGAGAAAGGGAGGTACACACCACAGAACGGTATATTCAAGAACCCAACCGAATAAAAGTAGAAAACGCTATAAAGAAATTAAAGAAACACAAATCTCCGTGTGTAGACGAAATTTCGGCTGCGTTAATTTTAGCTGGAGGCGAAAAATTGTGGAACAAGATACACAAACTCATTCTCCTTATCTGGAACAAGGAAGAATTGCCACAAGAGTGGAAGAAACAATCACTGTTCCAATTCACAAGAAAGGTGACAAGACTGGCTGTAATAATTATCGAGGCATTTCTCTTCTGTCAACGTCCTATAAAATCCTTTCAAATATTCTATTAGCAAGATTGATCCCATACGCAGATGAAATTATTGGAGATTATCAGTGCGGATTTAGACGAAATCGATTAACTATCGACCAAATATTTAACATTCGCCAAATACTCAAAAAGAAGTGGGAATACAACACCCCGGTACATCAACTATTTATTGATTTTAGAAAGGCTTATGACTCGGTAAAGAGAGAAACATTGTACAACGTCCTTACAGAATTTGGAATACCGAAAAACCTAATTTGATTAATTAAGGTATGTTTAAATGAATCCGAAAGTAAAGTCCGGGTAGGAAAATTTTTGTCCACGAGCTTTCACGTCGAGAATGGCCTGAAACAAGGAGATGCGTTGTCGCCATTACTATTCAACTTTGTCCTGGAATACGCTATAAGGAAAATCAAAGATAGCAACCAGGGCCTAGAATTGAACGGTGTTCACCAGGTTATGACGTATAATGATTATGTAAATTTAATAGGGGATGATAGGAGAACAATAGAAAGAAATGCAGAACTGTTATTAAACACTTGCAGTGACTTGGATTTAGAAGTAAATGCTGCGAAAACTAAATACATGGAAGTGCGTCGGGACTGTAATGCGGCAAATTATGGACGCGTTAAAATATTAAATAATACTTTTGATAAAGTGGATAGATTCAAATATCTGAGATCAATATTAACAGACAAAAATCATATTCACGAAGAAATTAAATGTCGACTAAAAGCAGGGAATTCGTGTTATTATTCGTTTAAAATCTCTTGCCGTCGCGAGTTCTGTCAAGGAATCTGAAGTTTAAAATATATAAAACGATAATCATGCTTGTTGTTCTGTATGGTTGCGAAACATGGTCACTTACTCTGAGAGAAGAACATAGACTGAAAGTATTTAAGAACAAGATCCTGAGGCGAATATTCGGACCCAAGAAAAACGGGAAAGGGGAATGGCGGAAACTTCATAACGAGGAACTACATAATTAAACGGTTTACCAAACATTGTTAGGGTCATCAAGTTTAGGAGGCTTAGGTGGGCAGGTCATGTAGCTAGAATGGAAGAAAGTAGAAACACTTTCAAAGTCTTGACTGGGAGACCAATCGGAAAACGACCATTAGGAAGACCTAGGCGCAGATGGGAGGACAATATTAAGATGGATCTTGCAGAAATAGGAATACAAAGTAGAAACTGGACCCAGTTGGCTAAGGATAAAAGTCAGTAGAGAGCTTTTGTAAACGCGGCATTGAACCTCCGGGTTCCATAGACCATAGAGTTAGTTAGTTAGTTTGGGTGCGTATTACGCAGCCTATATAGCGCTGTTTGATTTAACAAAAGAAACAGTGAACAATAGTGAACTATCGTTATATAATATACAAATAACATTTACATGTTCGGTTGATTATAAGCAATTTGAACTATTGAGCCTAAGATCTCTTATCAATAATTTCAAAGAAGTTCTTCCCAGTAGCTTGAATTTCTTCTTCAGAAATGCTGCAATTTCTGCCAGTACCAGTTGAAATACTGGGTACTCCAATATTAATGATGCAGTTTTCGTATGGAATCCAGCATATATCAGGTGTTTTTATCCAGAAAAACATTTTCTTGGGTCCATGGGGATGAAGGAAATTCACATAGTCACGATGTTCCTGTGAATTCTCAACTATTTTTCCAATCCACCATTTCCCTTCAGAAATTCACGGAATGAATTACCCACATGAAAAAATTACTCACGGAATGGATTACTCAGTCTGTAAACTAGCATCTCTCGCTAGACATTTAAGCGTCTCACCTATGCCATTGCAAAACTTTTTGCCGTAGCTTGTGGCAAAATAGTGTCACTCAAAAGTGAGTCCAAAATCACTCATGCAGGCATAAGTTGACGAAGTTTATATATACCCATCTCCAAAGTAGATAACGTGTCTAATCTGAGGAAAAATATCGCTAACATACATCAAAAGAATAACTTGAAAAGTATAACTGTATCGTACTTTAACATATGACTGACACAACATAATAAAACATTTGATAACAGAAGTTACAGAATCTCTTAGGATGTTGCATTTAAAAAGATTAGAATGTTGCAAAGTTGAGTAAAATATTGGTCCAGTGCTACTCTTAAACTTCATCTAGAATAATACAGGAGTAGTTTTCAGCAAACTCAACTATAAGTAAGCATGATTTGTCATCCGAAGTCTCTTTTGTGTGTATTTGAAGTAGTCGCTCTGGAATTTGGCTATGAACTGATGTTGCGCTTTATATATATATATATATATATATAGCTAATGAATTCGTCTGTATCTTTAATCATTGTCTCCATTTGGGTTCTGTCAGTTTAAATTAATTGTTTGTACTTATATCTTCTGAGTGAGCCAGTTCTTTCAATGCACCAACGAGATACTCGGTTGTTTGAAATGTTTCAACAGTTTTCATAGTCATCCATGGTTTTGGAAAAAATGACAGAATCTTGAGTCCCTTCAGCAATAGTACTTGAAGTTTCAGATTTCTGGCACAATTCATTTATTCAGTCACCTCAGTATTTACAATTATAAATATTTTCAATATGGAAAATTGGAAACAGTCATTGGAAATTTTGGGAGTTTTGTGCAAAAACTGCCTAAGTCCGCCATCAACTTACATTGTATCATAATTTGTTTTTCTTGAACATACCAAAAAACACCTTACTAATTTTTCTTTTTTATATGTTAAAGAGGAATACCAGAGCTTCTTATTTTGAAAATTTGAGGTTGATGTTAGGTGGATCTTTTTCAGAAATAATTGCCATTTTTTTTTTTTTTTATAGCAAAATTCAGATGCTTAACCCCACTTGAGTAGTTTATTAGTACATTGTTTTAAATGCTACAAATTCTAGGATTGTTTTAGTGAAAACCATTTTCAAATAGCTGCAATATCTCCAGAGATCTAGCGGTTTCAGTACTTTAAGTCAAAAGTGGACTAGTTTTTTTTTTTTTTTTTTTTTTCATAAAACCCTCAAATTTCGAATGGCTCCTACAGCAGTCCCCTTTGAAGTAGAGTTGTAAAATTTGACAGGTGTTCTATGTTTGGATAGCACAACATTCGTACAAAATTTGAAGAAAATCTAAAATACACGGGCCACCTTGATTTGTTGATTTCATAAGGAATGGCCTCTTAATGTTTTGACTCAGAAATAGGCTTTCGCACAAAGATACATAGGTAGTTTTACTTTTTATCCTTGGATCTTATCCCACAACAAATCTGTGTAGGGTAATGAAAGAAAAAGCATGTATTTCTGTGATAAAACTATCGATAGAGTAGAGTGATAGGACGCACTTGGGGAATATTTGTACCCCCACTTTTTGTGTACCAATCTCGCCCAACCGAACTTCATGTGCAAGAAAATCTGTCAAACGGAAATATATTGTCGAAGGATCGCTTATTTTAACTTATATTACATATAAAGAAACAAGCTTTTATGCAAGGTATATGTTCTTTTAGCAGTGCAGTATATTTTAGATACATCAGCTTACAGACAAAAGTGAAAACTTAATTTTGTTCATAGAAATTAAACAATTCCACACCAATAGAAACTAACATCGCCATCAGCCATCAATTGTGCCTCAATACATTCCTTTGTCAGCAATATTACCAGCATTGAAACTGTCGTCTAGATACCTTTCTACCGTGGGAAAATATCAAAGCTATACTAATGTGCTCCGTGTGCTAATGGTCCCATCTTCCCTAAAGGTAATGCAACATTGTATTGTACTAATGCATGACAGGTATCTTTTCGAACGCACTATACAACACCAACATGTGGAATATTGCGAACCTAAAGCAAAGACTTCAAAAGATCATTGTTAACTTTACTGAGAATTAATTATACTATATGCACACGGACGTAAATTGAACACCGGTTTGATGTACTGCGCACAAGAAATGATACACATAGCTTCAAAATAATATTGGACCAATGCTTGAGTATTTACAATAAAAATTACAAATAAACATCCCATAATGCTGTATGTAGACTGGGACAAATTATTTCAACAAACGATCGTTATCTTCTTCAGTGTAGATTCAAAACACAAACTTAAGCTGCTGAACATTTCACACTACGCAATTGTCTCTAACTCATATTGATATATGATGGAAAACTACATAAGATCGAATGCACGAGTTCTTCAACACTATATATAGATGAAATGAATACATTTTGAATTCTTTTACTGAAGAAAGAAATGACCATGTGATCAAATTTACATTTGTTAAAAGAATAATTACATAAGAAGGAAACAACAGTTACAAAATTCTACTAACTGTTCTTATTCAATGTTATGTATACGCAATAGTGATAAGTCGAACGTGTTTAGTGGTTTTTGTTTGAGTTGTAGCCAACTTCATAATATGAAGTAACATGAAGTGTTTAGTAGCTTAAGTTGCTATGTATTTGATTTATTTATTTATTTACATTGCCGAAGACAACAGCAACGCGTTAAAATATTTTGACACTGTCTTCAGTATTACAGGATGCTTATGTGTGAAGAGCTTTTTTTTTTTTTCAGTAAATAGTACACATATTGAGACTTGGTGAATTATGATACAGTTGTAATTAAATACACCAATCATTTTTAATCAATCTGCTTTCAGTTATCGCAGACGAGGAAGAAGAACCGATTCCTGATGAAAATACTGATTAAAATTAAATTATGTACTTTGTTAATTTTGTTTTTCTTAGGCAAGTTTGTTTCTCAGATTCACATTTATTTTATATATACGGTTTTATTTTATGTTTCTATTTGCAAACTCATGTTTTAAAACCCAGTTGTCCATTACTTTTGTTCCTTTAACATAATTCTACTTACATATTTGTTTAATTGCTGAATTTCCGTTAAGCTTCAAAGCTTTCAACTCTCCCCTGGGATCTTGGTCACGGAGGTTAAAAACAGGAAGAAAAAGAATAGAAATATTGAAGAATAAAAGAGGAACGGACTGTGTTATACGGAAACACGTTATCAAGTACATCAGTAATTACCAGATGAAGATAATACAAACTAAAATATGGCAGAGTCAATTTGTGCGCCTTCCTTGTCCCTTGCAGGGAGGTTGCCAACTCATGTTATTATTTTTATTGTCTTGTCAATTCTGTGAAAATTTAGTAATCATCACTTCCCATTCGTCATTCAACCATTTCTTATCTGAATTTATTTTTTTTTTAAATGAATAAATAAATTTTCAAAAACCGGTCTCTCTACTTTATTTCGAGCTCCAAATAAAATTTTTGAATCTTCTACCCTGTGTTGTGTTTTCTCTAAACATTTAGATAAACTTGACATCGGAGCTTCCGCGTTTGAATCTCTAATATGCTCCTTTACTCGGACTTTTAGATTTCTTTTCGTTTTGTCTTTGTATTTCTTGGCAACTGCATTTTATTTCGTAAATATCCGATTTTTCATTGGGATCCGTGTAATAACACTTAAATTGCGTAATGTTCTTTTCTAAGGTTTCGGAGGCTTTTAAGGTTGTACAAAACCGTATTGTGTATAAATCCTATTTAATATAGTTGTCAATCTGGGATAAATAGGCAATTCAACCCATTTTTTATCTTTCAAGTCGGTTTCAGGTTTATCGGAACTTAATTTCCTTTTAACCTAATTATACCTGTTATTTAATAATGAAATTGGGCATCCATTCAAAGTACCCAGGTTCATCAGGTATTCAATTTTTGTCTGTAAATCTGATTTTAAAGAAGTAAGACGTATCGTACGTAAAAAGAAATCGCTTTGGTATCTACTGAAAGTGCATGTACTGTGTGCCTGTACTGTGTACGGGCTGTGGGCTTGTGGTGGACATTAGTAATGAATTTATTATTATACCTTCTTATATTAAGTTCTAAATACGTAAGGCTGTCGTCCTTCTCTTTCTCAAGAGTGAATCTCAAATCGGAGTGAATATTGTTCAATTCTCCAGCTGTGAATCGTCCTTGTAAAAGGAAGGCGCACAAATTGACTCCGCCATATTTTAGTTCGCATCAACCTCCTCCGAAGATTACTGACGTTCTTAACACGTGTTTCCATACAATACAGCTATTCTTTTGGTGAGTTCGTTCCATTTTTATTCCTTGATCTTTCTATTCTTTTTCTTCCTATTTTTATCCTTCGTGACCAAGACTTTAGCGAAGAGTAGAAAGCTTGGAAGTTTAAAGAAAATATAGGAATTACAGAGATCTGTAAGAAGAATGAGAGTGGTTTTACATTCCCTATGTTAAAAGAACTGAAAATTTAAAGGAAAACATTCTGAATGTAAATAATGCTAAAACAAAATACATTTATGCATAAACCCATTAAATATATGTATAGTGAATATAAAATAAATTGCTGAAGACACAAAACGCAAACTCCTTGTTTTGACTCTAATTTCCTGACTTATATCACTCATCCTGAACAAAAGAAATAAAGCTTGTTGTCAGATCAGTCACTGATTGGGTCCTACCAAATTTAGTGAAAAAAATTAATTTAATTTCAATTTTTCCTTTGTGTATTTCATTATAATTGTTATGAGCTTATATTCGTGTATCAAACACGCTAACTTTTGATGTTAGTCGAGAACATTTAAAGAATTGAAAGAGCTCAGATTTTAGAGGTGCAAAGGACAAATTTGTCTCAATTTTTCTGCCTTCTTAGGTTGGCTATTTAATTTGCTCCTATACACTTGAAATTCCTGTTTCGTAACAATAGCGTACCATTTCAGATTTTGCCAAGGAAGGAATAGAATTGTCCACCAACATAGGAATTTCAAGGTTATTTCAATATATAAGTTCTTAAAAAGCATATGTTTCCCACTTTCAGACGGAGGAAATTGTCCCCTACTCTCCCCAAATGACGCCCTTGTTTCGTAGTCTTATTTGATTCATCTTTATTATAATTGAAGATAAGAATCATTATGATAGTTGTTAAGTATATAGTACATAATGATTACTGCTTATTGCTATAGTTTACTGCTTAGCAACACAGTACACATTAAGGTTCAAGTACATATTAGTCGTATTCTCATTCCCATGTAATATATTATTACCCCAGTTAAATGCAGAACCGGCTCTACCATATGTGTAACATGTGCATTTGCACGTGTTATCAAAATCTGTTATAACTACATTATTTAAAATAAATATTTCTTGCGAGTAACAGACTTCATGATGATGGTAGCTAAATTTATTAAGCTGGTCTCTATTCGAATACTCCCGGCGGGAGCTCATGTGGTTCGGATTCCACGTTAATCAGTAGGTCCACGTCTCATATAGCCTCGCTGCTGAACGGGACGCTAAACTAAAATCAACTCAACTCTATTCGAATACTACATTCATAAATGTAGATTGAAAATGAAATCTTTGCTAAGTGTCAAAAATGAAAAAGTTCAGTTTAATGTCAGAATGTGGGCTAAGTGCCTAACACTGCTCAGTGAAAAACGGGCTATCTAGTATTCACTGTGGAAGTAGTTCCAATAATCGCCAGAAGAATACGCGTGGGCCTGTCCTATCAGTTCTGAAGTAAAATATGAGTTTTTTACTCACATTTTCATTTTGGCACTTAGCACCGATTTTATAGTCAGTCTACAAATCATGTTTATATCACATTAGTTTAAGGTCACATGGACAGTGTTAAAGTAAATGGTCAAACCAATCCCAGTATGAAATGCTTGTTTGTTGTCAAATACAAGAACACAATTCTCGAATAGTAGCGAACACCTGTTCCATTTAGTTAGTTATCAAAGTTTTGATACGAAAACTAATCTGTCTCTATCACAAACAAGCTCTGTATCATTGAAGGTGGAAACAAGTTTTTTTTTTTTAATTAAAAGATGTAGAAGGAAAATCTCAAAATAAAGATAAAATAGCTAATTGCACTCGAATTGCAAAGTGACACATTAAGATTGAAGCACGATACTGAATTCTATAAAAAGAATTACCACCTTTCCTCTACAGGTGTGTTTGCTTTATATATCATTAACATAGTAGATTAATATTTAAAGGAAAAAACAGATACAACGAATTGTATATGTATTGTTCAGGCCTTCCTGAGTACGAGTGCTATTTCCCTCTCCTTTCTTCTTCATGATGGGATAGCGTGCTTAAAATTGTGACTTTTAAGGTTTCTTCTTTCTTAAGAAGCAGGGGCAAAAATGATGCAATTGTACTAGGCAACAAACTGCCTAGGAACGGCCCTGGTTATATAATATGTAACAAAACAATGAGAAGTTTCATTAACAAACAAAACAATGATGAGTTTCTTTGGCAATGAATCTAAAATGTATACTTAAAATAGGGATTGTTGGTATAAGAGATAGATTGATACTTTGCTTTTATCTGTTAAACTAAATCTTATAAACAAGAAGAATTCAAATATGTGTTGGTGCGAAGTGTCAATAAAGGATGGATCTAAGAAAAAGAATCTAATATATTTTATCATATACACTAATTTATATAGCTTCAATAGTAAATAAAAATAATAACTTAAAACTCCATCAGATTCTAAAAATCAAGAAGAAACATTTCAACATTAACAACTAAAGCTTCAATTAAAAGATATTGGTGATATAGATGAATGATCTACGCCAAGGAAGAAGAAGCCTCAAGAGAGGCCGAAATGAATGAACAAACTATTTTATTTCTTCACATTGGGTGACAAGAGCGCTGTCAATGGAATGACGTCCTAGAAAAGTGAACGTAACTGTCTAGAAAACTCCGCGTATTTGGAGCTCCAGAAAAGAAAGGTGAAGGAAGAAAGGGTTTGCCTTTGGTAAGAAAATTTTACGTTGTTATTCTTTTCCATAACTTCGTAGATTTCTTTTGGAAATCATACAGGGTTAGCCTAAATGATTAATCAGGTTCAATCAAGGGCCGGGCTCTACCATACGTGCATGTGCATTTACAAGTGGCGTCAATTTTAGAGGAGCAGCAAAACCTGTCGTAACTATGATATTCAAAATAAATATTTCTTGTTGGAAACAAACTTAATAATGATGGTAGTTAAATTTACTAAGCTGACCTATTTGAATACTACATTCATATATCATGTTTGGGTCACATTCGTTTGAGGTCACATGGACAGTGCTAAAACAAATGGTCAGATAAATCCCAACATGAATTGCTTGATTGTTATCAAATACAAGAACACAATTCTCGAACAGCAGCGAACACCTGTTTCATTTAGTTAGTTATCACAATTTTGACATGAAAACTAGCTTTGCCTTTATCACAAATAAGTTCCATATCATTGAAGGTGGGAACAAGTTTTTCTTTTAAATTTTTAACAAATGTAGAACTAAAATCAAGAAATAAAGATAAAACAGCTAGTTGCACTGGAATTGCAAGTTGATATATTGAGATTGAAGCTCGATATTGAATTCTATTTTCTCTGCAGGTGTGTTTCCTTTATGTCACTAACATAATAGATTATTGGTTAGAGAAAAACGACACAATGAGATTGTATTGTATTTGTAGTGTTTAGGCCTTTCTGAGTGTGAGTGCATTTCCCCTTCGTTTCGTTTATGATGGAGTAGCTTACTTAAAAACGTGCCTTTTAAGATTTGTTCTTTCTGGAGAAAGAGGGTGGAAAATGGTGTCATTGCAAGGGGGCAAATTGCCTAGGGCCGGCCCTGCAAGGGAACCCACGTCGCCAGATCTCACGCCATGTAATTTCTTTCCGTGGGGTTATGTTAAAAACAAAGTTTATGTACCCCCCAATATCAACAACGCTGCATGAACTACAGGACTTCTGCTGTGACGGACATAAATGAAAACATATTAATAATCGTATGAAGGAACTGGATTACGGTTCGGATATGTACCGGGTGACCAAGGGCGCACGCATTGAACATTTGTAGAATGTACCAGAAACTTGGTGAGTGTATGTATCTTTTCATGTATAATCCGTGTTCGTACGTCGAATACTTGTAAATAAAAAGTGTTTGAAACCCGATGAATCATTTACGCTAACCTTGTATATTTAAAAAGATAGTAAAATCTTTTAGTTTAACATCCAACGATTATGTCCTTTGGGCAAAGGAAGATGATTAGGACAACTGAACGATGATGGAAGAATTGGTGGAATGAGCTAGTGGGAGGAAACGGGAGTACCCCGAGAAATCCCACGGACACGATGTTGCTCACCACAAACTTATTTGGCTGGGATCGAATGAGAGACTCCAGGGGCTTCTACTTCTGGAGCGCGCTACCACTAAGCAACTGTGCCTGCACAGAGAATAATGAGAATTAATATTTAAGTGTGCTTGTAAAGTCACTGTCAATATATAAAAGTGAAACCGATATTGTATGTGTTTTGTCACGACAAGCAACTGTACTATTTGAAACCTGAAACGTGAATTTTTGAACATAGCATGTGGATCGACATGCAGTTTCGTAATTTCACTACGACATATCCTAAGGAGAGAAATTTTTTATCAAGGATATGCATTTCACAAACCCTTTTAGCTAGAGAGATGAAACTCGGTATATAAACTCGTCATTAAATGTAAGCGAACACGTGCTTCAGTGTTTTCGAAAATTCCTCTTCTAAACGATAAAAAGGGGAATTTCTATAATATTCTACTAGTTCTGGATAAAAGTAACACTGTTTTATCCCCGCACAGGAACTTTTGTTTGAGTTGCTGTTAGCAACACATATAGAGGGTGGGTGGAGCTATACAAGTCGGATGGCGGCGCTAGTGTAGGTTCTGCAGTGATAGTAGTGGAGTGTTGAATGTAGGTTGTCAAATCACAGCTCTAAGAGGGCTGTTTTCCAAGGTGGAACAACGTGCATTGATAAAGATCGAAGTGACTCGTGGAAAAAACTCCAGGAAATGTCACTCTGGGCTACCTGAAGCATGCAGTAGTGACGCACTGCCGTATCGGACTGTGGCGCATTGGGTTGCAACGTTTCGTGCAGGACGTGATAATGTGCAACAGGAACCAGGTGAAGGTCGACATGGGGTCGACAATCGAGTCATTGAATTGATTCAATTTTTGAAGTATATGGACAGGAGGTAGACTGCCAGGGAATTGGCTAACGAGGTAGGAACATCCCACACTACAGTGTTGAATATGTTCCTCAATGTCCTTGGTTGTCGAAAAATTGCATCCCAATGGGTGCCGCATCACATAACAGATATTCAAAAATGTCATAGATACGCTCTCGCCGGTTATAATTTGGCATGTTACAGGCGGGAAGGTGGCGTGTGTCTGGACAGGATCATCGCACTTGACGAAACATGGGCGTGCTCTTATGAGCCACAACTTAAGCGCCAATCAAATAAATGGCGCCACCCATCATTTCTCCGACCCAAGAAGCTGCGTCAGGAACCGGGGAATGTGAAGGTGATGCTGATAGTGGCATACGATATACGTAGTGTCATATTACGGCATGCAGTTCCTCCGAACCAGACCGTAAATGCAATGTACTACCGCAGGCTTCTGGAACAACACCTTCGTCCTGCACAGCGCAGGAAGAACCCAACTACATAAGGGATCCCCTCATTGTTTTACATTAAAAACACCTGTTGCCACAACGCAGTAGCTGTGAGGAACGTGTTTGCATAATGGGAGTAGGAGGTTCTAGAGCACCTACCTTTTCACCCGACATGAGTGCACGTGACTTTCATCTGTTCCCTACAATGAAAGAACCTCTGCGAAGGGTGCGTTTTCTCACCAGAGATGCCATATTTCGAGCTATAGGGCGCTCCCTTGGAGATATCTACAAAGAGGGCAACGCTGCTGGTATCCTGTGACTTCGCCCCATCTGGAAACATGCTGCAGGGGATTACGTTGGAGGCCTATAGAAGTCTCATGATTGTACAATATATGGTTCACGAAAGATTTCTATGTAGTCACTTATTTCTTTCTGGCCCTCTCTAATTTAGTATTTTGAATTTGTAAAGATTTTGCCTAACGATTTGCATGAATTGGATAAATCCATTGGTTTGGATTGTGAGAAAATGATTAGACTTATTCCTGTTAACGTTATTAGGGACAATTGTGGAGGGTTTACATAACTTCAGAGAAAATCAAACTTGCTTCAACAAGTAACTTAAAAACCATGAAAAGTTTGTACTTATCTTTTAAATATTTTCAATAAATCTTATTCTTCCAGTGGGAAGAACAAACAATCTGCTAATTCACTGTAACATATAACAACCCCGGTTGGTGGTCTGAGAACTCGTAGGGGACCGTTGAACAAGTTAAAAGGTTAGGTGCATATGCTGTTGCCCTGTTGGAAACAATACTTGCAGTCATTTTCTATGAGTTGAATTAGGAGATCTGCCTCTTCCTAAAAATAAAATAAAATAAATTTTCTAGTTTTACCTTCCCTATTTATGCCCCTTAAGCTAAGTAAGATGAATCATTAATAAAAATGAATGACTGAGTGTGGGAGGAAATGGGAGAATCCTGAGAGAAAACCCAATCTCTTCGATTAAGGCAAAACGAGTTCCCTTGATCCTAGACTCTAGTCTACGGAAAAGAAGAAAAAGCCATGTATTGAGAGATCCAACGAGTATGAGGAGTAATTTTATTGCAGGCAGACAGGACCTTATTGGCTGGTGCGTTTGTCCTGGTGCAGAATTCATCCATTTTTCCGCAGTTGAGACCTCTTTCTCCTCACTTTTTTTTGCGACGGGGGTCAAAATCTGGACGTTGAAGTACTGATTGACTATTTTCTAGTAGAGCCACTCAACTATTACAATTCCATGTTCGTCAAACAACACAAGCAGCATTGCCTGAAGTTTTGAGCGTAAATGCTTGTTTCTATCGATCTTGGGAAAGTAAGGCATTTCTACTCCATGGATTACTGCTTAGTCTCTAGGCTATAAGCAAATTATATGTTTAGTCGAAGGTATTACAGATTCCAACAAGCCTAGTTCCTTTTCGATGTATTGTAACATAGCCGCACATAATTCTTGAAGCGCTGTCTTTGTTCCTGCGGGATATTTTTCGGCATAACCTTGGAACAGATTTTCCCCATCTTTAATTCTTTTGCGATAATTCTCTTAACAAATTCCCTATCCAAGTTCAATTAGTTCAGCCATTGCATCGTTAATTTTTTATCAACTCGCATATCTGTTGATGTTTTTCAGTAACTGAAGATCGTGGTTTACCTAAAAAAAAAAATCATTGCCTTGAAGACTTTCTTTCCCTTCAGATAAACGTTTACGCTACTGAAAAACTTTGTACAATGGTCATACAAACGTCATCATACGTTCCGATCATCAGTTGGAATGTTTTAGTTGACAACTTTTCAACTTTAACCCCCTCCCCCCCAAAAAATGACGATAATCCTTTGTTTCACTTTCACACGATCCACTTTCCGACACAACGTGGTTATAAATGTTGACGGAGTGACAACCTATTCGGAACTACCAAGGTCGGACGAGTTTAAACTTCATACAGATGAAGCGAAAGAATAGTGCTTTAATGTAACATTAACATTAACCGATTTAGTGCACCTGTTTTCGTTCATAAAATACAAATTTAGTACTATTGTATATGTGATGCTTAGTATAATGAATTACTTACCAGAAAATAGTGGAAACATGATCCCAACAGTAAAATCTACATTGGAGATCTTTCGCTAACTTACTTTATCATATGGAAAAGAAGTTGGGAGAAAAGAACACAGAAACAGCTGAGAGGCATTCAGATAGACGCCATATTAGAATGTAAGATCATGTGGTAGTATTCAAATTGTAAATGAAGCAGTTTGGTAGAGGAAAATAATGGGACGAGTAGGTCGGTAGGAGTGCAGGGGAACAAAGGAATAATAATGATTTAAAAAACAATAAGGGGAAAAGGATTGAAAGATGGAAATTATCGAAAATAATAAATAAAATTATGAAAATATGAAATGAAATATGAAAACGAAATGTGGTATTTTTTTATCTTTTGTTTATTTTTATTTAATGTTTGTTATTTATATTTAAAAAGTGCGAAAGAAAATATACGACACTTCATTTCATACTTATACTTCCACATTGTACAAGTAATAGCTTGTTGGCAGTCTGGAACAGTTGAGCCATTTCAAACTTATATTTTGTTTTTCATCCTGCCGAAAATGAAAGAGCATTACAACTCTTGATACTATGATAGGGTTGCCATATTTCAAAAACGAAAATCCGTAAATTACGAGAATTTTTGAAATACTTAAAATGAAAAGAAGTGTTATTTACTAATTTACTTTCTTCCATTAGATCGAGTTGTTCAAGTATTATGTAATCACATTTTTAGTAATTTTAGTAGACTTTCTCCTCCATACTTAAGCAAACGTAACCAGTTTTGATTTACCCCTCCCCGCTAGTAAACATTTTTTTTCTCGGGATCTGTATATGTTTCGTGGCTTTCAAAGTTTGTTTTAGCTCATTCAAGGTATCATTTTCCTTCCACACGTTTTGTCTGTTCGGTTTTTCAATTTTTTATTTTATTTTGTTTTTTTCTAGAACGATTAGTATGTTCTGGTGGCGTTTGTTATTGTTATCTTCAAAGAACTTCTTTCGTTGAATATTCACTTTATTTCTGGGTTATCGTTAACAAACTAACAACTCAATAGCTTACACGAATGCTTCGTTCAATGTCAAAGTAGTTAAATCGTCAACTTAATTAAATCCATGTTTTATATATTCACGTTTTTTTTTCTTTTTTTCTGAATTGCCATACTCAGAAGTTGAAGAGAATAATTATATACCTGCTCCTGTGAAAAAAAAAGAAAAAAGAAAAAACAAATTATATTTCCTTCCTTTCTACCTCGCTGAAATCCGGGACATTTAAGCGTCCCGAGAAATATTTTCGGGACGCCGGGGCACAGACCTCGATTCCGTGATGGTCTCGAATTTTCGGGAACGAATGGTAACAATATACCTATGACCGAAGAAATGTGCAAATCTTGGAAAATTGTTTAATATTTCTCTTACACTTCTTCCTCAATCGTTGTTGATGAGATTTAATTATGTTCTGTGCGGTGGACAGATACAGCTAATTCCACAGTTTCTACACACCACTCATCATTGGAATTTTATTATATCACTAGTCTCAGGATATATTTACGTCCAAATGCTTCTTTTCAAAATATCATAACCTATAGTTGCAATTTTAAATAAAATCACACTTGGTATAAAATATGTATGTGCAAATCTTTTACATAAATTTCAAAATTTATATTTTTTTCAACGCAAATCTACTAAGTAATTATTAAAATTTCTCTTACTGTTTTGAAACATTCATAATGAATAACAATAGTTATTTTATCTTTGAGAAGCGTTTTTATTTGTTTGGCCTCCCCAAAGGCCTGTTCCGGAACGGCTGCAAGGGCTGCCTTGACATTTGCTTTGATGTCCTCGATGGAGCCGAAACGTTTTCCTTTCAGCGCTGATTTTAAGCGCGGAAAAAAGAAGTCAGGAGGCGACAAGTCCGAACTGTAGGAAGGCTGGTGTACCACAGAAACGTTGACTCGGACCAGGTAGTCGGTGACGACGAAGGCGGTGTGACTGGGGACGTTTTCGTGGTGAAGCTTCCAGCTGTTCTTGATGTCCCTGTGCTTGCGCGCGACGCTTCTTTTCAGCCTTTTCAGGACTTCCTGATAGTAAGCAGCGTTCATGGTCTGTCCGGGCGGGACAAAGTCGTAGTGGACGATCCCCGTCACTCCGAAAAAGGCGATGAACATGGTCTTCGTCTTCGATTTGCTCATCCGCGCTTTCTTGGGACGGGGTGAGTTTGAGGTGTGCCACTCAGCGGTTTGCCGTTTTGTTTCTGGATCATACTAAAAAGTCCAAGTTTCGTCGCCGGTTATCACTTTTTCGAGAAAGGCAGAATCGCCTTCGCACAATTGCAGCAGTTCTTCGCATCGGAGCACTCGGTTCCGTTTCTGTTTTTTAGTCAAAACTTTCGGCACAAGTTTCGCGCAGACTTTCCGCATGTGCAAGTTTTCGGTAACAATGCGTTGCACCATTGTCTCCTATAAGTTTAGAGCTTCAGCTACTTGGTAGAGACTCAAACGCCGGTCTGTGTTCAAAAACTCACGCATTCGCTGCACATTCACGTCAGTACGGGCGTCCAGACCGGGGTTCGTCAGTCACCTCTTCCCGGGCCTCACGAAAAGCCTTGTGCCACTTTTTGACTTGAGAATAGGACAGACACTCAGTCCCAAACGCCTGTTGAAGCATGGCGAATGTTTCGGAAGGAGACTGCAGGGTGTGCACGCGTCAGTATAAAGTGAGGCTCATTACTTCTGAATCCTACCCTGTATATCCTTTGAAAAAGGGTCATTACTTGGCAGCACTTAGTTTTACAGGAGGCAAAACGTTTTTTGATCTCTAGGAGGAAGTCTACATTATTTAATATCTATCTACAGGAGGTAGTGGAAAAGATCCTACAAAATAAAGGCGGCATTTCAGTAGAAGGTAGAATGATTACGTGTATACAGTTTGCAATGATATGGCGCTTGTTGCAGAATATGAAAAGGAACATCAATAAGATGTTAGAAAACTTGAGAAAGGTCTGTGAAGAATATCGGATAAAAATAAATGTTAGAAAGACAAAAGCCATGGTGATTGGAAAGAAAGGGTCGGTGTCAAATATAGAAGTAGGACGGGAGAAAATAGAACAGGTGACTAGTTTTCGATACCTGGGTAGTATTATTGGTAATGATATGAAATATGAACGTGAAATAAAAACAAGGATAGGGATGGCGAAAGAAGCCTTTAGGAGGAAGAAAACACTATTTTGTGGGACCTTGAATAAAGAGTTGAGAAAACGAGTAATAAAATGTTTCGTTTGAAGTATTGTACTGTATAGGTCAGAAACTTTAACATTACGCAAAAATTATGGAAAACGACTGGAAGCTTTCGAAATACGGATGTGGAGAAGAATGGAGCGAATTAGCTATGTCGAGGGGAAAACGAATGAGATTGTGTTAGAAATGGTAGGGGAGAAAAGAATAATGTTAGATATTATTAAGAAGAGAAAGAGAAACTTGCTAAGAAGAAACTGTATCATGAGGGACGTGCTAGAGAGTATGGTGGCAGGAAAGAGAGAAGGGGCGATGGAGACTACAAGTAATGGACGACATCCAAACAGAAAAATCATACGTGAAGACGAAGAGGTTAGCCGAAGACCATGCAGCATGGAAGCTTACCTTTTGCTGCAAGTAACCTGCCAATAATGGCAGAATACCTATGATGAGGAGGAGGAGGATGAAGAAGGAAGCATACTGCACACTTCCTCCTACCAAATTATCTCACTATTTTTTATTAACAATTTAACAGCATCATTGTCCTAATAGAAGTGATCATAGCTCCTGTAGAATGTGTAGTAACGATTTCTGGTATACCGTGACGGAGCACTGAATCTCGCGAAATTGTTGCAATTGTGCCATCTTTCATTTTAATATTCACTGCATCTCACCAGTGCACCTCAGATATATGTTTTCTAGCTTACCATTCGTCTTGGAAACACATCAAATCATGCTGAAGAGTCCATTCGATAATGTATCTCTACTCTCATCCTAGTATCAGTGTTCACTCAATGTTCAGTTTCTGCAAGAGAAAACAGACGATTTGCCTCTGCAATATTGAGACTTGACATGGAAAAGCTATCTGCGCAACAAAAGACTATTTTCATTTTTATTTCTGAAAAGTAAGAAAAGTAATTATCTTACTGAACAGAGCGATCCCTGTTTCATTTTTTAGTATGAGGAGTAGATTTACTAAATGTCAAGCGTTCCTTTTCTCTTGTTGTAGCACCTTCAGCTCACTGTTAATTTTCATACTGTGTCTGGTGCCTCATTTAATATTAGCTAAAAGCAAATGTTCCATTACACCAAGTAGAATTCAGAAGTAGACGTGTACCTCAAAACTGAACACAGAACAATTTACGGTGAGAATATAGTGTGTTTCTATATCTATAAACGTCGAATTAAATGGATGTTTTCTCAAGTGTACTGACTCGAATGAAATGTCAATGCAATAGCTGTAGGTATAAGAAAATGAAAAAATGAAATCTTTAAGTTTTACGTCCCACGGATATGCCGGTTAGGCTAAAGGAGAGGTGATTATGAGAAATGAATGAAATGGTGGAATGAAGAAAGTTTGAGGAAACAGGAGAACCCCGAGAAAACCCAAGAGCACGGTGTTTGTCCACCAGAAAGTGCACACGGCGCGAGCTGGGATCGAACCAGGGACCCCAAGCACCCAAAGGTGAACTCTCTACCACTGAGCCACCGCGCCCCCTGTAGGTATAAGAGTTTATTATTTGTTGTAATTCATCATCTAGTTCCATTACTTGATTACTTAATTTACATGCTTCTTGACGCTACAGCTTGGTGGCCCGGTGTAGGGACTGGCGTCCTCATCGATATGCCTCTATTTTTTCTATTGCTGATTCTCTTGTTCCATCCTCTCAGTTTCATGATCTTCAAGTCTATTATATCATCAAGCTAACTCAGTTTATGTCTTCCTCTTTTCTTCCCATTATATAGCCAACCTCCCTTTATATATATTCTTTTGGCGTGTCATTGCAGGTTACACAGTCACTCAATTCTCTGAATCTTTATATCCTCATTGTATCTTACGCGACAGATTTCATCTTGCCTTACAGACCTATATATTTTCCTTAGCACCTTTCTAAACAATGTTCTCAACCTCGTCTTTCCTCGTCAAAACCCACATCTCTGCACCATAGGTCACCATAGGTCTCATGAGTGTACGAGTGTATAGTATTTTCATTGTGTTAGAAACTAGTTTACTTCTCGGGAGATTGAGACTTGCATAATAAGCTTAGTTTCCAACTTGTAGTCTATACTGCATATATATATGTATTACACTAGACTCCCGAGTATCCGGCTAGCGACAATCCGGCCTAGTTTTCGTTTATCGTAATTAAATGAGGAAGGCAAGGTATTCCATTGGCAACATTGCCAAGCGGACGTCTACTATCCTCCTACGTGTCGTGTGCAAAATACAAGTTGTGACAGGAAATGAGCAGCGTTCTGCTCCTTGTTCATTGTTTCGTCAGTGTGTAACGACCTCAATGCAGTACGTTTGCCACTGTTCCTGATTATAATTGTACAGTACGTGCAGTACTGCATTCGTACATTGCTCTTGGAATATGCTTTTTTTTTTAATTTAATTTTACTCCAGTGAAGAAGCAGTCATCTAGTAAGGACTTTTTCAAAAATAAAAACTGTAAGTTTTGGCTCTTATCGTAGGGCTACTTTTTCATATCTGTGTACTGTAAAATCAGTTTGTGTCAATTTTCTTAAGAATTAGGCCTACGATTTACGTTAATGTTTCCTGCATTTAAGTTAAGCATTACAGAATTTATATTAAAATGTGAACTGTTTACAAATACTGTACAAATACTGATACGTGCAGTGCAGTACATGAACATTTATAAACTACCAGCACAGAGCCAAATAAGAAGTGAGAAAATACGTACTGTATTACAACAGTGAGTTTTGGTATAAAAACTTTGTCTTTTGGTATTGGTGGGGCAAAGAAATTAGTTCATAGAACTCCAGCCTATCCGGCCTTCCCTTCTACCACATTATGCTGGATACTCGGAGGTTTACTGTATATACCGAGTCTATTGCTTTTTATTCATCCCATTGCTTGTCTATAGTACCTTTATCTAAATTTAATTAGGGACCTTGGTTCTGATTAATTTCTTGAGTTGATTTTAACGTCCCGTTCAGCAGCGAGGCTATATAAGACGGGACCTACTGATTAACGTGGAATCCAAACCATATGAGCTCCCGTCGGGAATCGAACCCGGGTCTCTTACGACAAAGATGCGTATGCTAACCGCTTAGCCACGAAGAACTAAATTCGTATTTTCTTTTCTATAAACGTTTACGTCTTTTTACAAACAAAGAAATTTTGTGCAAAATGTTGGTTTATTTTATGGAATGGTTAGATTTACTTAGGTGGTTTGATAATTCTGAAACCGCCTGATTCTTATCTTAGAGTCATTAATATGAATAAGTTTCTCTTCGGCATACAATTTCTTTTCTTTTCTTTCTTTCTTTCTTCTTTTTTCTCTCACGCGGATGCCTTTATTCTGCGTTAAAGTGTTAATCAAATATCTGAAAGAGTTCCGTGTTATTGTTATTATATCTTTTGTGTGTAACTGATCTAGACGAAATATGTTTATCATTAGTAAGTTTTTGATAGGGAATTTATGAATATTTTTTATTAAATAATACAAGAGGCGTAAGATTGTTCTTTGGTCTTAATATTGAGGTTGCTCTTCTAGTGTCTTAATAACCTAAATGCCAGCTGCTACTGCATAATTCTCAGTCATAATAATTCTGTGCTAACAGAATATCTCCATCAACTAACAGGAAACCTCGCGTTATCTCCACTATATTTATTCATGCTTCCATTTCTTCTGGCAGCTACTATTTCTGATAATAAACCGCAATCAATTATTATACAATTATTCTAACTTTTACATTCAATATCACACCTACTTCAACACGAAAAACATATGAACAACATCGCAAAACGTAATCTAAAAATTCTGTTTTCTTCTTTATAGTACAGTCACTATTTTAAAAACATTTATTATCCCTCACGAATTGAACTCTACATGTGGAACGTCAGTGAACCTCGTCACATGTTTTGTGGGTACACTCGGATGATTTTATCTCCATCTGTGTGACCCTGAACCAGTTTTCCTCTCTATATTCAAACGTGGCGTTTTTTGATTCCCTGTCTCCAAATAGCTAATGCACACAGTCCCGGATTTGTACCCTGGTGAGGATACGAAGCCTCACATATAAATCGAAGGAATGGCTTGGATTCTACTTCAAGAGGTAACTCCCAGTCACCTACAGCCTTGGTACTGAGGACATTAAATTCCGACAAGTCAATCAAATAAGGGAAATATATACTTGTAAGATTCTCTATGGTGAGTTTCATAGTTGTCAATTGAAAACTAAAAATTGAAAGACATATCAAGATTCAATATGGACAAATATAACAGAAATCGCGGATTTGTGGTTATAAAATATCAAGTAGACTATCTACTATGGTCATTCAAAAAGTTGGTTGCACTACTTCAGAAAATAAAACAGGATAGAAATTTTACAATAACTTTATTTGTACCGTAAAGTTCCATTCACAATCTACTTTTCAATGTAATTACCTCCGTTATTTAAGCATTTGTCGAGGCGTGGTACAAGTGTTTCTATGCCTTCTGCAAAGAAATCCTATCTGATGCCCGCTAACTATTCTTGGGCTGCGGCTTTCACCTCGTCATCCGAGTATATCGTAATTTTGAAAGTTCGTCTTTCATGGAACCAAACACATGAAAGTCACAAGGTGAAAGGTCTGGGCTATAATGAGGGTGATCCCACACTTCCCACCTAAACTTTGTCAGAAGTTCGCACGTTTGTTGTGCTGCATGAGGTCTTGCACAATGCTTTTGAACAGTTTACTTGGCCGTCAACTTTTAAATGCTGATAAATTTCAGTGTAGCCACACCTTTTCGCTCACAAAAAAAAGAAAAGAAAAGAAAAAGAAAAAGAAAAAGAAAAAGAAAAACTGCACGCATTTCCAATTTGGACGCCACTTGCAGCTGTCGAGACATGTTTACGACTGATTATCAGAGCACTTCCACTTGCCTCGTGAAAGCCGCTACGTCACACGATACAGCTACGTATCTGTAGTGTTACCACACAATTTCATCAAAATAGCCTTTGACTGAAAATATTTACGAAAGAGTGCAACTAACTTTCTGACTAACCCACGTATTTATAGAAGCTATAGGGCACGTATTCATAAGAAAAGTGACTCACCTTGTGCCTCCAGGTTTAATACTTTAATTGAATATTTTCTTCCTCTCTGGGAAGGTCACCAGCACCACTTTTATTACTTATCACCAGATTCTTACTCTTATATGTCATGCAAAAATTCTTTAACTTACAAATTGGCTAATTCACTAACATCTTTCATTTATGACACCACACCTTTTGAAAACTTCATCAAGAATGGTAAGGAAGTCATTCCAGACATCATATCACTAGTTAATTTACATCTATCTTCGCTGGACGTCAAAGTTGTGTTTACTTCAATACTGATCAATTTAGCTATATCCTGTACACAGAGGAAACTAAGAGAAACAAGGTATCCGATCTCATCATTTACGAAGTCATAAAACTCCTTTAAAGCTGTCTCGACAATAATTATCTAATTTGAAGAATATATCCACAACCAAAAAGATCTTGAGATGGGAAACCCATTTTCTCCTCTACTTAACTATATAGTTATGGATAATTCGAAAAGAAAATTCTTAGCAATGCAAAATACAAATTCCCGAAATATTTTTGGTACATACACTATCTTCCAAAAAGTCACCGGTCACCCCCCAACTTTTGGAATGAAGCAAATCGTGACTTATTTAATATTGGGTAGAGCCTGGATCACAGCATGTATCCTTCGAGGAAGACTTTCCATCAGTTGCTGATAGGTATCAGGTAAGATGGCAGCCCACTCCTGCAAGGCGGTTCCAGGTGCGGCAGCTGAATTTCGACGAGTTGGTCTGGACCTTAAACGACGCTCCAATTCATCCCACAGATGTTCCACGGCGATTGAGCAGGCCACTGGAGCTTTGTGACCCCTCACATTGTTCCCGTAATACCACGACATAACATTCGCAGCTTTATGGCAAGGGGCATTATCATCCTGATAGTAACATGGGTGTATTCCAAAGAATTTCCATAATGTGGGAAGCACTGAATTGTCCAAAACGTCCAAATAATTTGCACTTTTCGTGTTACCAGGCACAACAAAAAGTGGGCCTTGGCCGAACCAACAAAATGCACCCCACACCATTACACCATCACCACCAAATTTCACTGTTGACACAATGTAGTCTCGTAAGAAGCGTTCCCCGGGCTGTAGCCACACCCACATCCGACCATCTGACATGAAACACGTGTAGCGTGATTCATCACTCCATAACACATGTTTCCATTGATCTAGGATCCAATTTCGATGAGCCTTACACTATGCCAACGTTCTGTCTTGGTTCGTTGGAGTGATGTGTGGCTTGTGGGCAGCTGCTCTACCATGGAAACCAAGTGCATGCAGTTCTGTCCTGATAGTGCTCAGTGAAACTAATGTGCCCGATGTAGTGTGAAACTCATGCTAGATGGAAGATGCAGTTTGACGGAGATTGCTAGATACCACTCGTTTCATCACTCTCCGGTCCCTGTTCGTCAATTTCTTGTGTCGGCCGGGCCGTTTAGGAACACTGGTGACACCGTGACGTTTCCATTTCAGGATTACATCTCTCACCGTTGATTTTGGGTAGCGTAACTGGGCACGAATGGCACGATTCGACAAACCCGCAATATGACAGCCGATGATGACTCCCCTATCGAACTCAATAAGTTCTTGTCTGTGCGCCATTCTCAGTCAAATTGACTCCTCGCCTGACGCACCTTCTGCACCGAAACAAATTACTAGCGTCCTGCAGGTTGCTCTGGATTTCTTACGGCAATGTCCTAGCAGACTGACCGGTGACTTTTGGTAGATAGTGTATGTTGATAATTTTTTGATCATCTACAAAGATCAGAACACCTTCTCACACCTAATCAAAGAATTCAAGAGCATTCGCAATAGTATAAACTTCATCACAGAAGAAAAGTCAGAAAACAGCATTAATTTTCTGGACATCCACATTTATAGGAAGCACAACAAATTCTTCACTTCGGTCTACGAAAAAATAAAAACCAAAGATTTTTTTTATAAACAATCGGCACATTCCCACCCCATCGAAGAGATTATTTGGAAAACTTCTTTTAAGAGCCTTCAAGTATTCTACAAAAGAACAGAACTCAATAAAAACATCGAAACACTGTTTGATTAAGGAAGAAAAATGGCATTGTCACACACACACTAGAAAAATGGAAAAGTTCAGTATGGGAATATTATTAAAAAAAAAAAAAAAAAAAAAAAAGAACCACGAAAGTTGACAAAACATGGGTTCCTTATCTCTCTGGCCAGTATTTTCTGAAAGGTTAAAGAAAGTAGGCAGTGCCTTTGGAATTAATTTCTCGTAAAATCTGGTACCACTTTCGAAAGGTTCTCATCAACATACAAAAATCAGTTTAAAGATGATTTGGTTTCAGGGATCTACAATATTTCGTGCGAATGTAATGAATCCTATATTGATATGACAAAAAGGAACATTTCAACCAAGATTAAAAAGCATTTCAAGAAAGGGAGAACCCTCCCACTTCCGGTCTCTCAAATCATCTGCAAGATACAGGACATAACATAGAACGCAACACAGCTTTATACCCTTGTTCCAATAAGACAGAAAGAAATGTTTATGAGTTCTTTTTCATTAGGCCCAAAGAACCTAAACTCAGCTTAGATAAGGGCATTCTAGATCACAGATGAAACAACAACTTCTCATCAACATCTCAAGAAAAACGTAAAATTAAGGCAAATATTTATTTATATTTTATTGCATTATTTATATTTTTGTCACAGATCTTTCCATTTTATACAACTTCACCGTTAAGATTCAGTCTTATCAAGGAACCTAAACAGGATCTCAATAGATGTTTTCTGAGGATATTTCACGTTGCCTTCACTTGGACTTGAATCGTCAATTGAAAATTATTTCACAAATTTACAATTTGATGCCAACAAAAATTTAAACTAGCTTTCAGAATATTCTAGTTAACAAACTACACAAGCCACAATAGGTGTTAAATGACCTTAGTCCAAACATTCACAAAATTTTGAAATGTTAAATCTGCCAGTAAAATTAGTGTTTACAACAACCAAAAATGAATTGAGGAACATCCACATTGAACATAAATTAAAGACATATTGTGGAAGTTTATTGTTAATGTAAATGGAATTTTTTATAAACATAGAGAATTGACGTGAAATACACAATTATTAACGATAATCAAAAAATCACAATTAAGTCATTGAATAGTTTGCACTAATCGTTAATTAAAGAAAACAAGATTTACAATAGGAAATGTACGATGTTGATTCAACATGCTTCGCTCCTGATCCGTTTCTAATGAAAGTAGAGACTTGTAATTTTATATTGAGCATAATATTGAGCATAATTTAGACTAATATCCACAAAGTTTCAAGAATTTACAATTTTTCTTTTTGTTACAGGCTGATGATCAGTAAGAAGTGTAGCCACATTTGAAGTAATAGAAAAATCAGAGGTCCGAGCAGTGACAAAATATTTACTCAAGAAAAATGTAACACCGAACGACATCCATGCAAATAAGGTGGGAACTCTTGGAGACTCTAGCCCTACATATGACCTAGTGAAGAAATGGTGCAATGAATTTAAATGTGGTCGGTAGACCTGTAAAGATCAGCATGGTAGTGATTCATGTGCAACGGTGACCACATCAGAAATGATTACAAAAGTGCATGACATGATTTTAGCAGAACGGTGAGTGACTGTCTGCCATACTCATGTGGCATCTCAACTGGCAGTGTGCGTTCCATTCTACATAAGTCTTTGTTAATGAAAAAGATCTCTGCACGTTGTGTCCAGCGAATGCTGACGTCCGACCAAAAGAGCACATATTGTGTGGCGAGTCAGAATCTGTTACGGACAATAAAGGCTGATATGCCAAAATTTCTAAAGAGATTTGTTACAATGGATGAAACGTGGGTTCATCACTTCGATCCCGAATCTAAACGCCATAGTATGCAATGAAAACACCCCAATTCTCCACCACAAAAGAAATTCAAGGTTCCACCATCAAAGGGAGAAGTCATGGCATCTGTTTTCTAGGATACAGCAGAAGGAATTCTTTTGATATATTATCTCAAACAGGGAAAGACAATCACAGCTGTTTATTTTGAAAACTTGATTGCACAATTACTTATTGCATCAAGGAAAAACGCCGCGGAATGTTAGCTCATTGCAACAATGCTCCTGACCACGCCTCCCAAGTTGCGGTGGGTGTAATTTATGCAGCAGGGTTCGAAATTATCCCTCATGCTCATTATTCTCCAGACCTGGCCCCTAGTGACTTCCACCTGTTCCCGAACATGAAGAAACATCTTCGTGGAAAACATTTTGCCAGTGATTCAGAGGTGATGGATGTTGTGAATGAATGGTTGCAGGACCAATCAAAAGAATTTTTTTTCCCGCTGGAATTGAAGCACTGGAAAGCTGATTGGAAACATGTTGCAGGGGACTACGTTGAAAAATAACTGGTTTGGTTTTCCGACGGGGGTCCTTCTATGTCAGAGGCGGAGCATGCTGAACCACCCTCGTAAAAGTAAGGACCGGTTATACAATAATAAAAATGGTGCTGATATTCACTGAAAAAAAGAAACAATCCCGTTCTAATAATAAACACAGAGGCACAAGGTGAGCCACTTTTCTTATCAAATAGGCTATTTTGTTTTTCTTGCCTCAAGAGACAAACAAACGGAAAGTCTAGAACGTAACATCAAAATAATGATATTATTTTTTAATTACTGAATTAAACTGTAATTTTAGGTTGAAGTGCTAAAATTCAAAACTCTAATTCTTTAGTAAGTTTTACATATAAATTTATCTACCTATATATCACAAGTAGAAGTTGATTTCACAGATTACACTGGGTTCGATTCGATTCTTGACTGAAGGATTCATATTTTTAATATAAGTTACAATAGTAGAAAGTCCCGCGAAACATGAGGTAATCTGTAGGTAAAAGCTACTTAAGACGAGCATACCTTTAATAATATTAAACATTGTCATTTATCTTGAATGCATAGTTTTGTTTACACGCAACTTATTATCCGTTATCACACTATTTTGTAGACATTGTCATGTTAGTATAAGGACCAAACATGGCTAATTATTAAAACTAAACTACGCAGTCAACGTAAATAACAATTTTACTATGCATATTTTAATGTTTTATACCTTTACTGATTTTAGGTTAAACTTACACAGTCCCAGTCCTCTTCGTAAAATTTGACTCCAGGTGCCGTCGAATCTTTCTTCAGGTGAAGTTGGCCGTACATTTTCCCTCCTGCTTTTGCAACCGGGCTGGGGACCGGCTTAGGCGAGTTAAAAATGTACTGCAGCCACCTCTGCAGTTTTCCTTAAAAATAAAACATACATTAACGTAACACTAAATGAAATAGAAGTCACAAAAGAATATTACATATATTTCATTTATATATATATATTTTTTTATTCATAGTTTATGTGTTTTATAGTATATGTTTGTTTGTGTTTCGACTCTTAAGCTGTTTTCGGTGCATATAGTTTCATGTTCGATTTCCAGTTGAAATGTATTCTTTATTCTGTAGCACAGACTAAATCTTGCAAAATGAATTCAGATTAAAGGACATTAACTATTCATTCCTGTTACTGAACTAGTTTCATTGATTAATACTAAAAAAGTGAAATATTAATAAGATACAAGATCGGAAACCTTAATAATAATTCATTAATTCATTCTCTCAATGTTAGTACCGTACAACCGATCATATTCTTTTGTAACATCTATTTACCTTATAGACATAATGTACTACATACTACGTATTATGTAATAATAATAATAATAATAATAAGAAGAAGAAGAAGAAGAAGAAGAAGAAGAAGAAAATGAACTGAAAACTCTAAGACGACGACCGCGGAGATTTTTTAGATTTAAAATTATGAAATATAACAGAGGTTTTCAATATATATACAGAGATCGATGTATATTTTTAAGATTCTTTTTCTTACTTGGGAAATTCAACTTCAAATAAAGGTAAAAAATATCGTATCCTTGCTTATATTTATGGTGTCTAATTATTTGAAAGCAAGGGGCAAGCGTGTGGCTAGAGGGAAAGAAAATCGAAGACGTTAAGACGTTCTCCTATTTAGGAAGTCTATAATCCTCGAATGGAAGAAATGAAAAAGACGTAAATTCCAGAAAAGCGCGGGCTAAACAAACATTCAATATAAAAAGAGGACTGCTAACATCAAGAAATGTGTCGTTCAACGTTCGAAAACGATTTATTGAGACTCTGATATGGAGCGTGACGCTTTACGAACCAGAAACATGAACATTGGGAAAAACCGAAATATCCAAGTTGGAAGTATTTAAAATGTGATGTTGGAGCAGAATGCTGCGAATATCACGGACCGAAAGGAAAAGGAATGAAGACATACTAAAGGAAGCTAATGAAGGACGACAGATCTTGAAGATAATAGGAAAAAAAGAAACAGCATGCTTGGCCATCTTATTCGGCACTCCGATTGGATCACTGTGTTGATAACGGGAAAGGCAGAAGGAAAACCAGGAAGAGGAAGAGCAGGGATAGACTAGATGCTCTTACGAAGAAGGCACCTTATCAAAGTATAAAACAGCTCTCCCAAGGGAGAGAAAAGCTTTAAAACTTCCATGTTGCCCAATAATCTATGACTGAGGACAGAAAGAATTATTTGAAGCACATATTGGAACAATCACCAATCCTCAATCGTATATTAGACATCTTCACTGGCTAGTGGCTAGAGCGCACGCCTTTGGTACACGTGATCTCGGGTTCGATTCTCCGTGGAAGAGCTTTGAAATTTGAGCGTTTTACGGAAATTTGTATTGCACCTTTAACTACAGGTCTACATCACATATAGCTCTGGTGCTGAAAATGGATGCTGAACCAAGAAATCAACTGTTTATTAACTCGGAAATTACTAGAAAATGTGAGTTATAGTTTTACCTCGGATCACAAAGAACCTAGGTAATAACTATTTATTATTATAATTATTATTAAATTTAATCTATTACCAGGTTAAACATTTCTCTTCTTTTTCCTATACACTAAATAAATGCTATGATAATAACTTCCTTCTTTTTCGATCCTCGAAAAAGCCACAAAACACAAACATGAAATAAGAATAACAAAAACATCCCAGCAAAATAACGCTTAAGAAAATGTTTGGTAAGAATTTTGGCTAAACTACTAGTTTTAAATATAGTTTTAATACAGTCTTTTAACTATAGTACCTTAATAACTATTTGATAAGTAGTGAGATGTTGCACAAGTAATGCAGGATTTGGGGTACCTCAATTTAAAACATGACTGTCATCCTAGTGATGTTATCTATATATACCGTGTTGTATATCGTTCAACAGCTTATATGTTACTTATTTTAGCTAAACACCTCGTAGAAAATATGAATTGTATTTCCGTTTTGATGTACTGAAACGATTTCTGTCGAATCTACCTCCACGAATTTAAACTTCACTGTAGCGTGCATAAATAGCTGAGCAGCATGTCGAGCTATGTCATCGGTATTTAAGCCTGAAGATAAAGTTAAGTCCCGAACATTGGTTTAATGCTGATTACAAATTAAAGGACATCCAGACCCGGGGACAACGATGCGAGAAGTTGTACGGGATTTCCGTCGCACGGCACTGGAGAAATTATGAAATGTCTAAACGATGGACACATTCATAGCACAAGAATGTACAAAGAATCGAACAAATTGGTACTTTTAATTAAGAAAAAAAAGACTGGAGGCTTTCTAAATATAGCCGTGAAGAAGAGTAGAGAAACTTACCTAGGTTGAACGGGAAATCAATAAGAAAGTATTATAAACAGTGGACGAGAAAAGTACAATTTAGAGGAAGAGAAACTAGTTGGGACATTTGCTGAGAAGGCATCATATCATGAAAGACATGATAGAAGCTAAGGTGAAGTGGAAAAAGGAGAGCGAAAGAGCCTACAGCTGATGGACGGTATTTAAAAAGAAAATTCCTACGTCAAGATGAAGAGATTAGCTGAAGAACGTGATGCATGGAAGCTTCTTTGTTGCCGCAAACTACCTGCAATAATGGCAGAATATCTATGATTATGAAATAAAATGAATGAAATGATATCTTTTAGTTTTACGTCCCACGCATATGCCGGCGAGGCTTAAGGAGACTGTGATGAGAAAAATGAATGGAATGGTGGAATGAAGAGTGGGAGGAAACGGGAGAATCGCACACGGGTTTGTCCACCATAAAGTTCACTTGGCGTGAGCTAGGATCGAACCAGGGACCCCTTGCATCAGAGGTGAACGCTCTACCACTGAATCTATGATTATGATGGTAAACGCTGCTCCTGCACAATAAAACAGATTCGGTTTTAGAACACGTTGTAGATCTTGTATGACATTTCGCGCGAAAGCTAGATTGCGCTTCTGCTCCTAAACACTTTCTAATACAACAGTTATACCCGAAAATCATGACAACTATGTAGTGATCTTTAGATGGAGTGAACCCCACAATCCGCGCAAATCCATCACGATTGAAAATTATCAGGAAATTGACCAAATGCATCAAACTTTCAACGCCTATGGCAAGCATTGTTGAACATAAAAGGCTCAATCATGTTAGTAACAATAGTGCCGTGCAAATGATGTTGCAGAACACTTATTAGGATACGAAACTCAGCATATCGTCCAACATATTCGTCAGACCTCTCGCCCACTATCACCTTTTTCTACACTTGGACTGCTTCTTGCCCGAACACGTCTTCAATAACCAAATCAAGAATGCGTTATGAGATTTTACCAGTTCTACAACCACAGATATTGGCAGAACTATATTGATGATGTTAGTTTTTACTTCAATAAATTTCGTTCAGTTTCATGTAAGTTGTGGCCATCTGAACCTGTGAACCAAGATCCTGCATTACTGTGCACCAATCTAGTAGGAAATTAAAGAAGATCAGAATACTTACGATATCAGTCATCAATAAATATACCTTTTAAATAGCTTCTTCCTATGAAGAACTCCAGAACAAACTGAAAAATTAGTCTCAACGAAAAAATAATTAATTATTTAAATAGCCAAGGAGTAAAGCAAGATTATTTGAAGACAAGAACGGAACAAAATGAGACCTATAATACACAATATGTCAATTGAAAGTTTTACTGAACAAATACACAGAATATTTAATGACGAACATAGACGGACTCTCAACATGCGGCGACAAACACCTTATGCAAACTGGGCAAACCCCAAAAGACTAGACTGAAGATACACAAAACACATTTGAACTTACACACCACAGATCAAAGATAGAAGGAAGAAAAGGTTTCCATTTGACAGCATAAGAGTATTTTATAAAATCAATACAATGGATTAAGAAGTGACGAAATTTACTAACTAAATTCTTTTAAAAGTGGCATATAGGAACATTACTTTTATGGTATTATTTAGATAATTTAAGCAATATAAATAGAACCAGATTATTACTTATGATATTGAAAACTTTCTACGTAAAAATTACTTTTATTACAACCTTATGTATATATAATGACCTCATCAATATTGGACACTAACGAGATATAAACATAATTTAAAAAGGAAAATTTTTCGCTGTAATGAAAAACTTGTAAAATTTATCTTTCATAAAAAAAACACATGTAACCTCATTTATTGATATGCAATATATATGAAATTTAAATAACAAAATTACCTCTAAATTGCCAGTCTGCTAAAATGAAATTAAAATTTAGTTAAACAAGCTTATTATATTATTCTTCAATAGAAAGAGAGAGAGAGAATATAATTTTTCGTAGAAAGTGATGATGTAACTATTTATTTACCATCTAATCTTACTTAAAACACATACACACTTATTTGTTAGTATTCCTAAACAAACCACGTCATATACAATTTAAGCCACTTAACATTAAAAAAAATACATACTTTTTTTACAACAAAACGAAATGAAAAACAGCATATACCTGGAAATAATTGCGACTTGTTCTAATTCTACAACCCTATGAATGCAAAAAGGAAAATCCAGTTCATTCATTCACAAGACTACTTTTTTAATACTAATTTTAAAAGTGCGCCAAACAGCAATATACCAAATAACTCAATTTTACATTAACATATTTTTATATCTGTTCTAATGTTACTGGATACTTTTTTCATTTACAAGCATTATGTGCCTCTATAATTTCAACATTATTTCCTATTTTAGTCCAAGTAACCGATTCTTATAATGACCTCTACATCTATCTACCTACCTACCTCTACACTACATCCTATTTTAGCCCGAGTGAACGACTGCCTGTATATCTACCTACCTACCAACACACTTACATACTATATGTACGGTATATCTTATTTTGACCCTAATGAACTATTCTTATATCTATAGATGTCTATTTTTTCAACCTCTAGGTTAATAGTTTTGGACTATCAAACGTAGAGACATCAAGTGTAATCGTAGAGCTCACAAAGTGTGATCTAATGCTGTAAATCGCTTTCTCTAGGCTTCAGCCACAATTTGTCATCGAATGAATGATCTCTACAGCGAGAACTTTATGAGTGATAGTCATGTGTACGAGAGCACACAAAGTTTTAAAAGGGACGTACCAAGGTGAATGGCAATGGTAGTCACGGGCGGAAATCTATGACGATGTGGTTGATTAAATACGTAGATTTTAGTCTTCTGAAATGTCTGCTGTCTTCCCTGAAATTTCAACATCAGTTCTCTATGGCACTTTGACTATAATGCTTGAGTACAAGAAACTTGGTCCACTGTGAGTTCCAAAAATTGATTACTGATCACCACAAGTCTCAGCAAATAGACTCGGCCTTGAAATTTTTGGAACGCTACGACGCGAAAGGAGAGAGTTTCCTGAACAAAACTGCTACGAGGGACGAGATGTATGTGCAGTTCAAAATTATAGAGATGAAAGTCCATCCCAAAGCTAACAAAGGCTTATGGCGTCTATAGCTAAGTGATCAGAAAGAAATCTACTTCGGTATAAGAAAACCCTTACCAAGGTATGATAAATACTTTAATCACAATGGCAGCTATGTAGAAATAACATGTGACATATCAGAGTGCGGTATCTTGAGTTAGCAGAATTAGAACAATGTTTAGCAAGTGAAAAATAAAGAGTTGTTCGAAGGTTTATAATTTTGTTAAGTGTAATATTTAAATTTGGAGCACAGATATGTATCTTGGTCGGCATTGCCACAATTTTTAGTTGAGGCAGAGTCCCATTGAACTGAGAAGAAATTTGGAATTTAGGTAAAGTGGACAAACAAAACAGATTTAAGAGGTAAACCACCCGTGAATCAACACGATTCAGTAAGAAATCCATACCAGTTCCCATCACGTAAAGCGGTATTAACAAGATAGCATTGTGTAGATATATAATTCACAGGCATCTTTTACCTGACAAGGTAATTTAAAAGCAGTAATTCAGAATTTATTAACACTATTTCTACAGTAGATGAGAAAATGTAGTTCCACAAGGAGTGTGATGTCCTTAAGAAACATGTACTGAGAATGACAAAATTTGGTCGTTGAAACGTTTACGTCAAGTTGTTATATGAGTACTTTGATGACTAGATTTATTCTGATGAATTTATGTATTCATGTTCTTATTTCTACTTTACTAGAGATTGAAAAAATAGCCCTCCTGTGTGCATATATAGCAACAACGCTACATTAACAAGTTACAAATCAAAGTACAATATCTTCTTCAGATATTGTTTACATCTTTATAAGTACAATAAATATTTTGTATTTACCTTTAACATACATTGTTTGTTTTCCTTTCCAACAGAAAGTTTATCACAGACTATCCTGTTTTGCCAGCTTAATTTACTCACTTTACAAAATTCACTGTTAATATACACTCAATATTTAAAAGGAAAAGAAAACATTTGAGCTAAGTACAAAACTATATTGGTAATAATTATTAAAGCTAACAAACAAGTTAGTAACAAAAACATTGATATATAGTATATACAAAATGAAAATGTAAAATGAAAACATGAACAAACAAAACAACACATTTAAATATATAATTACGCAGTAGCGTAATCATATGAACATTTCATAATTATCTACTCATAAAATACACAAAGATAATTATTTAGAAAAAAACATAACATGACATATATATATATTAAAATATTTACAATAAAATTACAAACATAATTGAAAACATGACATATAATTATTATTTTCTCGTTTTTATGAATATTTCAAAAATATTACTCTCTTACGCTTTCATTAAAAAATTAAAAAATACATTATATTAAACTTGTTCAATGCTTATGAACTAAACTTAGTTAAAAATATACTAATTATAACTATATTAATTACCTCTTACCTCTAGTGGGCCCTTCGCCCCAGGGATAGCTTCATCATATGAAGAGGAGCTATTCCTGGACACCCCCTTCGCCACGAGACACTGCACAACTATTATTAAGCAACAGCCAACAGATAGTAGTACAATTTCTAATTTCTAATAAGCAACAGCCAAAAGATAGTAGTAAAATTCACTAATTTATTTTTTTTACGAAATAATATCTATCAGATTACTTTTTGATGTTATGCTTTGAATATGGAACGTATAAATGCAAACTGAAGAATTTTTTTTTTTTTTTGTCCAAAGGAAACCACTATCTGGTTATTGGTTTTCTTTATTTACTTCTAAATAACTGCACAAGCTGCCTCGCTGCAACAGATTTCTACTGAACAGAATTCAGTAGATATCATTTTGCACGTGTAGGCGTCCCACAGGAAGGGGATTTTATTTATTTAAAAAATATATAATAAATATGTACATTTATATGCCACTGCTTGACAAAATTACTGTGTTAATTGAATGGAGTGAAATTATGTTTTTTTTCATTCATGATATTATTTACCTATGTATTGTTAACTTTCTCATTAACTGTTTATTTTGGATTTGTGAAGATTAAGATACGTAATGCATCATTAGTGCTATAGTAGTTAAGATGCAAATCGAAAAATCAAGAGACACTTTATGTATGAATATGAGTTAATAGGACGTATAAGAAATTATGCAACCATTTGAAGACAAAGAAATATCTGAAAGAAGACGTGTAAACATAACCGAAACTATTGGAAGAAGGAAGAAAGAGATACGAAGATTATAATATGTTCTAGAGATTTTTTAAAAGAAAGAATCATATAAGTACCAGAGAATGAATGAGTGTATAATTTATCACTTAGGGTTGTAATGGAAGAGAATTGTACCACTCAAATTTCACCAAAATTTGATACATATTTCAGAACATGACTGTTTACAGAAAGAACCAAGACTACTCTATTTAAGGCTAGGGTCAGACACGCCTCTTTTTTCGCCGTGGAAGCAGTGGTCAAACTATGACGTCACATGGCGACAACTAAAGGGACAAACACACACACATACACAAATGCAAATTAATGGGAAACATGTGTGGCTGAAAACAAGAATTTGAGAAGGGTTTCTGTTAGAAATTAGTTTGTTTTGTGATTGTGTTGTGGGCTGTGTTTTGTTGTGTATATTTTTTCATTATTATCATATATTCATGTGTTAATGCTGAGTGAGTGAGTGCATGTCTAATATCTAAAGAAAATGCCGTCTGAGTGTGCTGTTTCAACTTGTAAGAACAACAGCAGAAGTTGCAATAAAGACATTATTTTTCATCGTCTCCCAAAGGATTCTGCGGTCTCTGCGGTGTGGACAGTGAGGTGCAAACGAAAAGACAGTTTTAAGCCCGAAAATAGTAGAATTTGTTCTACGCATTTTTGTAGTGGTTATTATGAGCGTGACTTGGAACATGAATTATTAGGCCTCCCTCCCAGAAAACGTCTTAAACAAGATGCAGTTCCCAAAATAAGTTTACCGTCAAATTTTTCTCCCCAAAAATCAGAACGAAGTGATCGACAGTTAGTAAGAGAGAGGAAACGACAAATACTACTACATACTACAAGAATCATCGTCATCTCCTAACAAGAAGTGTAAAAGTGTACCGAGTGATAATATATATGATAATGATAATGTTCTCCAAAATAACTTAGTAAAAGAAAACGAAGAATTACGTGCGCAGCTAAACTAGAAACCGAAAAAAGGTGCAACAGAGCTTATCAAGCTCAAATTTCGAATTTGCGTAAAAAATTAAATCCCAGTAGGCAGCACGGATTCGTTACGAGTGAAGTTCGAAGAATTTTACAAACGTCATCCACTGACAGCCAAATTGATTGCCTACTTAATCAGAAAACGAGAACTAAATGGCAACAAGAAGATAAGACAATGTGTTTGTCTCTTTAGATTTTGTCAAAGAGAACATACATGTTCTTACGCGAAAAGTGTCATTTTCCACTGCCGAGTGTAAGTACCATTCGCCGTTGGTTTCGTTCAATAAAATGTGAACCAGGTCTTCTGAAGCAAGTCATATGCATATTAAAGGCCAAAGGTGAAAGTCTATCTGTTTCAGAAAAAATGTGTGTGATCTCGTTTGATGAAATGAATATTCTCCAAAAAGCTTGTTACGACAAACGGACTGATACTGTATATGGACCTTCTAAACAGGTATTAGTGGTGATGGTTCGAGGATTAGTGGGTAAATGGAAACAAGCAATATATTTTGATTTTCATATTAGGTTTACAAAAACATTATTTGACACAATTGTCCAAGTTCTAGAAGAAATAGGGTATCCTGTGGTTCCTGCAGTATCAGATCTTGGAGGATCAAATAGGCGTCTTTGGAAAGAGTTAGGAATAACAATGAGAAACACGTCATATCGCAATCCTTTCGACACTGAAAGAAATGTATTCTTTTTTGCCGATATTCCTCACATGATTAAGTCATTAAGGAATCATTTCTTAGATGAAGACTATGTATCACCATCAGGAGAGAGAATTTCAAAATTCCCATTAGTAACTCTTTCGAAATATGACTGTAATGAAATTAAAATATGTTCCAAGCTTCGTGACATTCATATTAACGTTCATGGAACAAACAGACAGTGTGTGAAATAGGCAACAGAACTTTTTTTGGAAAGTGTTGCAAAGGCAGTGCGGTATGTGTATCCAAAGGAAGAAACATTATCGAACTTCATTTTGGCTATAGATAAATTTTTTGATGTTTTTAATTCGGGCCTACCTTTCGATTTTAGAAAGCTCTTAAGAAATGCTTTTGGAAATTCTATTCAATCCCAATTAAGTATTTTGTCACAAATGCTAAATCTTACCTTAGATATAAGAAAAGTAGGAAGCAAAAATATTTTGCCATTTCAGGAAGGTATTCTATCTATTAAATCTTTAATATCTTTATTCGAATATGTCAAAAGTAAATATGGTATACAATACATATTAACGAGTAGACTTAACCAGGATTGCTTAGAGAATCTCTTTTCGCAGCTGCGCTTTGCTGATGGACAGTATGATCATCCTACACCAGTTGAAGTTAAGTATCGATTAAGAAAACTAACTTTAAATCGCAGTGTTTCCGCTGTAAGTTCAATTTTGAATGTGAGTGAAGACAGTGACGAGCCGTGTGTTTCCTCCGAGTTTTATGTATCACTATTGAAAGAATCACAGAGTATAGTTGAGAATCTCGAACATAAAACTGGTGAATGTTCAAGTAGTAATTATGCAACTGAACATGAAGGGCTTCATCGGAACTCTGTACACGAAACGCTGGAGGAAAATAGTGATGAGAACATAAACACGTCAAACGAAGGTGTTGTAAATGGCTTTTAGCTTTCAAAGAAGGTAAAAAATATCCAGAATAAATTATGCTCAGAGGACAAGAAAATAATAGATGGAAAAGTTTCATGGTTGTTTCTCTCTAGAGGTAGTCTTGTGCACCCGTCGAATAAATTTCATGAAGATGTGATGTTCATGAACAGAGAATTTTTGAAGTTTCATGGTTCAACATCATTTCGACAAAGGGCAAAAGTTGTGAAAATCCTATCCGAATTGATATGGCGCAACCACATGTGCCTCTTAGTGTAGTCGAAAGATTTATAAGATTAAGAACTATAATTAGGATTAGGCATATAAACAATGTTAGTTTACCAAGTCACGCTCAACAAAAGAAAATGAAAAAGTTAGTGAAGTAGTCACACAATGAAGCTTAACGTATCGATATAGCGTCGAAGGAGAGGGTAAGTTCTCCATTTTATATTACTCGCAAAAAAAGAAAAAAAAAAGTCTTTTAGTAGAATAGTTTTAACCTTATGCATTTTTTGTAAATATAGCAAGTCGATTCAAATTTCTTGCGCAAATTACTTTTTTTTTAGGGATTTGTTAATTACTTTTCATTTACTCGTTTGATATTTATGCCGCTAGTTACTTCATTTCGGTGTTTGTGCGTGTGTCAGGGGTGGAGTAGACTGTTGCAACTTCTAAAGTTAGTGTGAAAAATGTTATTTATAGGTAGGACACTGAGGAAAGCTAAAATATCCAAGCTCGAAGCATTTAAAATGTGGTGTTGGCGTAAGAATGCTGCACATATCATGGACCGAAAGGAAAAGGAATGAAGTGCTAAAGAAAGGTAATGAAGGACGATAATAGGAAAAAGAAGAAACAGCATGCTTAGCCATCTTATTCGGCACTCCGATTGGATCACCGTGATGATAGGGGAAAAGGCAGAAGGAAAACCAGAAAGAGGAAGACCAAGGATAGCTTATCTAAATGCTGTTACGAAGAAGAAACATTATCAAATTATAAAACAGCTTTCCCAAGCGAGAGAAAAGCTTTAAAATTTATATGTTGCCCACCAACCTATACTTGATGTGAACAAGAAGAAGATCATCCCAGAAAGAATGGAAGGTTGACTGGTAAACTCTGAGAGCCTGAAATATATTTAGAAAGGAAGCTTCAATGAGAATTCACATTTTGGTATACAGGAAGATCGTTTGAAATCGTTGTGCAACTATTTTGATCGCACAGCTTTGATTAATTTGTAGATTGAACTTGCACGTAAGTTAGTCTCGATGAAAATTATTTTCAGGTTCAATTTGATTATTATTTGGCCACGAAGTTGTCTTAGAGGAATATGTGAAGGTATTGCCGACATGAATGTTCTGTTTATAAAGTTACTTAAGAAAAATTAGATTTCCCGTAAAGTAAAGGTTAAACGTTCCATAACTCTCAAAGAATATTAGATATAAGTCTTCCCTCTTCTTGCTGATGCTAGATGGGGTAAATTGTGAGAGTGATCTACATGAACAACAAAGAACTTGTGATAAATAAAAGATAGAAGGATGTTAATTTTGATACCTAGCAACATTGATGATTCATGAAAAATGGAAATACTGTCATAGAATGAAATAGCGGGAACACGGAAGGCAGTCTCAGCTTGTTTAATTTATTACAACAGTGTTTATTATGGTCTTTAATCAAGTCTAAGTAATGGAATATACACATGAAAATCGAAACAAAAGAAGTTCAACAAAAATATGTCAATTAATTTTAGTAAGCATTTTTTAAAATTTGTCAAGCAGTGTAGATTGTAAAAATTGTCGAGATTTACGAAATATGTGGTTCATTTCTATTCCAAGCGTAATGACTTCCATTTTTCAACTAATCTAATATTCATTTTATTACAACAAATACTTTAAATTTTTTTTTATTCTTTAATTAACTGATATTCATTTGAAATCTACCCTATACTATATTTCTACAATCTAATTCTAATTTTTTTTTGGAAATCAACCCTAGAGTACAATGATCATGGTAAAAGATGTATCCATCTAATGTGCTCTAATCATTCAAAGAGCGCCATAGAACACGTGGACATTCTCATGAAATCTCTTTGCATAGCATAATTTGTCGATGCACACGAAACAGGAATTTCAATAAAAGAAAATAGCTTTTAGGACGACCTACAAATACACTATTGTGAAGAAGCATCTGCAACTTCAAGTATGACAGGAAGACATAATATCATGCGAAATGCCAATTGATAAGGTCAATTATTTAGAAAAGAATCATATCTAGATGCCGTTATTTTGAGAAGGTGATTTGGAAGATATGCTACATACAATGTTACTGTCACACAGTAAAGTGTGTTCAATATAAATATGTACAAACTTCTACAGGACAGCACCTGTCTCACGTAGTACATGAACAGGCGGTAGACCTGTCAGGATGATGAGCCAGTAGTGCACCAACAGATTGATATGGTCAATTATTTACAAGAGAATTACAGCGACATGACGTTCAGGAGGCGATTTGAAAGATATACTAGATATATTGATAACAAAATCGATGTTTGAGAAAGAGGCGAAAAAGAAAAAGAAATGTGCCAAGAGAAGGTTTATTAGTTTTCATAAAATGTTACTGTCACACAGTAAAGTGTGTTCAATATAAATATGTACAAACTTCTAGAGGACAGCACCTGTCTCACGTAGTACATGAACAGGCGGTAGACCTGTCAGGATGATGAGCCAGTAGTGCACCTATAGATACAGGTACAAATGGTGTTATCGTGATCCTGTTTGACGGCGAGGACACAACAAAGCACGAGTAAAATGTGCACAGTAAAACATTTTACAGCTGAAGGAGTGCCGCGTAGAACAACCTACGACATCATTAAACGATGTAAGAATGGGATTGAGTGACCATCCAGAAGCGCACAGAACAAGTAAAAAGTATGGTGAAACTCAAGTGTGGCCACTCGATGCTCGTGATTTCATCTTGGATGATGAAACCTATGTTACATTGTCCCATGCCTCTATCAATGGAAATGTTGGCTTCTATACATCCGAAACGTCTACAGCCCCATCTAGTGTTAAATTTGCCAAAAAGAAGAGATTTGAAGAGAAAGTGCATGTTTGGATTGCCATGGGTCCCAAAAGTGTTAGCCAACCGTTGTTGTGTCGATTTGAATTTGCTATTAACGCCCAGACATACCTGGTACAGTGCATTAGGAATAGACTAACACCGTACATACGTGTCAAAAATCCAGTCGAAATCCGTTGTGGAAAAGGAGCAAAATTGATGTTGTGACGCTTAGCAAGTGATTCATTTTCTCCTGATTTGTTGTACTTAGGGTTAATCTTTTTTTCTTTTTTTCTACTTCGCTTGGAATCTATTTTACTTTTGTTTCCTTTTTGTTTTTCAGATTTCTGCATTACTCAATATATTTTCTATTTCTATATTATATATCTGTTCTATACTACACTACATTCTACTTCCTACACAACTGTTCTACTTAACACTACTTTCTACCTACTTTATATTTTTAACTATTTTTTTTATTTTTTTAATTTTTTTTTACTTTTTTATTTTTTTAATTTTTTTTACTTTTTTATATTTTTTTATTTTTTTTACTTTTTTATTTTATTATTATTATTATTATTATTATTATTGATTTCTATATTGAGTCTATAACAGTGCATATGTATTGTGTAAAGAAACAGTTGGAATATTGGCATTCTCAACTTTCGATCAGTAAGTCTGAGGTTTGATGTTCGTAACCGCCTTTAACTTTTAAAATAAATCAAACCCGTTTGGAACTGTAGCACCATCATGTGTGAATAGATTGACCTGACTTTTTAACACTATGTACTAGATAATTTTATAGTTCTCTCTTGTATTTAAAATCTACAATCGCTGAAATATTTACTTAATGTGACTGAGAGTCAGTATGTTTCTCAAAAGTCACCACAAACATTCAAGCACTTGTCCAATTATGATACTGTTTAAATCCCTCCACACAGAATTCAGGAAGGTGGTCTTTGAACCACTGTTATACGGTGGCCTTCATTTCATCACATGTGAAATGTCATCTCATCAAAACCTGTCACCTTAGTGGCTTCTTCAGCAGACCGAAGATGTGAAGGTCCCAACGTGACAGGCCAATGATATAGGAAGGATGACTCAACATTTTTCACTTGAATCGTTGGAACAAGTCCTGTACTACTGGTTCTATATGAAACTTATATGAAACAATTTGAAACATTCTTTGATCTTTTGAGGTTAAGTAATGATGATTTTTGTTTTCTTGAAGAATAAAAGTGTAACAATAATCATTAAATACTGTTATAAACTCAATACAATATAAACTTCATGCAGAAATCTTCCTACTACAGTGATACCTTTGAATAACGGGCATTGATAGGGCATAGCTGTTTGTCTGTAAATAAAAGTTTTAGTTACAGAGAGAACATGTTCAAATTGTTGGGGGAGTAAAATAGGAATTCGGTTTCTAAACAAATAAAAGTATTATTGAAGAGATGTGTTTATGTGGGGTTGCAGGGGAAGATGCAACTACCAAGGGAAACAGAAGTAGTGACATTTTCAGGGAAGAAAAGAAACTTCGTGTAGAATTCTTGGTCTTATAATTGGTTCTCCTCCATAGAAAGTGTTGAAGGAGTAACGCCAGGAAGCAATTTAGTTTGGATAGATGTACAGGAAAATGAAGAATGTTATGTGTAGTGGTTCACCAATTTATTGAGATTGAATTTTAAAGATGTTTTGTAGAGAAGAGAATTTCTGTTTACTTAGCGTGACCACGTTTTATTTTTTAATTGAAGGAAGCATTTTTTGTACTGAATATGTATAAATTGAGAACAAAGAGCTTACTAAAGCATTAGGGGAAAAGAAGACTGCTGAGGCTCCTATCCTATTATAATACAAACAGTTTTAACGGGATTAAAAAAAAAAATCTGTCCGTATTGTGGAGGTGTCCGTTATTGTGAGGTTTCACTGTATTAGATTCTACAAAACGACTTGCCACTGAGAATTAGCAAAAGCTTACTATTAAATTTTGAATAACTACAATTACCACATAAATTATATACACATATATATACATCATCCTTTGGTCTTATGGATGTAATTTTAGTTCGTGAGGAACTGGAATATTCTGAGGCAAAAAGATAGGTAATAAAGATGTATTTAATCTTAACATAATACTTAACCCTTCTGCAAAATGATAACCTAAAGGATTGAAAAAGATGAAATATTTCTCAAAAGTCGCCGAGTTGAGAGTCCGTCAAATTACCCGAAATCATAACTGCAGACAAGTAATACAGAAAGTCCGAGACACAGACGTCAAAGAGAAATATCGAAGACTTACAAATACATAATACAGATAAGGACATTAAAGCGAATTGATAAAACGAAAGATATATTATGTTTAGATATTCTTATCTTTTTACCTCAATACCTCTTTAGATGAAGCACTCTCACTCACTGTCGTCGCACCAAGGAATGAAGCAGCAGCAGCAGCAGTACATATACTCCTTGCAACAACATTCAGTATTATGGGGGAGATGAAGTAAGTTGGGAGGAAGATCCCTGTTTCCATGCTGTCTTTCCCACTCTCTTCTTCTTTCCTCTCGTAGATCTAAAATGAACAAAAATATAAAAATAATGAGGATTTGAATTATTATATTTTATACAATTAAAATAGCATTATTTCTAATTTCAGTTTTTGTACTTGGGTTCATCTGGGAACTATTAGTACTCATGGGAACTAATGGTATTTAGAGGGACGTTACACGTTGAATACAGTATTATATAAGGCTTTCTGCGTACAAAATGGAGCTAGTTTCTCAAGTCTCTGGGTATATAAGTCGCAGCGTGTCCGGCATAAGGTCATTTCACAGTTGATAATTGAAGCTAGTAGATGTATAAGTTATGGGATTCTTACAATTAGAAGTAAGTGGATACTTTTAAATATCTAGGATCAATATTAATAGATGGAAACCATATTCACGAAAAAATTAAATGTCGACTAAAACAAGGGAATTTGTACTTATTCAGTTCAAAATCTATATTTATTTATTATTCAGTTCAAAATCTCTTGTCGTCGCGAATTCTGTCCAGGAATTTGAAACTTAAAATATATAAAATGATAATCATGCCTGTTGTGCTGTATGGTTGCGAAAGATGTTCGCTTACTCTGAGGGAAGAACGTAGATTATAAGTATTTGAGAACAAGACCCTAAGAAGAATATTCGGACACAAGAGGAACGGAAAAGGGGAATGGCGGAAACTTCATAACGAGGAAGTACATAATTTATGCGGTTTACCAAACATTGTTAGGGTCATCAAATCTAAGAGGGTCAGGTGGACAGGTCATGTAGCCAGGCTGGAAGAAAGCAGGAACGCTTTCAAAGTCTTGACTGGAAGATCAATCGGAAAACGACCATTAGAAAGACTTAGGCGCAGATAGGAGGGCAATATTAAAATGGATCTCGCAGAAATAGGAATACAAAGTAGAAACTGAATTCAGTTGGCTAAGGATAGAAGTCAGTGCAAAGCTTCTGTGAACGCTTGAGATAAATAAATATAGACAACTAGACTTGTTTGCCGCAAAAAGTTGCAATGTACTGGACTAGGTATGAATTAGTTGCATTTCAGTTCAACGGATAGCATCAGTAATCAGTGCTATAAGATGGTTTCACCGTGTAACCAAGTAAACATTTTATACTGGTACATAAAAGATTAACTCATAAAGATTAATGATCATAACTCTTATGGTGATAACACTAATTTGTACAGATTAAAATATCAAAATAACTTACACCAATTGTTGCATGGGTCCGCTTCTAAGCACAAAAAAGCCGAAAACGGGGCGACAACTAAGCTAGCTGCACAACTAAGCACACACAGAATTCTGCTTCGCCAAGATAAAGGATACGGCGGCTCCTGTAATAAAAATATGTTCTGTGAATAAATCTATAAACATTTTATAATTGTATCAATCTTACAAATATACAAATAATGTATATATAAACAATATATATATGAGTCACAATTTACCTGAACTGGGTGTTCACTCAGGCTATCATCATCGGCTTCACGCTGGTGCTCTCGCGGTGACCTCTCGGTGACCTCTTGTCTCTGCTTTCTCCGTCTTGTTGGTTCTTCTCGCCGTTCGCGCTATAATAAAACAATATAAATTTAATAACAATAGAGAATCATTTTTTATTGTTCTTGAAATTTCATATAGAAAACTATATATAATGATAATTCTAAGCTACTTACGTTTCGTAAAAAGAAAAAAAAATCAGTATCAGTGATGTTATTCAGCTAGTTCGCACAGATTCGCCCGAACTGGTTGTTAAAATCGCCTCTCCACCTCTAGAGCTAATAGAGAAGCACTTATGAAAAAGAAAGAAAAAATTAGTATTGTTCTTGAGAATCTAATATATTTATTTTCCTTTCCTTTCCAGCTTTCAAAGAGATGATTAACACCACATTAAAAAATTTTCAAGTGTTTGTAGATAGTCAAGGTTTTCCTAAAGCAGAAATTCATCAAATCATCAAGGAGGCAAGAAAAATAATTAAAGTTATTGCTGAGAGTTCCGCAAAGCCAGAAGGCATTCAATTTAATAAACAACGTAACTACAGATAAAAGAAACTCCCTCCTTGCTGAAACTCGTATCTCACCTCTGAGAATAACTTCTTGTAGGAAAGCATTTAGAAAAATGGGATGCAACGCACTGGTAAAAACGTGGTTACACCAAGGGTATTATACACGTGCCGATTGTTGGGTTAAAAAGAAAGCAACATCCGAGTATTCTAAACATCGACTTTAATTCTAGGCTTATCTCAACACCGGCGAGTTTTGCAAAGTAAATATTAAAATAACCATTTGCATGACTTCAATCTAATACTGTTATTAGTATCATTGAAATCAATCAATCAATAAATAAATAATAAACTAGCTTACCTCCTTGATCTCCTCCACGAAAACTTCTTTGACCATCGTCTCACGCTCCATCTGCGAGGTCCCAGGAGGAGAGATGGAATGACTTCGTTCCTCAGTTGGTGGTGGAGTGATCCGTCTTCGTGTTGCTTCCTCCTACGAAATATAAATCAAGTTATTTTAGTTCCAGTTCAAATCTGTTTCATCAATGACTCATCTTACTTGTAACAATACCCCTGTACTTTTATTTTCTACATAATATCTCTAGTTGCATATAAACATCATTAACAGCTGGGAATTCAATAGTATATAGATAAAGAGTGTTTGTGTCAACAATAAGTACAATCTCCTACTTCAAGTGAATTTTGCCACATGTGTAGTATGATTTCTTCCAGCATATTAAAAACAGTCATTTATTATTTGTAAAGAACGACATTATTTCGTTCATTTCCGTGGGATCTATCGATTTGTCTTATCCATCGGCGCAAATCTGTCTTCAACATTGGGGGGGGGGGACGGGTAAGACAGTTCATTTTTTTAAGCGATGTTCAAAATAGTTATGAAGTAGAAAAACAATGTTGTGAAGGATCAGGAGAGCACAGGTGTCTTCAACATTGGGAAGCCGGCAAATTTGAGGCTTATTCTGGAAAGGGGGAGGGGAGATGAGACTCATATTACGGTAGATGAATTTGATTTCCGAGGTGAACCTGTTGTGTATTATACAGCAAGGGACATCAATTTCATCTCAGTTTTCTTTGTAGTAAACACAAATAGTATCACATTCCCCCTCCCCCAACAAAAAAAACACATTTCAAATCGAATTATTGGGGGGGACATTCCCCCAGCCCCAAGATTGAGGGGAATTTGCGCCAATTGTCTTATCTTTGGACAATATTTTAGTTAAATAAAAATAAAAATTTAAGAGTTCATGATAATTTAGGGCTATATCTCATTAACAATCTATGTCTTAATGAAAAGCTTAATGGAGGGTTATTTTAACATGTTTTAAGAATAAGTTCTGGTACAGAATAAATTTTTAACTTTATAAATTAATTATTTTTTCCCTCCATTCTCTCAAAAACTACGCATGACCTTTTAAAGTCACACATATCATTTTGTTCTATCGATTGGTATATTTCTCATCTGTGAACATTTTTTTTCATTAAACGCTAAGAGTATTCTAGAATTGGGTTAAGGTACGTTTCATTAGTGGATTATGCTTTATTTCTGTGACAGGAGGTTAAAACTATAAATATGGATGACAATTTCACTTCTTCCTTTTCAGAGAGGTAACAGCGAAGGAAAAAAATCTGAGTTAAACTATATCCTAACCAACTATTAAATTAAACTCCGGAATGCGTCTAAATACCAGTTGTCAATACCGAAATTTTCAATGGGAATCTCCATCTTCTTCAGATGCTTATTTATTTACATAAACACACACTGCTCTTTTCAATCACATTTTATAGTTTCCATCACATAATTTAAAATATATATATATATATATATATTTCAGATATGGTTAAGCTTACATCTAACATTGGATAGTTTGTAGCAAATATGGTAATTTATAATACCATAAATATAATTAATGTTTCTGTTTCAATTAATTATTGGGGTTTCATCTGCGTTGTGAGAATTTTTTTTCTTTTTATCTGTGTAGTTATGCTTCCTGGTAATATGGTGAAAAATAAAAATAAAATCAATTAGTTCAGAAAATAGTTTGTATTAACTAATAAAGCTCAGCTGATAATATCACTTTCCCTGATAGCTCGGAATAGTAGATATGATTTGCTTCAAACTTTTCAATCTGCAAAGAATATTTGGGTCGTGATTTTCTTGATGCAATGATCCATTACACGCTGAAGAAGATGGTGACTTGCATTGAATATTTCGGCATTAACGCGTAGTTACACGCATTCCTGAATTTAAATTAAGAATTGTGAGCGTCAATTTAGTTTCTTCGGAAGTTCTATCTTAATATCTTCACATAAACAATTTAAACCTTTTGTCACAGCTTTTACGCTTAGAGTTAGTACAAATAGAAAAAATAAACTTATAAATTTCATAATTATAAATAAATAAAAATAACAAACTTCCTATTGATTAAAAATTAATTTCTATTTTATCGTCTTACCCTTCTCCTTGTCTCCGTCGGCAAATAAACCTCCTTATTCTGGTCAACCTTGAAGAACTAAGATAAAAAAGAAATTAGAATTCGTGTGAACATAAATACAATTTTAGTGCATTAACAAATAATAAAATAAAATTTGTAATTTCGATTAAGTTTTAGTCTTGTTATCATTATCAATATAATTCTCAGGTCTTTAACAAGCTGGGCCTGAGAAATACTACGGTCGCTAAAAGTGCATAACCCAAACCATTTTCAGAAGAATATGTATACGAATAAATAAGACTTTGAAGTATTACCTGGAACGGGGAGGCGGTCGAACAACTGGACCGTACACACGCTTAGTTCTTCTCTCTGGCTCGTTTCTGTCATCCATGACGGTCGATATTCCAGTTGCTGCTTCTTCTTCCTCCCTGTGGCTGCCAACTTCCTCCTCGGTGCGTGAGTGCAGTTCATCCTCCATTTGAGATGCAACCTCAGCTACACCTGATTCCACCAAATCTTCTCTAGGTGTAATGGCCTGTGTTGCCCGTCTCTTCAACTGGAGTAAGCGCCACAGGTAACATATACTTCTGAAGAAAATGGTTAGTGGCGATTCTTCAGGAGGAATACCACTGAAATCGTGTTCTGGTAAGTCCACGATGTTCCATGGCATCCCCACCTGAATCGTCTGCCAACTAACCACGTGGGGTGTAGGTACTCCAGGCATTAAGGTACCTGGAGTTGCTATTATCAGCAGGCTTCTAATGCGTTCGGCTGTAGAAACGCTAATAACGGCTAAATATGATATAGGTGTATACCCAAGAATCATTCTCAGCCATGGTACAGACATGGACTGAGGATGTACAGGTAGCACTGAGGTTGACTCAAAAGGAGAAAAAAAGCTCTCAACACTACTCTCTGCTGTTAGATCCTAATTCAAAGAAAGAGAAAACAGAGGTAAGTCACATTAACTGGATAACCATCAATAATATATAACTGGTATTATGTAAACACAATAGAAGTCTTTTAAAAAAATCTAGTTGAAGCAAAAGATAAATTAAAATACGAGCTATGAGTAATCACTTCAGCTCACGAGCTGTTGCCAGCCTGTGCATCTTCTCCCGATGTGATTTTATCGGAGGATGAACCTTGTAACTCAAGACTCCCATTTGTAATGGAAACCACGACTACGCCTATCGAAGACATACATAGCAACTGCATTTTTATTCTTCTTTTCATGATAAAACTAGCCGGAAAGAAGTGGCAACTGAAAAACAAATATTCTTAAAGAATTTTTGAAAGAAATGAGAAGTACAGTGGCGTATGTAAGGAAAAGTTCCAGAATGGATGACTCACTCGTTTTTTTCCATCACGTAGTGGACAATCTCTTTACAGGTGATAGTGTTGTCTGCTAGGTTGGTAGTCTGTTAATTGTTTATAGTGGGTAACTCATAAGTGTCTAGAGATTGTATTGTTCGTACCGAACGCGTGCTGTTCTTTTTCTACTCTCGTTGAAGGACAATAATAGTGACTATGCTTGGGAAAAGAATTTGTACAAATAAGGATTCAGAGTGAAGAAGGCTACAGTACTCGCCAAATTTCTGCCAGATTAGGTTGGCACAAAAAACAGTTGCCAGAGCAATAAGTAAAAGTAAGTTCCAAACCACTGGAAATTATGGAAAAAGCTGGAAAAAGCCAAAAGGACGTCAAAAGTGCACAACTAAGCGTATGGATGATGCCATACTTTTGGCAGGAAAGAAGTCACCCAGAAGATCAGCCAAAGCAATCCAGGCTGGTTTACTAAAAGATAGGAATCTATCTAACCGAAGGACAATCCGCAGGAGGTTATTATGTGCCAATTTCAAATCCTATAAGATTGCCAAAAAGCCGAAATTGCCGACCAAGAACATTGCCGATTCATTGACATTTTGTAAAAAGTATCAGGGATGAGCTGCTGAACAATAGAGAAGAGTTATGCTTTCGGCAGAGACCCAAGTATTGCAATTTTATACCTTTTGTAGACACATACGATGCCTTCCAATACAAGGGATTTTCAACGCTACATCATTCCCACCGTAAAGAATTCTAAAATCATGGTCTGAGTGACATTTCTCCTAAAGAGTTGTGGTTCATGCCTGAAAGGATATTAATGAATGGAACTGTCTTTCTCGATATGCTTAACGAGTAGTTACCTATGGAGATCAACCAGTGCACCCACTTCCAACATGATGGAGTTGTTGGGTAATTTTAAAGCGGAAAGTGGCTGAACGTAACTTCAGTTCAGTTTCTCAATTAAGAAAAGCTATAAAACACGTCTAGGTTACAGAAATTTCACCAGAATACTGCGAAAAATTGTATCTTTCCATGCCTTCTCGTATCTAAGCTGCGTTAAAAAAAATAAATAAAGGTTTCCACACCAAATATTGAACTCGCTTTCAAGCGTGTATACTTCACTGTGTTTCTATCACTGAAATGTATCCTTTGTATGTGTTTTTAACCTGAAATGTATCTTTATATCAATGTACATCCGTATTTAAATGAGAATATTCTTGTGTATTCATAAGCATGATACTTATTTGTGGTGAGTCATCCATTCTGGCCAATATATCGTGTTTCATAACAAGTACAACGTTTGAGAGGTGCTTCCTAACACAACATTCATAAGGACCTATGGAGAAAGTTGCTTAGATTCACAGCTAGGACTGTCTCAAAGTGAAAAAGCTACAATGCAACAAGAGAAACCATGGAGTGGTGCTACATATGAGTGTAAAAGAAGCCACATGCCATTCAATAATGCATTATTTCAGTAATATGCGAGGTGTACGCAAGGTATTCCCTCACAACATAAATTCCAGACATGCTAAAAACAGAATTTTTAGATATACTGTGACTTAAAAGGTGCATCTAAGTAGGCAAAAGGTAAGCTTTGACAACAGTAAATACGGAATGCGTAAGCCGGACGTCTGAAGTATTAGGGAACCCCAGCTCCGCGGTTCCTCGTGTTGGGAATAATGTATGCTAAGGTGAGATGTGCCACAGTATATTTCACGTATTTTTTTTAATACATATAAGCGTCAAATGATATATCACCTTCTGAGCGTTGACGGTGTTGTTTTGAGCACCCTATATATATGAAAATCACACTTGTCCTGAAATTATATGAAATAGAGTCCTTGAATCCCCCCTGATTATATTCTGCGTATGCCACTGGAAAAATATATTTAACAACTACTGAATATAATAAATAAAATGTTTGAATAAGAATTACATATTCATATTAAATACAGTGAACCCTTGGGTCCCTAATTTAATCCGTTTCGTAAGCTGTTTTTGAATGGTTAATTTGAACCTTTTCCAGTTTGAACAAATAGTTAAGGGAGGAGATAGAACCTATTCTTGGGACGCTGAAGTGATTAAAAACTAAAATTATTTTTGTTATTGAAATTAATGTAAATATACACAACAATTGATCTATTCTGGCTGCAGAAACATGCTATGTATTTTTTTTATTTTTTATTTTTTTACCTTTTTAAATGTTTCTTGTGATGAAGAATATAAATGAAAATACTCTTAATTATCGTAAACTAGATATAATGAAGACTAAAATACAAAAAAGGGCAAAGAAATTTTTGAACACCACACAACGACAAATAATGTTTATGACAAATGCTTGAAAGCACTACTGATAGCGTGCATACAAGTGTGTCTTCATAGCCCGAAATATCGTCGTGAACCGATTTGCTATCTCAAAAAGCCATTATTTGCTATCTCCTACTGTTTTTGTTCTATGGAGAATCCTATTAAAACCGGAAGTACTTGTAAATTTCAACCACTCTCGGTTTTCGTAGTGTGTTGTTGGTAGTGATAGTATATTCCCTTGAGACGATGATCGATTGCAAAAAAACCCTTTGTCGCTATCTATTACTGTTTTGGTTCTATGGTGATCAGCGTTGAAACCGGAAATATTAGACTTTTATCACTTCTGATTTGAACAGAGAATTAACAAAGGTGATGAAACTTATTCTTGCACGCTGAAGCGATTGAAAAAAAAAAACTCTTCTCGACGTCTTTTATCGTTTTTGCTTTATTGAAGACAATATTAAAACCGGAAGTATTAGTAAGTTCAACCACTTGTGGTTTTGGTATAGTGTTGTGGGTTGTGACGGTATATTTTCTTAAGACGACAATCGATTACAGAAAACCGCTTGTTGCTGTCTATTACCATTTTTGTTCTATGGCAACCAACGTTGAAACAGGAAATGGTTAATTTGAACCTCTTCCGGTTTGAACAAAGAGTTAAGGGAGGAGATAGAACCTATTCTTGGGACGCTAAAATGATTGAGAAAAACTGCTTCTTGATATCTCTTACCGTTTTTGTTCTGATATCTCTCGACAGACGGACGGAAAGAACTGTTGTATAAGACTCCGACATTTATGCACAGCATAGTATGGAAGTCTGATAATTCGTTCATATAAAGCTACACTTATTTTCGTAAATGTTAAGATAAAAATTACAAGGTAATAAAGCAGTAGAAACTTTGATGCAGACATACCTCAGACGCAGTACTCCAGCTACTACTGTCTCCAGTGTTACCTTCCTCACTTTCTGTCAAATCCGGGTTCTTTTCTAACGTCATATCCGTGTAATCGATGGAGTAGAAGCTTTCCGTTGAATCGGAACTATTCTCCTAAAATAATAATAATAATAATAATAATAATAATAATAATAATAATAATAATAATAATAATAATAATAATAATAATAATAATAATAATAATAATGTAGAAAATTATATACATTTAAAATTCTACAGCGTTAACGTCTATTCAAAGTCTATACTCATTTTCTTAAAGTTAATCTGTATTTATAAAAGTTTTAAGTACAAGGCATCCCTATAAACTTTTAAAGTACAGCTGCCTCCCTTTAAAATATTGCCATGATATAACAACACTGGAAACACCTTTGTCTAAGCTTCTTGTTCGTGCCTATTTAAGCTGGTTTGATGCAGTCTGTATCTGGGTAAGCCTGCGACAAATGTATGTAATGTGAAGTCATCGTACGAAACACATATCGAAATAGGGCAATATCCTAACACTAAGCTTTGTTACAAATTGGATAAAACTTGGATCGAAACGTTGCAGATATGGATGCAGAAGTGTTGACGATGATACAAGATCAGAACTCCATTGAACGTCAAGGAATGAGGCGAACATGCGAAAATATCGTTGAAATTTGATAAACATATAACTTCACAACAAATGTCTTTGATTTTTTAACAGAACAGTAAAAAAGCCAATAAGAAAGAGTAATGTGAGTATTTGGTGGCTACTGCAGTACGGGAAAACACCTTTCTAAAGTACATTGTGGCGGTCGATCAAACCTGACGTTCAAAAGTTTCGTACAACCATTTCACACTATATGCATTTGTCGAACGTTCACTCAAATACAAATTGCATAAAACTGATTTAAACAGGCACTAATAAAAAGCTTAGACAAAAGTATTTGCAGTGTTATCATTTTACGTTTTTTAAAGTTCAATTGAGTTGATTTGAGTTTAACGTCCCTTCCAGCAGCGAGGCTATATGAGACGGGACCTACTGATTAACGTGGAATCCGAAACACGTAAACTCCCGCCGGAAATCGAACCCGGGTCTCCCTTGCTTAAGTTCGAGTACTTTATAGGCGCGTTACTTTGTAATATTGAACTTTAGCTGCACCAATCACTTATATACGTAATAATGTACTTAGAAATTTTAAAAATGCGAGTAAGTAACTTAAAATAAATTTAAATATCTCTGACAATAAAATTTATCATCTAATTACATCTGTACAAACATCTATAAATTTTATTTGATTAATATTTTTAGAATTATAAATAAATAAATAAATCTTTAAGGTTTGATCATTGATATACGTAGAGGAAAGAAATGTAAGTGGCCACATTGAAGAAATTTAACCATTTTGTTTTAAGAGAAACTACCTATGTTCAAATATATCAGAGAAAGAGCTTATCTATATTTGTACACTAACTGTTAAATATTTGAATAGTAATCAAATATTGGGGATATCAGTGATGGAACGCTTACCTCTGGTTCGATCACAGATCATGTGAACTTACGGTAGATAACATCGTATCCATAGTTTCAGGTTTCCTACATTTTCATTCCACCAATTCTTACATAATCATTCAGTTTCATTTATCATCCGTCCTTTACTCTAAAGAGCATAATCATTGGGCGTAAAACTAAAATTCATTTCAGTTTTTAAAATGATAACAATAATAATAAACTTTCAGTCTAAATATTGCATAAACAAAAACATGTATTATTTAATAGTTGATTTATATGAAAGAAATCATTTTAAAATATCAAAAGAAATTTCATTTATTTTCATAATCGTAAGGTCAAAATTTAGAAGCTAGCAAGGCAGTAGAAACATTGTGATAAGCAATAAAATCTCAGAGAAAGAATATCGAAATTAATGGAGTCATGAAATAAGCTACGTTTATATGTATAATACGGATGTCAAAGAAATTTTAGGTCTTCAGTTTAACAATATACTGTATCGAGTTAAGCAGACGAGTTGAGTTCAGTTGATTTTGAGTTTAACGCCCCTTTCAGCGGCGAGGCTATATGAGACGGGACCTACTGAATCTGAACATGAGCTCCCGCCAGGAACCGAACTCGGGTCTCCCACGCTAAAGACGTGTATGCTAACCACGAAGAAGCTCAAGCAGACAACTTGAATAGTATAGTAAGACTATCCATGGCTTTGAATTGCTTATTTTAACAAAAGAAACACTGACCAAAGCTTAAAACACACTTTATTTTAAATTATAATTTGTAACATAACATATCCATCTAACATATCCTTCTTCAGACAATATCGAAAAATTGAATAGTATGTATCATTTATTGAAAATAATAAAAAGTGTATCAAGAAAAATCTATTTGACGATTCTAATTGAGGTTTCAATTCTTCATTTATATGATAATTTTGGAGAGAAATTTTCAGGAAAGTCATTTGTTACTTCTCCTTTAAGTTATACTTTCGGAAAGACTATACACCTATCATGCAGTAGTACAATATGTAGCATCGCAGTATTTGCTACGACTACGTTGCATAGCTCTTAATATATCGTACAATTTTTCTTCGTTGCGTATGGATAGTCTACCATTTTCTCATAGTTCTTTATCGATCTAGTCCCCGTAAATTTCTCAATTATCACTCCATGGAGATTAGGAGCCTTTGTACCTACAAATCTAATGGGAAACTGGTCTTTCATTGTCACCATGCTCACGACGTAACATCATTCTGAGCTCACTCGGCAAGACACGGTCTCACTCATTCAAAGGCGATGAGCAACAATGAACAGCAAAGAGATAGAGACATCTCGTCTCAAGGTTACCAACCTGACAGCTCGCGGAAGCAACCTGCTCACAATAAAGGATTACCAATTTTTGCAGAAAGCATTACTCGCAGCACACAGAATACAGTCTCTGAACATATAGGTGTATAGTTACTTTTTGAGCATATGTTTATATATGGTTTATACGATCCATTTATTGTGGAGTCTATCACAATATTTAAATTTACATATGATTACCTACTGCAATAGTCACCACACACACAAAAGAACCATATAAACTAATTTTAAAGAAAGATAAAAATAGCACTAACATTTTCGCTTAATACATTTTACCTTATTATTGTCATTAAATCATATATCATACAGTCTTGAACAATCTAAGTGTACTGACCTCAACATCGGGTTGCACTAGTTCCATTTGCAACTGCAAAATGGATGTCCCAATATCCAATCTTGTTCTGTAGATGGTTTCTCTGAAGCGCTCTTCCTCCTCTGTCAAGTCATCTACGAAGTTAATGCCTCTGGCAATGAACTCGTCAATCTGAAAGAGGAAATAAATAAACAGCGTGTACAAAGGTTTCTGTTTATAAATTATAATATACAGGGTGTAACGAAAAGGTACTGCAAAGTTTCATGGGTGGATTCCTTATGGGTAGACAAGCAAAAAAATTCATATGATCTTATGTCGGGAAATGCATCGTTACAGAGTTACGGCCATTGAGCCGCCTAATGGTGTGAAATAGTCACATTCTGGTCGCTCCTTAATGTGACTCAATTTAAATTTCAATAACTCAGACTATAGTTAAGCTACGAGGATACTTTTAGTAGAAATGTGTTCCTGAAGGATGAAGGTTTCCGTCTATATGTATTTTATGAGTGTACCCCCAAAGGGGAAGGAATGCCATCCCCAAATTTCTTATGCAAAAAATAAAAGTACACGTAATTGCCCTCCTCTGTCAGCCGTGGTACCCCTTACATACATAAAATACATATCGGCGGAAAGCCTCGTTCTTCAGAGATACATAGATACCGAAATTGTCTTCCTAGCTTAATTAGGGTCTGAGTTATTGAGGTTTAAATTGAGTCACATTAAAGAGCGACCAGAATGTAGCTATTTCACACCATTAGGAGGCTCAATTACCAATCTATATTTGTTATTTCCATATGACCTACAATTATGTCCTAGAATCTAGATGTTATGGGAAAAATCATACAACTTTTTTCTTTCGGACAATTCTTTCCGGATTTGGTTCGATATTTGCTACTTTTACTCTCACATAAGAATCAATATTCACATTTCTAAGTTGGTTTTCAAGAAACAAAGCATGTAAAATGCTAATACATAAAAGTAAGTACTACAGAACGGAACCAGATGTTCCAATGTCTTTTCACCTACAGGATTCCAACAGATTTTTTTAAACTGTTTTCCCTTACTTTTACTAACAAATAATTATCTATTTCTCTGACAAAAGTTTGTTTAATTTCTCCACTTTTTCGTATCCCCAGTAGTTTAATTAGATACCTAAATTCTCAGAACTGGAAAATTTTTTTTCTAGCTAAAATCAAATAATACGACATGCGAGCCAAAATTACGTGTCGTTTTGCCACAGTACAAAACAAATAATGGAGTATTAACCTAATTTACATTGTTTGATTTTGGACTTCAAGGTATAACTACAAAATCTCAAGCTTCTATATTCGTTTTTCATATATTCGTCTGTGAAAGAAAGTTCTTTTTAATACTATCCTGAAATGATTGATTTCACCATAGAGGTATTTAATAAAGATTTTGTTTACATGTTGGGTATTCATCTCTAGTGGAAGGATGCTTCCTTTGCAGATTCTACTATATGGAAGTGGATTGGGTGTCAACTGAAAATATGTCAACTATGTGAGAAAACTGTTCTTTAAAGATGTCCGTAACCTTAGAAAAGTTTCACATTGTATCGTGGAAAAAACTTTGACAAATCACGTTAGACTCTTCGACAGCTGGATAAAGAGAAGATAGTCTCTCGGATGTGAAGAAGGCTTTTCACAGGGTAAGAATATGAAGGGGTTCCTTATCCACTCTGCTTCACTGACTTCTGTCCGTTTTCGAAACTGAAAGATACCAGTAGTTGCGACACAGATATTTTCAGTCCAGAAGTCTCCTCGGAACTGAAATTTTTCCAGTGTCTAAAACACACCCTAGAAAAATAGTTCTCAGACGCTTTTGATAGCGACATACAAATATTGCAACGACGTCTAGAAGTGAACGGGAATTATCCTTTGAAAACTGACAGCAACATATATATCTCTCTCGAAAATAAAAACTGCAAGAATTATGGGGAAATGGCATGTAATTTTGGTACGCACCTCATATCGTAGAATTTTTATTATATGTACTCTTTTAGAGTAAGATAGACTTATGGTTTATATCTATAAATAAATGATTTAATTACTGTCAGAGAAAATTGTACATGGAACGAAAGAAATGATTGTCAGAGTTCAGGAAGAGGCCGTATGAAACCACAATCAGTCAATATATGACGTGACAAACGTACTTGACTCTCTCAAGGATTACTTTACGCTGTCTTAATGGAAGATTTTTAGATGCAAGGTGTATGTGTACGTTATTCCCAAGAAGTTAACCAATGAGTAACAGGAAGAGCGATGTGCAGTGGTCAATGGAGAAATAATTAGCAGGGTGAACGAGGATCCATATCTTTTGAACAGAGTGATTGATTAATTACTGGAAGTTTAATGGGAACGTCAGCAGCAACCCCTGTTATGTAGGCATTCATTACCATGTTTTAAGTTACGAAGTAATTTGTTAGGGGAAGTTGTTAAATTTATGAAAGACGTAACTCCCTTCCTACCCCTTTAAATATGGTCCAGGTGTTCCAGAGTTAAGCTGATACATACACACACATATTTTTATTTATTAAATATATAGATAGAGGTCTTTTTTAATTACTGGTACTATTTTCTAAATTAATTATAATGTGAATCAGCTAACCTGACTGTTAAGATTGCTGGTGCCTGGCTCGTGTCCCTCAAGCACACGCCGAAGTCTTTCTCCTTCTGCCAGGACACTTTGGGTCGTCTCTACTAGGCGTCTGCGAGCAGACGAAATATCTTGAAGCACTCTATTCATCTTCTCCATTGCTATCCTATCTGTAAAGAAAGGTGATAACACGTTAGGAAAATTATGTTCATCTTGGAACAACTTAGGAACGCAAATTAGATTTATATCTTGCGAGAGTAAAAATCATGCAATCCAATGGATCGTGAAAAAAAAAAAAAAAAAAAAGACTATCGGAATCTTATTTGCGCTCCTGTGCTGAGTCTTATTTCTAGAGAAGTCTACCAGTATCTACAACATCCGTTAGTGACCTTTTTGATTTTGTGTTATACCATTTGTTATAACAGTTACTTTTTGTACAATACAACTGCTTGTCTGATGGCTCAAATGTTAATTTCATGTTGTTCTTATGACTCACCTCAAAGGTACAGCACTATACTTTAGCGTGTCAGAAAATATCTACTATTTGACTGCCCTTTTTATTCTAAGAAGTATTTATGAAAAGTTTAAATCTCTTGTTTTGAGATTACACACATTGTTTATTATTATTATTATTATTATTATTATTATTATTATTATTATTATTATTATTATTATTATTATTATTATTATTATTATTATTATTATTTAAATATAAAATAAAGGTATACTATTCCAGAAATAAATATAAAAATAAATAAATAAATAAAGATAACCTGTCTTCACTTCTCTTTTAGGAATAACAGATTAAAATGTTATAGTCAAGTAACTGAAATGATGAACAATAAACTTATTTCATTTACAATTTAAACTTTTATGGATACTAACAAATTGGAGAGCATAATAGATGAATTGCTAACAGTTTCTGTAGGATAACATTTTATTTATTTAGCAACTGTTATTAGTTGATAATCGATAACGTTTTATTGATTTAGAACTGTTATTATAATTAGATCAACTTGATCAGTAACGGAATGTTTACTACATCTACTTTTTTTATCATTTTGGTTTATTGGGCTACATTCATAATCAACTATTCACTACTCACAATCTACGTTCGTATCTAATGAATGTATGCCCTCTAGATCCTGCATTATCTACAGTACCATGAACTACTTTACTTGTCAATTTATTTTAATGCAGGCTTTGCAACGTTATCTACTTCACTCACAATGTACAACGAATTCAAGTCAAGAAACAATGTTAGAAAACTGTCTTTATAGGTATTAGTTGATTGTTCCAAAGCTATATGTTCAATTTTAGTGGTAAGGATATATATAGTTTGTGTGGGGTCCCAACTACATGCACTAGTATACAAGAAAACGAAGTTGGATCTTCCAACCAAAAGCGAAAACGCTAATTATTTGATCATGAAGCACTTGTAATAGATTGCGGTTGCTCAGTGGTAGAGAACTCACCTCTAATGCATGAAATTCCTGGTTTGATCCCAGCTCGCGCCAATTAGGCTTATTGGTATGGTGGACAAACACCGTGTCATGGACGTTTCAGGGGTTTTCCCGTTTCCTCCTACTTTTTTCATTCCACCATCTCGTATATTATTATGATCACCGTCTAACTTAGTCTTGGAACATAATCTTGGGACATTAAGTTTAAAAAAACAACAACGAAGTAATGTCTTTCCTCAAGAATTACATTAGAATACATTTCCAGTAGAAGCTACATAAAATACTTCAGTTTTCATATTGGAAACATAATTCTTTGTTTTTAATTTTGTTTCCAAAGGAAGAAAGTGAACCTAAAAAATCTTCAGTGAAAACAAATTAACAACTACACAAAAAAAGTTTTGGTAATTTTTACAGAGTTACATGTAAAGTGCATAAATCGGCTTTTGATCAATTTAACGCATTTATTTTATTCAATTAATTATGTATTTTGGAAATTAAAGTTTTAAGAGTTAACATTTATCGAAGAAATAAGGATAAAATATCCGAAAACTATCTATATTTCGATAGTATTTTTTAAATATTTTATATTTATTACCACTTTATTATATTTATTATTTTATTATTATATTAATTATTTATTATTTTATACTATTTTATAAAAACAAGATGTTTGACTTGAATTAACTGCACATGTAAGTCTACTGAATTCTAACTACGCTACTTGGCCAAAATGAAATATGTGGAAAGTCTGGAGAACATACAGCAGATGGCACAGTGCTAAGATGGACCAGCACTTCAGGACTTAAGATTCGGATGGAAATCTGAGAACTGGAACAGCTTATTTCACTGAAAGCATTGATGGTTTGATTCGAAGATATCAGCGTGGCTTGTACAGAGACATTGGCTATCGAAGGCGATGAACTGGAACAATCAGAGGCAGTAGTTTACGACGTTTGTAATAAATACCCCCCTCCCAGTTTTCGAAGATCTTAAAATATAGCACCCTTCTGAACTTTCGACGATCGCGACAATTACCCCCCCTCCCATCGTTATATTTCGTTTAGATAATTAATTAGAATTAAACTTAGTAATTAGAATTAAGCATAGTAACTTATCATATTTTAAAAATAGTAAACAACGAAATACAATATAAAAATCAGATTATAAATAAAAACAGTATACAAAATTTAAAATATCTAAAAAAATAAAATTATGTAATAAACAATATGTAAATTGTAAAATATCAAAAAGTATTAACAAAATTATTATAAATAATAAGTACTCAAAAAATATATAATACAAAAATCATTAAAACCTCATTCCAAACACAGGTAAATACACACAAAATAAATAAATGAATAAAAATTATGTATAAGATGAAAAAGTAAATATCATAACAGAACATATACATAAAGAAATATTAAAATTGGAAACATATATAATTAAAAAAAAAGCTGCTAAGAAACATGGAGATTTCATGACTATAAAACACAATAGGAAAACTGTATACTCATACAAATATTTTAAAACACACAAACAGAGTAAGACGTACATAAAATATAAAATTTAAATATATCTGAAAAAAGATTGTAAAAAAAAAAGAAGTATTGTAAAACAAAAATTGTATACAAAATTCAAAAGAATAATAGTTAAGAATATGGTTTAAAATTTTAAAAAAACAACGTAAAATCATGAATATACAAGTGCATACGAACAGTATAATCAAAATATATTAAAAATTTAATTTAAAAAATGTTATAAAATAAGTAAAAAGAACCAAAATAATGGCAATAAACATAAAAAATAATGAAAAAAGATTGAAATGTAAATATATATATATAAATATAAAAGAAATTATAAAAAATAAAACAATAACTGAAAAGAAACAGAGAAAGGTATGTATTATACATAAAAATACACAACTTGAAAGAAATAGTAAAAAGATTCAAGATTATATTACTACACTTACTTGCATACAAACACACAAACACTAAAATAATAAAACTGAAAAGAAAAGCGAGAAAGTTATACATCGGATTCAACTCAAGAAAGTATATGACTTCATAGGCACTAGAATTGTTACATTAAGAGAAAAGTTCTACGTTATACACAAAATGATAAATAAAAAAGCACAAAAATACACAAAATTGTTATTAATGTTTGTACATACATACAATGTGGTAATTGAAGGGCAAAAAGGGGGGAAATCGCCAGGCACATCTGAACACTTCCCTGGAACCTCGTTCCTTTTGTGTTTTCTAAGGGGGGAAGGGACTTGGTAATGACATCAAACCTTCATGTTTAATCAAAATTTAAATTTATAAACAAATAAGAAATCAACAGTTTCTCAACTTACTACTAAAGAATCTGTATTGAAATAAAATCTTACTCCGAGAAGACAGAGTACAAAGTTTTAGTAAAGTGAGTTATGCGAAACGCTGAAAAGAAATATCTCCTGAGCAGTGAGCTACTTCTAATAAATATTCATAATAAATACAGTTATGCATTTTTATAACTTAAATTTAACGTGGTGTTTTAGTGATTAAAGAATATACAAATAAGATAGAAATATAATGCAAATACAATAACAAGAAATGAAAATAAAGAAAAAAATACTGTAAATGATTTAACGCAGAAAAATGGACAGTTCGAAAAATTTCTACAGACAACATTAAAATCAATTTGGAAAAAAGATATTAAAAAGGTGGATATTCATGCCATGTTCTAAGTATTCATAGGCATGAAGTGAACGGAGGACATTATTCATATAATGCCCTTCAATGGGGTCGGAAATTTACTGTTTATATAATGTAAACAAAAATGATGTTTACATTATGCATAGTCAAGAACAAAAGAAAATAGCATATCTTATATACAGGCTGTATGTAAACTATTATATTTTCTTTTGTTTGAAGCTAGAAAATACAGAACTTAAATCATAGGCGTTAGCCTGAAATCAAGAGGAAGAGAGAGAGACAAATTGTATTGTACAATTTAGACTATATATATATAACATAATAAATAAATATATAAAACAATGGAATAAAACAAAAATCACATGACACATAGAAACAATATAAAAAATTAATATCTAAAAGTGACGTTATAATAAACAATACAAAAATTTGCCAACCTATTTTTATTGACCCCATTTTTATATTCTTAACTTTGTACCAAAGGAAGATCTTTTTCCGTCATATCACAATATCGTGTCGTATCTAACTTCCCTCAATTCCTTTTATAATTCTTCCTGCTATCTTTAAGAGCAGTAGCAGATATAAAAGAAACGGTCAAATGAAAGAAGAATTTCTTAAAAACACATCACGGTCAGGATATGGAAAAGCTGAAGAAAATGAGATATCAACGATAACTTATAGGAATTCATGTGGGCATGTGTACCTCATGTTACATAACGAGAAAGCTCTAGCAGAGATAGAGGGAGACGTCAGTTATATCGTTATTCAATAGAGAACTGGCAGCCGTGTTGGAACTCATGAAGGTGCCACGATATTCTACGACGGGAAAAAAAAGTAAAGGGACACTTGCAGTTTCTCGCACTAGGGTTTGGTATCACTACTAGTATCTAGCGCTGAATTAGTGTCGTCTGCAATACTTCTATGCAACATGTCACTTTTATTCCCGTGTTAGTCGTTGGAGTGTAGCAGACATTTAAACATGGCAGCTCCATTGTCGATGTGCACAAAGGAAGAAATGAGGGCAGTGATTCGCTTTTCGTTTGCGGAAGTTGTTGAACCTGCGGAAATTATTCGTTGAATGCAAGCACAGAATGGTGACAGCTGTTTATCTTGAAGCAAAATCTACAAATGGGTAGAGTATTTCAAACAAGGAAGAACTTCTTTATGTGACGAAGAAAGATCAAGCAGGCCATCGACGTCAACGACTGGCGATGAATCGATAGGCTAAAGTTTCAGAAAGCGTGTGCAAGGTGGGTCCCGAAAGAATTGTCAGCGCAGCATAAGGCACAAATATTGGAGATCTCTCGTAAACATAAATCAATCGAATCATTGTCTGTATCGAGGGCCCCTACGATCCTTCAGATTAAAATTTAGCATCATAAACAAATCAAAGTTGCTAGCACATTGGAATACAAGAAAATAGGTTAGGATGTGCTTAGACCATTATCATATTCCGTTCTATTTTCTATTATCTCATTTAAAATCCTACATTACTTAAGTTCACAAGAATTACGAAGGAAATGAAGAACAATTATTATACAATAATGCGAGAAAGTGAAATGTTCACGTTGTGTTTCTTAGAATTAATTTTGACTATTTCGTTTGTTAAGGTATCGGAAATTTTAATGTCTATCGTCAAAGAATTCTTGAAAGATATAAATAGTTCACAACGTGTGTTATGCAATATACGAGTCATCTAACTTCCAATGAACTTGAATGATTTAAAAATATTAGGACTCTAAACTGGATTTCATCAATGATTAATACGAAAAATGTTACTCGGGGAAATCTCATAAGTGTATGCTATTTATTTTTTATATTTGAAAACAAAATCGAAAGTTTTCTTGTAATGAAAGTCAACACTAATGCTCGAAATAATTCCTTCTAAAATATTAACAGGAGCAAACCTAAAATACGAAAATTTCACTTTTTTTTCTTTTAAAATTATTAAATTTTATTATTCATGAGTACAAGTGTGTATTTTTTCTATAGATAAAAAATTATTAAACCAACTTTATTGTTTCTGAAATAGTTCAAATAAATGACTTTTATCCCTCTCTTCAATTTTCTAACTTCAGAAACGTGAATACGCCTTTCGATTCACATTACATACGGATCGAACACTATGCCTTGATTTCTGAGATACTAAAATCAGGGAAATTCATAAGATTTTGATATGAGCTAACAAGCTTGATCGAAAATAAATAATAATCCCTAGATACTGTCTTATTAATTTGGTTGATATTTCAGGTATAATTTCTACCTTTTTCAGCAACCAAGATACTACGGCTGGGCTGTATAAAATGGAATGTATTAAACGAGATTACAATTTAAGACTACATAATATTGGAGAATTAAAATTTATCAAACAATAACAAGTATAAAAATATTTGAAACTAAACTAAAAATATATTACAAAATATCAAATTTAAGATATAAAAAAGAAAAAGAATGAAAAAGAAAAACAAATGAAATTACAGGCTATATTCTAACAGTAATTATCAACCTGTGAATAAAATACTCTAAAATAAAAATAAATAAATAAATAACTTATTAGAGAAAATAAAATCAAAACAATCTATATAAATTATATAAATTGGAAATCGAAAATTTTAAGTTACAAGTCACATCCAATCTGTTGGTTAGTGTTCAAACTTAAAGGAATAAACCAGGGCGCAAAATTTCAAAATCAGATGCATCGAGAATCCAAAAATGATGGTCGCTAGTATCTCTCACATACACATAATGAGAGATCCCCTCCATCCCCACCCAACGGCCTTTGGTTTGACAAATAAATAAATTACATGAGGACATAAAATTTCAAAACCAGACAATTAGATTCAGGATAATCAATTTTGAACTGGGCAATTCACATACATGTTAAAAATATCTTACCTTAAGACTTCACGTTTGTGTAATGCTCTCTCTCTGCACTGAAGTACCAGTTGTCGATTGCAGTGATAATGGTATCCCACGCAAATATCTATTTTTTAACAATATTTTATATATTTATTTATTTATCACTGACATCGTGACGTGATTGGTTGATGTATTCTGTCCCCGCAGCTGTTCTAGCTTCAAACAGTGGGGAAACTATCTCTCGCGTTGACGTACCAGGAGGCAAACCTTCGATTGAGGGTAGGAAAGGAGGGGCCAATTACAACGTTCTGATGATTTCACTTTCCATGTCCGTTGTGAACACTTCATATTTCCTGTTTTCTCTCACTCAGTCACAATTATTTTTGTGCGACACTGAAACTGCGCAGTCCTGCGAGTTTAGGCAGAAATCATTCCTACTGAATGCTGATTGCCAGCTCTAAATTCCTAGTCGCCAATGGCGATCTGAGGACCGGAAAGTTTGCGCCCTGAACAAAGTTACTATATCACGGAGAGGAATGTGCGTACGGTTTCCTGGATTCTTTAAAAATTGCGATATTTACCATTATTTAACGTAGATATTAAAGCAGTAGAGCCCTTACGGAATCACAGGTCTGTGGGAAACATATTTTGAGAATTGACTCCTATGAACAGACTTGAGAAGTAGTTGCAAATTCGAAAAACACCTATATACTTATGCATAAGTTCAGTATGTGCCCAAGTTGTTTGTTATAAAGGGAAAAGTCTATTACATTTTGTTTTATGTAGCAGCGATTAAATGTTGGCAGCGTCGTCAAACGTATTTCAAAGAACAGTAGTTTCCAAGTAGTACAACCAAGGATGATCTATGCTACTACCTTTGTGGATAATCGTTATTTCGAGCGTTTGCAAGTATAATAATACTAATAGGGTTGAAAATGAAGTAGACTTGGTGCTAGAAGCGTGCAATAAGTTGCTACCGTTGGAGGCATTGTCTGCTACAGTCTATCTCGAAATTGATTCTAATTGGTTCATTAAATTCTAAAACTTCATGACACACGCAATGGGATTGCGCGACAGACCGGTTGGGAACCACTGCACTATACAATGAGTTGGATAACGCTAAGATCACCTATTGTATTACTGTCCATCTTATCCACCGGATACGTATTCACATAATGTGTATACATATACATAATAAACAGATATAACACTTTTACTCGCTCCTAGGATCATTGTAAAACCGAAGTTGTACATTGTTAGCACATCAATCATTTAATATTTCATTGGAGAAGTATACCCTGTCCACCACGCACCAAACACACAAGAAAGTCAATTAAGTGTAGGTATGCATAGTCGCTATACAATCAAATACAGTCGCTTGGGACCTATTACAAAATCTACATCGTTCCGGCTTTTCTTGGTGAAGTTTTAAAATGATTATCCTTCATCCGCTATTTAACTGAAACGCCACTCGCAACTTCTGATGTTACCTAATTAATTCTACTATCACCCTACATTTATAAAAACTGGAATACGTGACACCAACAATACTAATATATGTACACTACACGGAAAGGGGCCGCGATGGCTCAGAGGTAGAGCGTTCACCTCTGGTGCATGAGGTCCTTGGTTCGATCCCAGCTCGCGTCAAGTGAATTTTGTGGTGTACAAAAAACCTGATGCGTGGGTTTTCTCGGGATTCTCCCGTTTCATCCCACTTTCTTCATACCACCATTTCATTCATTTCTCATCATCACCGTCTCCTTCAGCCTAGCCACCATAACTGTGGGACGTAAAATTTACTGACTTCATTTTCATTTTTCACTTGTTGGGGAAGCAATAAAGTATACCCTTTGCTTTTGAAATGAGCTTTCAAATCTGCAATTGAGGAGGGGAAGAAGAAATAGTAGTGATATTGTTTCACGTCACACACTTTATTACTCACAAATTGCGAGGCGTACATTTTCCGTCAGTACTGCTTTTGTATTTTTACGGAAATCAAGCATGAATATTGATTTATTTGGCTTAATTATGAAAAGGAGGAAAACGATTGAAGAGTAAACTAACACCATCGACTATGCAACCTTTCCTTAAATTTAACATTACGTTCTCTCTGCAAGGATCCTTCCGTCTGGAAATCACTGGAAACTTCCCAGTATTTCGGAGACAGTTTTCACCTTGTCCACCGAGACATTACGTTCTCTCTGCAAGGATCTTTCCGTCTGGAAATCACTGGAAACTTCCCAGTATTTCGGAGACAGTTTTCACCTTGTCCACCGAGAACAAAAAAATAACACCATAAACAAGAGAAAATAATTTTATAACTAATCACTAAGATCACTAACATTTTGTTTGATCTACAGAATTACTTTATGGAAACAAACATAAAACTAATTGAACTATCAACATACTGGCTACTTAACAATTGTCTATCCAATGGCAAAGGAAATACAGACATCTACAACTTCAATAATCCTAATTTATACACCTAATGTATATATAAGTTCAAGCTTGTAACATACACCTATAAGTTTGGGTTTCCGGCAATGACGGTGCCAGTTTTAATTTCTTGGGCCGGCAAACGGCGGGTAGAGTTTTGGATGGCCAGCTATTCTTTTGTATACCGATAAAGGTAGTTTTATATTACGTGATGTACTTTACAGTACATGTCTAGAGAGCAGTCGGGGTTGAATGCAGTCGCCAGGGGTGTCCGAATTCGTCCCCCCCCCTCTGGTGTCGCCACTAGTTCCTGGATTATTCGAAAGAAAAATAGGATATTTGCGTCCTTGTCCCATAATCAACAATATAAAACACTCAATTCTTGGGATTCAATATGACCTTTACTTTTTTCTATCTACAATTTATTTATTTATTATTTTTTTTTTTTTTTTTACTCAAACACGAACGCGGTTAAAAGGAAGTTACCGTGGCCCCATATTTTTCAGCTTTTTTGGGTTTAAAATGTAGATTTCGATGAGCTGTACCCAATGGCACCGCTTTTGATTTCTGGAACCGACAGCTTCAGGGTCAAATTAGGGGTAAAAAATAAAAGGTGTGATCATTCGGGCAATAGGGGCCAGTGACTGACTGAGACAAAATGGGTGTCATTCGATTCGCATTCACACGTACATGAATAATTGATATGCCATTTTACCGAAGATTCTATTTTAACCCCGAAAATTCAGGAAAATCCAAGATCCAAAATTACAGATTTTCGTTAATTTTCGGGAAAATGTCATATCAATTATTCATGTACGTGTGAATTTGAATCGAATGGCATGCATTTTGTCCCAATCAGTCACTGGTTCGCATTTCCCAATTTGTCTCACTTTTTATTTATGAACTCTAATTTGACCTTGAATCGATCGGTGACATCAAAAAATGATGCCATTGGACACAACTCATCGAAATCTACATTTTAAGTCCAAAAAAGTTGAAAAATACGAGGCCACGGTAATTCCCTTTTAACCGAACCTGGGTCTTCTATGCCAAAGGCGTGTATGCTAACCTTTTCGCTACGAGAGAGTCCAGTGTTTTGTACAAATGTAAGAGTACTAAGCAATTCAAGGTCTTTTCTATACATCGGAAACTGCAGATCTCAACAACTATGGCTATAACTACAATGGTCAGCATTTTTTTAATTACACTCCCTCACCTTCTATTGTATCTTGTAGCCGGCGTCCCTACCTGCATAACTATCTATCTTTCTTTTCTAAATTTATTCTTAGTTTTTTAAGAAAAGAAACTAATTTTTATTTTTTACCTTCCATATTGATTTCCTAGGCGCGTCTTGCAATCCTAACGTTGAAGAAATCTTGATTTAACCTATTCTATGAAGTTTTCACCTATTCAATGTAAATTGCCACCGAAAGGAAATATAAAATAACCACCGCACCACACTAAAAGCCATAAATTTGGCTTAAATCTACAAATATACAAAGGATAGGCCTACTAAGAAAATACGTAATGCGTTTTCTGCTGATTATAGTTGTAATATATTGCTAAGTTTTAATCTACAAAATTGCTCAATCAACTATTAGCTGATTAAATAGAAGAAAAGTTGGGCTTTAGATATTACACTAATGTGCAAGATGTACTGCATCTATATTTTTAGGCCTAAACTACATGTAAGCCTAAGTTCAATAATTACACCTTTAAATACTCAGCTAGCTCAATCTGACCTTTATCAATGAACTTGAAGCTCTTTTTTCCGTTCTTGATCTTCATCAAAACCATTAAAAAAACACACACACACATAAATAATAGTTATTACTTCACTCACTGCACTTGATTCCCATCACGCCACCATCTTTACATTGCGACTTTCACTGCAATGATAGTTTCCATAGCATTGTAGATAAAAGAATAACGATATCCGATATATCCATTCTTAGTTCTCAAACAACAATGAAACGCATTTTTGAAATAAAAACTGTTAAAACCAATTGTAGACTAGCAAAGTAAATTATACTATCATAGCAACAAACACGGTTTATTTCTTTTGCTGAGGGTTGCTTATGTAAAACAGAATATAATCATAGTTTTTATTCACGTATGAAAAAATCGTATTAAACAGGGCATCCGATATACTGGGTGTACCAAAAGTTCGGTATCAAAGACCAACTCCGTTATGTATAAAGATACGGAAAATGGAAAGCATGGAAAGTTTTTGGAAATACGCGGTATTTAAACTAAAATAGTGATTTTTTTTCAATCGCACCAGCCATTTGGGCTCCACGCTGGTAAACAGTAATGTAGCGTGGATTTTTGAAATGGGAAGGCATAACTTATCGGAAAGTGGTAATTCATGTAATATATTATTTTACAGTTGACTGCACAATGCAAGAGAAAATATATAACATTGCTTCTGTTTCATAGAGAGTATTACTGCTTGAAATGAACAAGTAAAAAACTTTTGGAATTAACTATTCATCATTCAAATACGAACTTAAACTATCCACTTCACTCATAACCAGGGGTAAAAGTGGATCTGAAAAGATGGGGTAGGTAGCGACATGACTTCACGCCGTTCCACCTGCCTATCTTTGCCCATTGTAAAGTTTTAGGAACTGGGGGGACGCCGTACATATTTTTTCGAGGTGGGGGACGCCGTACATATTTTTTCGAGGTGGGGGACGCCGTCTCCCCGCATTCCCCCGCACTTTTACCCCTGCTCATAACAAGAAATATCGAAGTGCTAAAACAAAGCATTACTATTGCAGAATAGCACACAATACTTTATTCTATTACGAGCACAAGTTCACGTTCTTTGCACGGGAAGAATAAGTTTTGATGAAGATCTGAATTTTGAATATTGCAGAAATTTCCCATTAGAAGCAAAATTGTCGAAAACGATTGAACACTTGTTCCCGTATTTTTAATAATGAAAAGTTTAAATAGCGAATCCAAGGAAAGGGGAATTTTAATATTATAAAAAAAATAATCCATTCTCTATGTTTAGACAATGAAATAACGTATTTCACAGTGTTCCCTTGGGCCCTCACCATAACAACAATATAGCATTTTGGAAAATGGATTAGAGCTGTTCTAGATTCCATCGCGTAATAACGTGCACGTTACCCGTGTCACTTTTTTCGTGCCATTACATTCCCCTTGAACATCCTACTGAAGTGGAAACGTTACTTTTTCATTCAACATAGGGCGTCTTAGCAGTGTTGACTCCAAACGGCTGGAGTAATTGAAAAGATCCATAATTTTAGATTGAAAATCGTGGATTTCCAACAGTTCATCTCTCTTAAACTTTCTTTGTATCTTTAATCATAACATAGTTGGCTCATGACCCAGGGCTTTTGTTACGCCCTATTACAAGAGTAAGTCATAAGTCTTGCAATATTTCCACAACCCAAACACCAGGCGCGTGTATACGCCGTGATTGAGCGTAAATATAAGGTCAAACTGATCCAAGTGACAAGCGGACTGTTTAACAAGGAGGCCACCACTGCATCAGTATCTTCGGTGAGCTTAAGTCCCAGTGACAATAAGTGTTCAACGTCTGATATGTCAACTGTTACTCCACGAGTTCGAACTCGAGCATAACGCTGCGGTAGCAACCCAAAACATTTGTTACCCTAAAGGGAAAGATACAGTGACAACAACACAGCAATTCGTTGGTTCCAAAAAAAAAAAAAAAAAAAAAAAATAGTGCTGATTGTAAAAATGCCAAGATCAGCGCATGTCCGGTCACCCAGAGTAACAGATTCTGAGATCATACCAAGGATGTTATAAAATAGAGAATCTTCCCATACAACAAAATTGTGAAGCAACACGTCACAGCTTCGCCACACCTACTCTGCCCACTTCGCGCCACTAAGATCGCAATGTTTCGAGCCAACAATCATGGCGGAAACGAGAGTAGCCAATCAGACGTGCCGGCTCAGACGATGCTCGGTTGTTTTTTGGCTTCATTGAGTTCATATGTTGAAGATACGTATGGGCAGATCCTCTATTTTATAACATCCTTGGGTCATACGACACGTCATTGAGGAAAATGCATCCACCAGCAAAACATAAAGGATTGTCAAGCCGACTCCGCACTTCTCAGTATACGAGTGTCACCTTCACTAACTGGAGAAAACCACCAGGAGCTGATGCATTGTGCTATATGAGTTGATTCCAGCTCAGGCCTAGAGGAGAATGGACGTGTACCAAAACTGCTGCAAAATTCGCATGATGTGTCTTTCCTGAAATGGATTTTCATATGCAGCGAGAAATTGGTGTTTTTCTGAAATCCGAATGTGGAGAAACAATGTTTGAGCAAGGGCCAACTTCCAGAACTGATCATGAAACAGGGCCGTTTAGAACACAAAGTCGTGCTCTCTTTGTGTTGGGACTATCAGGGGATAATTCAGTTCGAGTTCGTTCCTAATGGTCGTTCCACTAATGCCGAACAGCTGTAGTGGATGTATGCTGCACTACGCCAAAGAATCCTACATTGGTGAACCGAAAACGCGCCCTACTGCAAAGGGTAACTGAAAACCACTCTCGGCTAGAAAAACGCGACAAAAAGTACAGGTACTTGATGGTATCAAACTGATGCCACTTGCGTCAGATGTTCTGACCTTACCCCTTCGGATTACTGAATGTTTCGGTCCATGACGTCGAAATAAAGAAGATCGATAATCAAATAATAACATGTATCTGAGATCATCTTTGAAAAAACAAAATGAAATTAGTTTAACGTTCTACGACCATGACCTATAGGTTAAAGGAAATATATCATTACTGAAAGCGAATAATGATGTATTTAATTTTGTGCTCGAGAACCGAACCCGGGTACACGTGCACTAATGATGATGAGTTGATTTTTAAGTTTAACGTCCCATTCAGCAGCGAGGCTATATGAGACGTGCACCTACTTATTAACGTTGAATCCGAACCAGATGAACTCCTTCCGGGAATCAAACCCGAGTCTCCCACGCCAAAGGTTAGCGTACGCAGGAGCTCATGTGGTGCGGATTCCACGTTAATAAGTAGGTGCACGTCTCATATAGCCTCGCTGCTGAACGGGGCGTTAAACTCAAAAATCAACTCATGCTTTAGTACTCTTCGTATTCGCATTTTTCCCCTTTTATTTGTGCTCCACAGTAACCGGTATTGAGATGGATCAGTTTTCAGAAATCCTTCTTCCCTAACTATATGAATAGCTTATTTATTATCTGCATTATCGTATAAAGATATAATTATCCAGTTTCTCACACTATCTATGGTGGGTAAAGGTAGACGTCGACTGCAGAGACAACTATGACGTAGACCAATAAAATTATGTATTTTTCCGAGAGAATTCGGATGGTATTACTTTGCTTGATATATCCAAATACTAAATATGTTTGACGAAATATTTTAATTGACATTTTATATCGATGTTCTACATTTATACAGGCTATTATTTTTGAATTTAAATATAAATTCAATCTGTATTTTAGTGGAAATACCCATTTATAAGGATACAGGCCAAAGGTCTTGGAAAACAAAGCGCTCAAATATATATTCTTATGCAATGAAGTACGCAGAATTTTATGAAGTAGGAGTTCAAATACCCAATCTCATATCCTTTCAGAACACGTGTAAGCGGTCCTGGGTTCAATTCCCTGTGGGGACACTCGGTCAGCCTTTTTTTGTTTGTTTGTTTTAAGGTCTCCACATTCCCCTGCCGTTGCCAATTATTTTTGGACTTTTATAGGGCAGTCGCAACTTTGCTTCTGCTTTTATTTCTCTCTTTTACTTTTATTTTCGTTTATCTCTCTCTTCTGTTCGGCTATTATTCCTCAGCAGGTTGAGGTGAGACATATTTTTCTAGCATGCCATCTAATACTTTAAACCATGACCTTTTCTGTATCTTTTTCTTGGGCTGCTTCCTCTACCGCCATCTGAAAATAAACTAAAAAGAATATACATTAATAACAATATAGCGAAGAAGAGACAGTGCGAAACAAATATTGGTTTGTACAAGTTTCCTCTGAGTTTTTCCTGTCTTTTATTATTTCTTTTTATGTTATTATTATTTTGTTTATTTCTTGACGTCGCACCAAACATTCACATTTAAGACACACAAATTACAATATGGACACTAGCACTGACACTAAACACTAAACACAAAACAAAAATAGCGTCATCCTGCTTGAGGTTTTCCTGGGTTTTCCTCATTCACACCAAGCAAATGCCGGAACGGTACCTAGCATAAGGTCCCAGGCTGCTTCCTTCCTTCCCCTTTTCCGGGATATAATGCTCGCCGAGCGACATCTTCCCTCATATGTGATGAGCTTATGACAGTAGTTGTCAGTAATGTCCATAGCTAACACGTGATAAACAAATAAATAACGCTTGTCCATAATGTATAAATAAAGCATGATTTCTGTATATACAAGGTGCGACCCAAAAGTATTGAAACAACTCTAATGTGTAAAACACACACCAATGTTAATACGGACATTTTTATTTTTATTCTTTAAAATACATTTCTCTTTGATCGATGCACTTGCACGTTCCTTCATCGTCTTCGTGGGCTGCAGAAAAACAGTTTTGGAAGATGATGAGAAGCCCCTTTATCGCAGTGACCCAAGAATATTGAGATGAGATGTTTTAACAAGTTACTATACGTGTCATCTAGTAGTTGACATCGAAGCTACGAAGCCAAGTGGTTCGTGTAACACGTAACTGAGTTTTTCAACCGTTCTCGGTCATGAGCCTATCAAGACGGACGCGGTTTGTAAGTAAAGATTTTTCGCCTTGTCATCACCGTCATGAGACAAGCAGAGAGGGGTAATTAAATTTTATCTTAAAGCGGGCAATAATAAGTAAAAGCCATCCTACTCACCAGATCTTGCTCTTGCTGATTACTTTCTCATTCCGAAATTGAAATTTTCCTTTTAAAAAATGACATTTTCAAACAGTGGGAGGCATTCAGAGCGCCGAGACAAAGGAGCTTGCAACATCTCCAAACCTTCTTTTCCATAGCCAGTAGCGTAACTAAGGATGCATGATGCACCTTACCCCCGCGAAAATGTCAAAAGGACTCCCAACTCCTACGTTTATGAAGACACGTAACATTTATACAGGATTAGAAAAAAATATTTTGACTTTGTATGTTCCATCTAGTCAGTCACTATTTGCTCGTATTATACAAATAATAATAATAATAATAATAATAATAATAATAATAATAATAATAATAATAATAATAATAATAATAATAATAATAATAATAATGTATTATTATTATTATTATTATTATTGTTGTTGTTGTTATTATTATTATATTTTAAGTACAATCAAATATCACGAAATTAATTATTAGTTTTAATTAACTGAATCGAGATGAAAATTAAATCTTAATCTCGAAAGATTAACTTTTAAGTTTATGTGTTCTGTATCTTTTTAAAGTAATAAATGCTGGAATTGATTTCAGGGCTGTTTCTGAGTGAATACTTTCTTCAAAATAATATTAAAAATTATAGAAAGATTTTCGAGATACTCGAGCCGAGTTGAGATTTTTACGAGCAGTCTCGACTCGAAAATTTGAGTCGAGAAATACGTTTGTCTCGACTCGTCTCGAATTTAACAAAGTGTGTCTCGACTCGAATTCGAGTCGAGATTCGAGACATGTCTCAACTCGTGCGCATCCCAAAGCCTAGGATAAAATATTTTCCGAACAGAGAACGAAATATAAGTTAAATTTTATGCAAGAAAAAGAAAATAAAAGTTTTGTATCTGCTTCTTCTTTTGTGGTACTTTTTTTCTTGTCTGTCAGATTGAATTTAGGCAACCAGCAAAATGTATATATGTCCATAAAATTGCAACGCTACCTTTGAACATCTCCGTTAAACTTTCTGAGAACAGGGAGTAAGAAACTTAGGCAGGTTGTATAGATTGACAATAGTTTCTCGATAAAATGAATTCATATTTAGTTTGTCATAACTCTCAACAAGAGTTACGTTCCATATTGCATTTTATTCCATTTCAACCTTGGAAAATGTGGTGCAGAAACCAAAAGAACGATGGAAGTGTATGGGAAGGATACCATTGATACAAGTACGGTAAGAGAAAGGTTTACCAACTTTAAGAAGGTAGATTTCAACCTGAAAGACAAGCGAAGGAGTGGAAGACCTGAAGAACTCGTAAACGATGGTCTGGAAATGTTACTTGAAGAAGACTCGAGCCAAACAAGTAAAGAATTGGGTGAGAAGCTTGGAGTCGACCATTAGACAATCGCTGAACGTCTACACGCGCTTAGTAAGATTCAGAAAGCAGCAAATTGATTCTACATGGACTTAAAGAACGCAGTATAAAGGTACAGGTCGTCTGAACACTTGTGTGTTAATTCATGCTTGCCATAAAAGAAAGTCTTTTATGTAGAAAATTTTAACAAGAGATAAAAAGTGGGTTTGCTGCGATAACTCCAAACGTCGAAAATCTTGGGTGAATCCTGGTCAGCCGTCAACTTCTGTTGCTGAAACGACATCCATAACAAAACGGTCTGTGAATCCGGTAGGATATTAAGGGAGTGCTCTATTACAAATTGGTGAAGCCTTGTGAGAACGCTGACAAAATGAAGCTAATGTGTAGGCAATATATTTGTGACAATAATATTAAAAACGGTAGCCATTGCTGCAATACAAAGCGAGATAAAGTTTCAGAACGAAATTTCTATAAAAACACCCTGTATATCATTTTCGAAGGGCTGTTGCAGACTTCGCGTTGGCGGTCCTGGTAACCCCCTTAATTATCACAAAGTCATGATTGATACATCGTTGGAAAGCTTATGAAACACTGATTTCAACGAGGTAACAGGCTTCTAGACCAATTCAGTGAAAATATATCTTGTCTTATATGGAACCGTCTTGGAAACAAATCACCCCCAGAAAGCAGAAAACTAAGCGCCATTTTCCTTGATTTCCACATGACCAAGAACATGGCAATGGTCACACAAGCAGTGTTGCCATCTCAACACAAACTTATAGTTTTTCAAATAAAATGTATATTATTTTATGGCATTAAAACAATTGGCATAAAACGTGAAAGAAAATAAGCAAAAGATGAGCTATCAATGTTGCCAAATAAGGGAGATTAATCTTTGCGAATCGATTCTGACGTACTTTCTTGTCACAGATTTGTTACCTTTCGTGCCACAGCTTTTATGTACTCTTTTCAGGCGCTACGCCGTTGTTTCTGTGGTTTGGAAGGCATGGAGGATTTTATGCAGTGTTGTGACCCCAAGACAGTTCGTTTTATATCTCTTGGGAACAGTTCAAGATATCGATTTCACACAAATGCAATTGGAATTGCTGCGCTACAGGAAGACTTGCTGTTCACATTTCCGCATTATGTCACATGGGACTTCTTTCTACTGTTACTCTACCATGTGCCTTTTTTTTATGAATGATGTATCAAGCTCGTTAGTCACTGGATGTTGTGCATGTTGCAGTTTACTCTCTACTGTACATTTGTTCCTTCTGCAGTCTTATCGTTGTTGTACACTTGTTCCTTTCTCTGTACGGACCCCATAATTTATGTTCTAGAGCCCCGTATTTCCGTTATTTGGGAATACTGATAACCCATCTTTTGCTAATTTTCTTTAACGTTTTATGCTAATTGCTTTAATGCCATAAAATGTTATACGTTCTATTTGAAAAACTATATATTTGTGTTGGGATGGCAACAATGCTTGTTTGACATTACTGCCGTGTTCTCGGTCACGTGTCCTCCTCTCGTAGGTATTAGGTTACCAGTATACATTTTTCATTTTCAGCCTTTTTCCGGCGTTTTTGGGGTATAACTCGGCACAGCCTCACCCGGTCACTGCTTGGTATATCTATTATACATAGCAGGTAAATAAGGCATTTCCGCACCGAGTGACTATCACTACGACGATTAGCGATCCACAATTAGTCAGGGTACCAATTTTCATAAATATCTAGCTGTCATGGTTCGCATACGTCCCTTGTGAGAAAAACTATGAGCACTACAAGAGATTAATCACAAACCTCCTAAGAATGTGTATTTTTATGGGAGAACACGCGAGAAGAACTAACAAATTTCTGTTACTCTAAACGTTAAATAAATTAACAATAGTGATTAAACAATAATTAGATTTTAAAATATCTCGATTTAAGAGAGAAAAAATAAAAATAGAACAATGTTTTAAAAAATAAGCCTATTTGTCATTATATATACTCGTACTAGCTGAACCTGCGCTCTCTACACAGCGCATCTTTTACATATGAGCATGAATCTTCTTGTTATTCCTTACAACTGTACACCCAGAAAAGAAAGCATTTGACAGTTGACAAGTTTTCTTTTGCCAATAACTCGGGAACAAATGAATTAATTTGGATCTTTTTTGTTGTTATCCTTAGAACAGTTATAATTTGATAAGTTGCCAAAATCGGTATTCTAATAGGTTAATTTATTGTTAAGTTTTTAGGGGGGAAATATTGTCAACTGAAAAATTCTTTCTTTCGTGACTGTACATGTCCCTTTACAGACAAGTGAAAGACGTCTTGGCAAGAGATACCATAAAGAGGAGATTTTGTCGATTATTTTTTCAATATCTCGCACCGTTTGCAAGATTTGGGCCTACTTTCGGTTGGAGTTTTTAATTCATGTATGATTAGTGTTTTCTTTCTTCTTGCATGCAGTATGTAATGAGCAAATACATTACACACACAATTAATTATAATGTCAGTGATATATGGTGTTCATTTGGCAAAACACTCCAAACAGTAAAGATTCAACTTACTGTTAGAGTGGAGAAATGGCTATCCTTCGTTTTTCATTATTATTTGGCCATTAAATAAACGCATGAGAGGTATGCAACTCCTGTATACAATTATGTGGTGTTGGAATATATAATGTGTAGGATATGATGCTTTAGTTTCTTTTTTTTTTTTTAGTTTCAACACTTCCAGTATATGCGTAAAAATGTAATAAAGAAATAATGACCATGTTTTTTTTTAAATATTCAATTAGAACTGGACAATCTACACAAAATTTGCAATCGAGCAGCGAAAACGTCATCTTTCTAGAACCTGTAGTTTCCGAGATCTCATTATCGAAAGGATTGGCCACAAACATATAAACGCCCACAAAGGTATAGTTTAAAAGAACTCCAAAGATGGTAGCACAATTCATTGGTATTGATTTTGGAAAAGGCTTATTAAAATACAAAGGCTTTGAACAATATTTTGAAAACAAACTTTTTATGAAAAAGGTCTACTTAAGTAATTCATTTAAAGTACACATAGTTTAAAATACTTGTTTCTGTTAAACGTGAAATCACAAATAACCGTAAATCAAAGGTTATAGGTTGGAGCTCAGGCGCTTTTGTTGCTATCATAGCATTTTAATAGATAGATTAATTGATTTCTCTTGACTGAGGGTGTTTTATTACGCAACAAATCATTGTGTCTTCTCTCTCCACCCACAGATTTACAGATACTTAACAATACTCGTCGACTGAGAAATAATTTTAATGTCGCTCTTGTAACGGCTCCGTTTGCTACTTTTTAATTATTTTAATTTTCGCATTTCGTTACAAGAATGAGAGTTTTCTAATACAAATTTAGTAACTGTTCGGTTCTTCAAGCCACGGAGATAGTTTTAGTTCATGAAAGGAAACAAATAAGATATCTGATTTGCTTGAAAACATTCAATGCACTCATGACGATTCGTGTGGGTGTACGAAGAAATTAGAAGCGTTGTAACAACTATGACCTGGCGAAAGAAGTACTACTGAAAATTTGTACAATGGCAATCTACACAACCAATCCACAATCCAACGATGGTGCATCCAGTTCCAGCGCCTCGGCTAGCTGCGACGTCATCGATGATGACTTATTTCAATTCAACTGATAATATGGCTGTTGATTTTCACAAATCAGATGAATTGTTGATGGATTTTAATGTATGTTGTTTGTTAGTCTTCAGCGAATAAAATTCAACATTTCAAATTGTACTATAATTCACTTCTAATCTTACACACACAAAAAACTGTTTAAAACCTACAATATGGGTTAAAAGTTAGCAGTTCAAAATCTAGCCATTTTTTGGATAAAAAAAGCTTATTTCTGAAGGTCATCTAGCCTATTTTCATCAGAGGTTGTTGGCAACACTGCATTTGATTCATTTATCTTCATTTTCCTCATTGCATACACTAACACTTTCTTTGAAATTTCCTTACTTTCTCATCTTCAACAATCCTATATATATATATATATATATATATATATATATATATATATTAGCATTCTTCTATTTTATCATTCCCATTCTCCCTTTTTTCTGATAACAAATTATTTGGTAGCGTATTGCAGCAAAACCTTTGGGATTGAAAGAATACCATGGGGTTTGCGTCGTGAAATACGAAGGAATTTGTTAGAATTCCCCCCACCCTTCATCTCATCATCATCCACTGGCAAGTTACTTGATAAAGTATCGCAGCAAAACCTTGGCATTAAAGGAATTCCAAAGGGTTTGTTTGCTAAGTGAAATATTAAGGAATTTGCTAGAATCTGGTTCTCCGGCATAAAATCGTAAGGTGCATATGGTCTTACGTCCCTCTCCAGTCAAAAGTAGGCCCTCACAGACGGTGGAGACCTTGACGAGGTTGTGGAGGCTTTCAACCAACATCTGCCTGCACCAATCTTCTAAATTTGTTTGGAACAATAATTTTTTTTTTTTAACTTTCTTTTCAGGTACACAAGGTGTATAGAGATGTTTAAACCACATCATTAGTTATGGACGTTACAAGAATTAAAGGCGACAAACTTGTATTGAAAATTGGAAGTATATAATTATTCAAAAGTTATGAGATGAAATGAGTTATCAACTTATCATACATCACTTCCACACTCATCTATTGGCAAACTCTGTTACGTTTTGGTAGCTTAGTTATTCTCTTGTCCATATGCAGCACACATACAGGGTCCATTATAAAAGTAATGCGCATTTTCTGAAGAAAGAAAAAAAAGACTTATTGATCAGACCTGTACAAATGCTTAAAACTCTTCGAAATACTCTCTCTCTCTCTCTCTCTCTGCATCAATACACCTGCGAAGACGTGTCTGCCACGCGTGGAAGCCACCCTGAAAGTCCTCAACGGAAATGTCTCTCAGGAACGTTGTAACATGCTTTTGGATGTTTTCCACGGTCTCTCAATGCTTTCCTTTTGAGCTCTCTCTTCAGTCGGGGATACAAACCAAAAAGTTGCACGGAGCCAAGTCGGGACTGTAAGGGGGATGGGGGACCATTCGGGTGTTGCTTCGAGGCAGGAAGTTGGCACACTTTCGGCACAAGCTTCGCGCAGACCTTGTGCATTTGCAGATCCTTGGTCACTATCCTATGTACCGCAAATGTAGACATGTGTAGGGTGTCAGAAATTTGCTGGATGCTCAATCGACGGTCGGAACGCAAAACTACGAACACACGATGCACGCTTACGTCGGTTCTGGCTGTTGTTGGGCTTCCAGAACGGGGTTTGTCGGCGACCTCCTCCCGGCCCTCCTTAAATGCCTTGTACCATTTCCCTGTAACCTTGGACTGTAACCTGAAATGTAGTCGTCGTTGAAGGCATCTTGAAGCATCTGGAATGTTTCAGTTGCATTCTTCCCAAGCTTCACGCAAAACTTGGCGTGTCGCTGTTCAAACGAATGCTCCATCGCGCCGTGCTACAAAGTCGAAAAAACACTTCAAACGAAGGCACATCTTTCCGCTCACACCGCTTGCATTAAACTGGTGACCGGCTGCATTGGAAGGGCAGACCCCCACCACATTGCCCGACCGGTTTTACCGCCCTGCCATAGATAATCGCGTCACAATAAAATCGTGCATTATTTTCATAATGTACCCTGTACTTTGTCACCACTTTAGAAAGTTTATCCAGAAGTAGTACAATTAAAGATTTCATATTTTCGTTACATTTTATTCGTTGTATATTATTACTTTAACAATAATTTTAATGAAATTGTTCGAAGCAACAAGAAAACAATAAACTTGAATATATCTTTTAAGATTACTGTTGATCTTATTTCACTAATTAGCATGTATTTGTTTATGTCCTAGAATAAGCTAATTTTCTAAGTGAATGATTGGGGTTTAGCAACTTGATTAGATTCCTATGTATTAGCCACAACACATCCACTCGCTTTTCTTGTTTATTCTCTCATTTCCCCCATTTTTCACACCTAGACATTCTCATAAGACATAACTCTCCGATGCAATACTGAATCCCTCTCTTTCTCAAATACAGTTCATTTTAGTAGTTTGTAGAAATTTTTACGTGAAAATAGCCTGCACCTCTTCCGAGAATTCAATGAGATCACAGCAGAGTATTTAAATTATTTTTCAATTTACTTCCCAAAACGTGGAGATGAAAACAATTGGATAGCAAATAGCTGCAGAACAGCTAACAGAACTATTTTACTGGTCCTTCTTTCAAGGTTAATTTCAAAAGAAAACGTCTTCTCAGCATTTGAGCAAACATCAGTGATGAGTATGAACAACTCACAAGGGAAGTACTTGAAGTGGTACGCGAGGATCTTTATGTATTATATATCGTTGGAAAGCTCACACCGAGTACACCTCACATGTGAAATATCTCGCTTGAATGGGACCTGTAGGGGGCGTGGCGACCATTTGAAGAGCAGAACAAGGCACGTTCCGAAACACCACAAAACGTGGACAAAATAGGAAGCTATGATGTAATTGTTTTGAGACGTGGTGTATATATAGGTTTAAAAGGTAGCTGAGTACGAATCTGACATCAAATGTTTACAAATCAAAATGACGGATCGAAGATGGCGGACACAAATTACAAAAAAAAAAAAAAAAAAAAAATTAAAAAAAAATGCTATAGATCTGAAATTGGGTACATAAAGATATTCCAAGTCACTGTGTATGAATTGGATACCAAAAGTGTACAATTCAAATTGGCGGATCCAAAATTGCAGGCAAAATGCAAAACACTGCTATGGAACTGAAAGCGGGTAGGTGGAGGTTTTCGTGGTGGCTGAGTACGAATTGAATGTTAAAAGTGCACAATGCAATAAGACGGATCCAATGTGTGTGTGCACAAAAAGTGCAAATACTATATACAGAACGAACAGTGTCGGAGCCCCTCTGGCTCACGAAAATGTATACGTAATATAGTAAACCACGTATATTAAATACCGGAAATGGCAGACGTAATATAGCAACCATGTAGATGGGCCCCTCTAGAAAATTTTCTTCCGTCGCCCCTGGTCATGTTGGTTATTCTCTGGTAGTGAAAAGTGGATGGGCAACAGAGATCAGAGACTGGGCAAGGATTATAAAAAAAACTAATAATAATAAAGTAGCAAAGCAAATCTCAAAATCACATATTTGTTTTTTGATAAGTGGAAAATGAATAGAACCATTAATGATTCAATGGAGAGTGAAAGGAAATTTGAAGCAAAGTTTTGGGCCCAGGTTCTGGAAAGAATTTTCGATATTACATTCACATTAGCATTTAGAGGCAGTAAAGAGCATGATGGACGCTACGATGGGAATTGTTTGTCTCTCGTACAGTTGTTAGCTACATATGATCCTACAATAAAAAGGGTAATCAACTTACCCAAACGCCAGATTAAGTATTCCAGCCATGATATTCAATATCAAATCATCCATTGCCTGTACTTAAACTTAGAAGCTAATTTGTTGAAGGAAATTACAAAAGTGGCATTTTCCCCATTAATCATTGATACAACTCAAGATTTATCAAAGATCAAATGAGTTTCAGTATTCACTATGTAAATTTTACAGAAGTAAACGGTAGCTTTAAAAAACGAAGTTTCTAGTCAGGTCGAAATTGAAGAAGTTTATTTAGGATATTTACATTCTCCGAAAACTTTCACTGACAAGTACAAAGGCTAACAAGGTATCAGAAGCAGGGCGATTGGTGAAAGTCAGGGATTGCTACGATTTTATCTTTCTGACTGTGGTACTGTCAAAAATATTTTCACAACTGAACATCGCATCACTTCTTCAAACTAAAAAAATGACCTTGAGAAACCTTTACGCACTCTTCAAGAGAACTGAGAAAAATTGAAGAAAATGAGAGAAGAATACCATCAAATAAAACAAGAGGTTACAATTGTTGCTGCGAAGTGGAAAGGTAGCCCTGTGTTCGTAGAAAAAAGCTAATCCAAAGTGAAACAAACAAACAAACAAACAAAAAAACGATGAACTGGTAGAAGATTATCGGCTTTCGGGCACAGAGGCTTGTTTCAGGGTTAATGTTTACAATAGACTTCTAGATATCGTGTACAGCGAAATAGAGAATTGTCTTACATCGTTACAGGCAATTCTTGATGAATTTTCAATCATATTCCCAAAATTACTTGTGAACCTTTCAGACGAAGAAATTCTAGTTAAATCTGAAAAACTACAAAAGACATTGGCCGGTCGCTGCCATTCGAATTAATTTCCCTTTGCACTGAACTTAAAAACCATATTTCAAAGATCACCACTGTTCTTGAATTGGCGGTATTACTATACGTCGAGTTTAATATTACTACCTCAAGTTATCCTGAAGTTTTGACTATTCTTACTTTATTCCTGACTTTACCCGCGATTGTGGCTTCCGCTGAAAGGCCATTCTTAATCTTAAAGAGGATCAAGAGCTATGTAAGATGTTAAATGACACCGGAAAGACTTGGAAATGTTGGCAATCAACCATGAGAGGGCTTGGACTATTGAAAAGAGAAACCTTATACGGGAGTTTGCAGGCGGAAGGATTTGTTGTAAAACGTAAATATTTGAAGCTCTATTCCATAGCAAATAGAACACTAGGAATATTTCATTAAAATGTATTATTAAAAAAAGTATTGAATATAGAAGGGGTTCTTTCAAATTTTCTTGTGGAGGGGCCCGAAATTTCTAGATCCGGTACTAGTCACAAACATAATGACATTCATTTTTGGATCAAAAGATCCAATATATTTCATTCAATCAAAATTTTGTAGCCAAACCCAAACTATCACTTAACTCAGTATGATGTGCTTATTCCGTAGAAAATACAAAAACTCGGTTTAGGGACCGTTCAAAAATATTGTGGCTCCTAATCCAAAAACTAATTATTGGCCAAGATCGCAATATTTTGATCCATTTGTCTTCCCGATCATTCCTAAAATTCTTTTGAAAAAAATGAAATTATGTTTGTGTTCGAACCCATACGAAAATGAACATCTGCACACACAGACATGACCTTTATATATATACACACCACAAAGCCAAAACTATGAGATATTTTTGTCTCGCTGTTTTTTGCTCTTATGCCCTACACATATTTTGATTTGAATTCGGTTCTTTCTAGCCTTAGAAGTACTTACAACTAATGAAATAAAATCTGACCAAAGGAAACACATATTATCTACAGGGTGGCCCATAATTATGTATGTTTGACTATATTATTTGTTATTCTGGACAAAAAGTTTCGATATGGCAACATTGTGTACCCTGAAAGTGGGGATAACGGTCCTGGCTAGACAGGATGGTGGAACAGTTTTTCTGGAACAGCATGTACGTTTATATTCTACAAGAAACGATTACGCGGTGAGATGGAGGATGGTATTTGAGTTGAAGGAAACAATCGCAAGAATAAACAATAAATTTGACGCTACTGTTGATGTTTTACATGCGAAGGGAGTGGCTATGCCCTGGGATATGCATACCAATGATAACAGAGCTCCTGTGTCGGAAGCCGTTAACTTGTCCCCTGGGAAACCAAATCTCAAAGATGTATGTCCACAGGGTTGAACGGAGATTAAAATTCTTTTAAGAAAAAGTACGAGAGTAATGTGTTTATGTTCAAGTTCTGTTGCTAGTTTCTTTGCCGCAGTCTTTGAAATAATTATAGCCCACCCCGTAGGTATTGCTAATCTGTGTTACAGTTTCGGCAATATATCATTACCTTCATGTAAGTGATGAAAGTAGTGATATAGCGAGGGCTGTCCAGAAAGTCCTAGACGTTTTGGCCTATCGCGGCAGTGGGTAAGGCTAGTCACCATCTTGGTGTCAGAACGTTGCCACATTCAGTACGCACGCAGCCGTGGTAGCGTTAAGACTGTGATGCTCTTACTGTGCTTTCTGTGACGTGTTACAATGTGCGCTACAATGGAAAATCCCACCTCTTGTGACGTGCGTTCTGTGCTTATGTTTTTGTTGGCAAAAAATCATAAGCCAATCGAAAATCCATCGCCAACTATGTGAAGCGCACGGACATGGAAGGTGTTGTTTTTTCACGACAATGCACGTACACAGACGGCCAAGCGTACCCGAGAGTTCTTGGTTGGTTTTGGATGGAAGGTGTTCGATCAACCACCATACAGCCCAAATTTGGCGCCAAGCGACTACCATCTATTCCCAGCAATGAAGATATGGCTCGCTACACAACGCTTTGATACTGACGCCAAACTGCATGCCGATATAAGCCAGTGGTTGAAATCGCAGTTGGCAGATTTCTACCGCGACGGTATTGAAAAACTTGTGCCTGGTGTAAGTGCCTTAATTTGCATAGCGATTATGTGGGGAAAATAGCTGAAGAGCGTACATTTCAAATGTATATAATACAATTTGGTTTGTTCATTCGGTTACTTTTTATTTCAAAACGTCTGTTACTTTCTTGGAATTTCTTGTAACTGATTTCTACATGGCAATTATATAATTACTTGGTGAAAACACCCATATTTACTTCTCATATACGAAGAAAACCAGAAAAGTTCTGTAATATGACTAGGGACACAAGTTTTTCGCATTGAGAATTTGAAAATTTCGCTTTTTGTTTTTCATATTTTGCGTTTTGTCCCATTTCCCAAATAAAATTTCGTCTTTTGTAGCTCTTGTGGAAAAGAATTCCCTGACATTTTTACAATTGTTACTTTTATTGATAAATCACTATAAAAATAAACCATAAAAACAAAATACACTGAATATTTCATTTGACAATGTCAATTTCATTTATAGAAAATTATATTTTTTTTTAAATCAAACTGACGAAAATCAGTAACTAAAGTTACTATGAGTAGGAAAGTATTGCTGTCTTCTGAAAATACATAGGCACAAATTGCATTTAAGCATTAAATATAAGCATGCTACATGTCACTTATCATCAGTCCATACTTGGAAAAAATCTCTCACAATTGGCATTGCTTGTTGGAAGCCACACATATGTAAGTGCATTTACAACAAACTTCAATCATCACTTCGGAACTCCCCATCCAACTGGGATGGTGATAGCAAACGGGCACCATGTTCCGTATAGTCGTGTCCTAATCACCCAAAATGCAAAATTCATGCCACGTTCTACCGTTCCGTCATCGGAAAATTAGCGTTTCTAAAGTAATGAAAACGTATTTTTAAAATTTCGCGTTATATCGTTAGGAATTGTTAAAAAATTTCGCGCAAAACTGCCAATTTCGCTTTTTATTGCGCAACGGAAACCAATGAAAATACACATAGAATATCATAAAACGTCAAGAAACTAAAAATTACTTAATTCTGACGCATTTCGTTTTATCACACATTGCGAAAAACTCGAGCCTCTAAATATGACGAAACGGATCATCAGAGGCGGTTGTAAGTTACCGCATGTTTACAATCTATTTACTGAAAGGTGGCTTCTGACAGATACCTGCACATGTTGTAAACAAAACGAGAGGGAGGATTGTTCGCCAATCGCAGCAGTATTCTTTCACGCCGTTGCTAGGCAACGAAGGTCATTGACCGCGCTGTTGCCGGTAGTTGAAACGACTTGTTAAACGTCTTAAGTTTGTCCCTAGAGCTGCTGTCTCTGTTGCTGAGCCTCTGGCAACAGCGCCTCCATTACTCCACGTGCTTTACCCAACTGTCAGAAGTCACCTTTCAGTAAATCGAGATTAGACAGGGCCCAACTTGTACTATAGCAGTGCTAGTCAGTATCAGTAACAAGAGGTAAACATTGCATAGTGGAGCAAAATCTCAAAAAAAGAGTAATTAAAATTATTTTTCCCTCAGACTAATTAGCTGTCACATGTATTGTTTACCACCTAAGGATATCCGAAGGCTATGCCTGACTGCAAGACGATAAGGGAGCCGTAGTATGATAAAGTGGAAGAAAATTCTGATGAAGTGAGTAGAGCTGCGCTTCATCTCATGGAATTCGATTAGTACTATTGCAGGTTTCAAATGATAAGCGGCATGGCCTTGAGTTGGCTTCACGCGGCGTCCAATTGGCTTTGAGCGGTGTTGACAATTCGCGACAAGCAGTCCTGCACGCTGATTTCTCGCGCTACTGCGAATCTTGACAATACCAGAGGCGCTTATTAGAAATATTGTATTAGCACATCAACTGCTCACTTTACGAAGTAGAGAAAAGAATTACGAACACATACGTGAAAACTACATCTTTTTATGTCAACTGGTTGTTATGATACACGCTTTTAAAGGTTTCCATATAAAACAATTGAATGGGTGAGTTGAAAAAGGGACATATTCCAAAAACCTCAACTTTCAAACATGGGTGGAAATATGAACACATTCCAGAAATATCTTCGATTTTTCACACATACGTTCCCGTAGACTTCAGTAAAGAGGACGTAAAATTAATGAATGCCTTCCTTGTTCTTCTCAAGCGGTGTAGGTACATATAAAATGAATATAACCATCCCGGTTTAGCTTGCCTATTTTCTGGAATGTGTACCTTTTTCAACTCACTCGTTCAATTAGTAAAACGAGCGATGAGTCCCGCGACTAATTTCCAGTGGATTTTTCTTCAATTTGGAAATAGAACTCAACTTTTATTACAGAATAATCATGGGTGTAACCAGCAGGTTGTTCTAGGGGAACATTATTTTCAGGGGGAGGAAAGCTTTTCACACATTTAAAAGAGAACAAATGATCTCTTTCAGAATATGAAAGCATTTTAACTCACCACACATACTATACGCATGTTATATTTTTACGATGCTACCTTATCAAAAGACGGATCTTGACAGTACTGAGTTGAAAACCGGATTGTAGATGAATCAATAAGCTATTCGTAAGAAAACAAATGCTGTTTATAGCAGACTGTTTATCTGACTTTGTATTTATATGGGTTAAAATAGTAAAGGAAAAAAAAACTCGAAAAAATATCAACTCAGATATTATTATGCAAGTGCGGAGTTTTCTTTAAAAAAAAAAATAAATAAATAAATACAAAAAATAGTGCTACGAAATCAGGCTCGAAGAATTATTTTTTGTTTACATTTTTTTTAAGCCCATAATAATAAATTTACAAGACAGATTCAGACAATGGCGAAATATTAACTGACATAGACGATAGTGAAAGTAGTGTTGAAGACGAGTGTTTAGCATATCCACTGGAAAAGTTAATAGGTAAGTAATTTAATTGCTATATATACTTCTAGGATGCACAGTCAAAATTCTTGAGTTTGTTGGAATAGTATATTTACATTGCGAATAATGTTGCCAATGTATGTGTCATAATCTTAACTGGAGGAAGAGCGAGAAGGGAAAGGGGAGTTGAGTTGATTTTAGTTTAGCGTCCCTTTCAGCAGCGAGGCTATATGAAAGGGAAAGGGGAGTCCATGATCCGGCAACACCGCGCGGAATATCGCGCACCATTGGCTATTGCCCGTGATGCTTTACATCTGAAACACACAGTAAGTATTTTAGCAGATATGTTCGTATTTTCAACTCATAAGTTCAATACTCAATTCTCCATGTCTGTGTGGCTCTGTCTGTTATTTGCGACTAGCAGCGTTCACCCCGCTTCGCTGCGGTCACCCCGGAACGCAATAAACTTTGTTACTTAGATAATTTTTACTTTTTCGCTTTCAAGTGATATGATAAAAACCATAGAAGATTGCAGTAAATGTTAACATTATATCGCCTGTCATTTATGTTAACCCGCCCCGCTTCGCTGCGGTCACCCCGGAACGCAATAAACTTTGTTACTTAGATAATTTTTACTTTTTCGCTTTCAATTGATATGATAAAAACCATAGAAGATTGCATTAATGTTAACATTATAGCGCCTGTCATTTATGTTAACCCGCCGAGTGACACGGTCATGCGGGTTGCATATAAATACGTTTATTTTTACCTATGATGAACTAACAAAGGATTTGTACGTTATGGACACTTGAATGGTCAATTATCTCAAGACACTGGTAATTAAAAATTAAAGTGATATGATAAAAACCATCTAGGGTCCAAATCCTAATAACCCCCCAAAAATAAAAGAAATTGGTTCAGCCGTATTAGCGTGATGAGGGAACAAAGGATTTGTACGTTCTCTTTTATAATATAGATTTTTTTCTTTCTTTCAATTTTGAGCCCTCCATTCGATAGAGCATCAAAAACTATCTGAGAAAGTAATGGATTTATTTGCGTCGGTCTTACCACTCCCGAGATATTGGCCAAAAAATAATTTCAATTTCGGCAGATTTAGGGAGCCATATCTCGGGAACCGTAAGTTATAGAGAGTTCATATTGGTGTTGATCAATACCTAAGAGGATGGGGAACATTTTGGTACCAAATAGTAACCGGTAGCGGTGGCCACTGGCACCCAGATATTTGCCAAAAAATTTCGAATTTAGGGAGATTTAAGAAGACATATCTCGGGAACCGGTTTCTTTGAAGCAAGACAGGCATGTGACTTACCTCCAAATAGAGGCGTCCTTGGACATAAGAGATATGATATTTTGCGAAAAACACAACAAGGTATGGATAAAAAAGATTTACTTTTACATGTAAGAACAGTTATCCTTCCCGCTCCATCTCTGCATTCTTTTTAAGTTGTTCTGGCAATGCTCTTGGAGCATTCTTAACTGGTTTAATAAGTTTTTTAACATCGCTTTCGTTTCATATTTCATATTATTTTTTGTTTTTTAATATTATTTTTATCGACGCGTAAGATTTAATTGTTGTAAAAACATTTGTGAGTAGGTATTTATGATTTTTTAAAAATATTTCTTCTTTCATCATTATTGTCACTAAAATATTTATTTTGTCACATGAACATATTTCTCCGAAAAAAAAAAAGTGTTTTATAGGTAGCGAATTTTTCAATTTTGATATATGTTGGAGACGTTACAATGTCGAAAATGTTGATTTTGAAATAAAGTATTTTTATTCCTTTCACGCAGTTATTTTTCTTTTTCGATCTTTTAATGTGTTCGACTTACTAAACCAGTGACCCTCTGTGACAAATCAGCCAGTGTGCCAATTTTTCCACACGTTATTGTTTTGAACACTTTTTTTCTTTTCATTTTTGCCCCACTGTGCGTCGTTGTGGTCAAAAACTAAATAGTGGGTAATTTTTGCACGTGACTTAAGTGTTGATCAGTGTCACGAGGAAATTGTTTTTGAAGATTGTCCTCATTGTACAAAAATATTTAAGTGATAGTGAGTTTCAAAGAAATTTGACTTGGACGACACTCCCAAATTAGCTCAACCATCTTCATAATAGGACTGAGGGATTATTGCTGCATTACGTAAAATATTTGAAGCAAGACAGGCATGTGACTTACCTCCAAATAGTGGCGTCCTTGGACATTAATGCACAGGCAGTTCTATGAGATTACCTTAGAAGTTAGATAGGGGCCGCATTACTTGACCGACAATCAGATGGGACGTCGGTTTCAGGGTCTCTTGAAATACTGAAAATATTTGAAAATGGGAAATCTCCCTACGTGAAAAGTATTGTGACAAGTGATGAAATTGGGATGTGTTATTATGACGTCCCCTCCCATGACTTAGAAAATCCACATCAGTGAAGAGAATGGTCACCATAAATATATATGTATGCATGTGTCTGTGAGGGAGTATCAGAGGAAGTTATTGTATGTTGGAAACTCAAGAGGACAGTCACAGGGAAGTGGTATAGCGATGAAATCCTGCTTAAAGTTGTCGAAGATCTCAAGAAGCTGGGTCCAACTAAAGATAGACAGTTCTTCCAATACAATAAATTCCAAAGTTTGCTCCGAACATTTGGCCCGTAACAAAACAGTCCTTCTTATAGTCCTGACCTCCTTTACGTATGTTCGCCTTCTTCCCCCACATGAACAGACTGAAGGGACACGTTTTATAAGCGATAATGACCTAAAGGTTGAAATGATGTGTGTGTCTCGATCTGTGGCAAAACATAGCAAGATTTGTTTGAAGACTAATTTCAAAGGATGAAGAACTGTATAATGCGTGGTAGAAATTACTTTGAACAATTGGAAAATTTTCCTAATAGTGTACTATTTGTGTTACTCTGTGACAAGGGAAAATAGAATTTCTTGCGTGTAGACGTTGAAATCGGAAAGAAAATTTTCTGGTCTAACTCTGAAAGCCTCTTTATGACCAAAAGTGTACAAAACAGTTGTTTTTGATTAGTCTTGAAATGCTCAAAGCCTTTAGAGATGGTCGGTACAACCACAAGCACGCTTAGATTTGCTCCAATGGTCAGTGATACACGGATCTGGTCATTACACATAATTTGCAACAACTATAGAAATTACTTAGGTTAACCAATAATGCACTACAGTCAATGGTCACAATTCCATTATAATACTTACTGCACTTACTGCAGAAGTTTCATTTGGAAAGATCATGTGTTACTCATTCCTAATGTGCTGAGATTCACTAATCATAAATTTGCCTTGTATTCTACCAACCATTACAACTACTAACAGGCAAAAAGAAAAAGGTTTCAGGAAATAACAAACACAGCTTTACATAAACATATTTATTTATCAAAATGTCAGGTTCACATCGAGGGCTTTTAATATTATTATAGGGAGAGTTTAGCAAGAAAATACAGTACAAAGAACAGCCTTCATAGGAAAGCAAGACTATATATTACACACAGGAAAGGTGCCTACTATTCTAAGAATTTTCAATTTATCTCTTTTTTAATATCTAGTAATTTGGAATGGAGGAATAAAGAATGTAGCTTTACTTAGCTGTCATCAATAGTATTTTACGCTACTCTAAAATATGTAACAACATACATTATTTTAACCACAAGTTTACTGCCACAGAACACACAAATTGTTTGTTCTATAGTTTACGCTGAAATTTCAGCAAGTTCGGTAATCTGTCCTTGAATGGTAAATAAGATCAGCCTTGGAAAATGTAAAATGGATTGTACACAATAAAATATGATAACTTGTGCAGTGGTCCTCGTCACAATGTGATGTTAGAATGTACGTTTGTAAGTTTTTACTGCATGTTCAAGAACTGAAGCTCATGACAAATTTACTGTATGTGCTTCATAATTTCCAGGCGAGATGATCAATATGAAATCAGCTATATTAAACAAAACTTACACTACCATTAAGACAAATTGGTAATAACTTTAAAAGAGAATGACAATAGTTTGTATCAGTGTTCTGTACTCTTGAACTGCATCATTTACAATGAGAAAAGAATAAGATAAAAGTACATAATAAAACACTGAACTTCCTCCGACGATTTTATACATAGACTTTTAAAAACAAGTACTATACGGAAATATAAATGATGTTCGCCCAGAGAACCTGCCACACGCTAATAATTTAACATAATGACATACGAACGATTTCAACACAATGAACTATTAAAACATTTCCATTCTGAAGATAAACTTTTATGAACTATCCTGTAAATACTGATTTTAAAAAAATAGTAATAAAAAAAGATATAACATGAACCTTCGTACGCGAAATCTCACCTTATGAAGAACAAATAAAATAAACTGAAAAAACAGTTAACGTGAAGGGGAATATGCGAATGACTACATGAAACTTACGCCGTAGTTCAATTGCGAAAATGAAACAAGCTAAAAACATAGCTCAGAAGATTCCTAACTTTCAGCAGACCTGGAATCTCTTATGATCGTACTCAGTATTAAAATTTGTTTTAAAACAAACATGACTACGAAAGCCTTCTTTTTGGGCACTCAACCATATACGATAAAATTTCAGAATAATTCTAGAAAACACTAACTCAATTTCCTATTACACTGTAAACGTAGAAAACTATTCCAGTTCTTTAAAAACCGAAAGCCACTGTGCAGCACCAATAGCATCATTTTACGTTTCGGAGGTACTTACAAAACACGTTCACTACCACATGAACAGTACAAAAACTTTAAGAACATTTCGTATCTTTCAGAGTAACCACACAACAAACTGTGTGAACAGCATCCGTACAAAAATATGTATGACTAATTTTTCTCCCTCACTTTCAATTTCCATACACGCATCTAGCACTCAGAAACATATTTAAAAATCAGAATCTTCGTCTGAGTCATCAAAGGTATATTTTATCGGTTTCCTCGCTCGTCCACTGGTTTCTCTCGCAGGAGGTGGAGGAACATCTTCAGAAGAAAGTCCAAGTTCATCGTCGTCCTCGTCTGAGCTGTCACGCTTCTTCTTTTTCGGTTTTTGCTGAAAGAAAAATAGACAGATGTCATTAGCGAACTGAATATAAAATTTTCGATTGTAGAAATTACTAGCTGGCGTATAAGTTTAAATCCGCTGTTTCCTCATAGATGGCGTTCGTGCGCGTACGAACCCATCATGGGCACGCCATATCTGTTGTTTGTAGGAGTTGGACATCTGACAACACGAATCAGTGCACATCGTCAGCAAGTGCAGACAACACACACTGGTTCCGTTGGTAAGCATGTCTAATTTTGTGCCCAACATAGAGAATATGTGGGAAGATCTGCTTTTCTGTTTCCATTTGAAGAAATAGGCTGCCGAATCGCATCGAATGTTTTTGTGAAGGCCTTTAGTGACAGTGCTGTATCGGAAACAAGGTGCCGAGATTGGTTTCGTCGATTCAAAGACGGCAATTTTGACCTGAGTGACAAGAAGCGTGAAAATCGGCCTCTGAAGTTTGAGGACCGTCAACTGCAGGCTCTCTTGAACGAGGATGCTATCTAACTGCAAAAAATGCTTGCAACTGGGTGTTACTAAAGCAGTTATTTCCATGCGTCTACGTGCCATGGGAAAGGTTCAAAAGATCGGAAAATGGGTGCCGCATGAATTGATCGATCGGCAGCTGGAGAGACGTCAACACACATGCAAAATCTTGCTCCCCAGACAAAAATAAAGTCGTTTCTGCATCGGACTGCGATGAGCGATGAAAAATGGATATATTTTGGGAATCCTAAACGCAAGAAATCGTGGGTTAATCCCAGCCAACCCTCAACATCTTCCTCGAGACCATATCGTTTCGGACGGAAGATGATGCTGTGTGTTTAGTGAATCAGCAGGGTATCGTCTACTTTGAGCTGTTGAAACCTGATGAAACTGTCAATGCCCACCGCTACCACCAACAACTGATCAAATTGCACCGTCCTCTGTGTGAAAAAAGGTCGGAGTATCAACAAAGACATGACATGCTGATTTTCCTCTACGACAACGCCTCGCACACGTCAACAGTGAGGTGCTACCCCATGCCACTTATTCACCAGACCTGGTCCCTTTCGACTACCATCTGTTTGCGTCGATAGGCCACGCCATTGCTGAGCATCACTTCGATCCGTATGCAGACGTCCGCAAATGGCTTGATGAGTGGTTTGCCTCGAAAGATTTTTTTTTTTGCGTGGTACCTACAAATTGCTCGAGAAGTGGGCAAAAAGTGTAGCTAGCGAGGGACAGTACTTAAGTTTCTTTTTTGCTTTCTATGAACAAAACGTGTTTTTCTGACTACAAAACAGCAGATTTAAGCTTATACACCTGGTATAAGGCCTGAATACGTAAAAAAATCTATCATGAAAGCTAATATCATGAATATAAGCGACGATCACTTCACAGGAATCTTCAATATATGAACTGAAATAAAACCAGCACACAAACAAGAACAAACCCTCTTGAGTCTGTTACTAAAGCCGTAATTTTATCTTATTATCAGGGAATGTTGGAAAATTATAATTTAAGCATTCATCCAGCAAGCAGAATATGAGCTTTCGAGTTAACGTATATCCAGCAAGCCAGATTTCATCACTGCTCTGTACTGTGCAAATGGTAGATACAAAGTCCATTCAATAAATAACCGGAAAAGTTGTGTAAGAAATACAATACTTCGACAAACTTTGTGCTTCTTTGTTATTTTTTTGGATGTTGTGCTAGAACTATTATCAGATAGGCCTGGAACGCCTGCCTCGCAAACGGGATGCTGGGAATCTGAAACAAGATGATGACACGCTTGCAGGTGTGCACCATGTGGAGCAGCGGAGTGTCATTGGATCTGTTTGCTGAAGGGTTGAAAACAATCAAAATTCACCGTCGGATGGCAGTGCAATATGGCGAATGTTGTTTGTGTAAAGGTGAAGGTTGCGAGGTGTGACACTCAGTTGCTCCAAGTGGCGCAAACTTACAAGGGCCATTTTGTTTCATTGATTCCCAGCGTCCCGTTCGCGAGGTAGGCGTGCCAGGGCCTAGATCTAGATAATAGATCTACGACACCACCAAAAAATAACAAAAAAGTACAAACTTTGTCGAAGTTTTGCATTTTTATACAACTTTTCCAGTTATTTATTGAATGGACCTTATACAAACACTTGAAGGAAGAAGTCTATTAAACATATTCAGACAGCGTTTTGTTTAGGAGACTTTGATCTGGCTTCAAAAAATAAATAAATAAAATAAAACAAAATAAACAAATAAAGGATCAAAGCAAATCGATCATTTTCTAGGAAATAAAGGGTAAATCGCGGATGCGGTGGATTCTCCAGTTCGAATGTCTGATTTACGAACTACTACTGTTCAACTTAGTAAAGGAAGTAACAGTATCAATAATAAATGTGCTGAAACTGTAACGATCGAAAAGAAAGAAAGAAAGAACGAGAGAGAGAGAGAGAGAGAGAGAGAGAGAGAGATTAATTGATAAAGAGTGTACAGCCCAAACGGCTAGTTCGATTTAAAAAATTCCTTCACTTAAAGATTGAGAACACCATATTTGAAGACTGTTTCCCCTCTTAAATTTTGTTGCAACTCTGGTAACAGTTTTAAGATAAAAAGTATAGACCAACCTGGGTGCACAAATGCTTCCTTTTGGAGTTATACGCTGCTAAAAACATGAAAAATGACATGAAAGAAAGAAAAAAAAAGAAAACTAAAGTTGATCAGGAGTTTAACGTCCCGTTCAGCAGCGAGGCTATATGAGACGTGGACCTACTGATTAACGTGGAATCCGAACCACATGAGCTCCCGCAAAAGAAAAAATCTAAAGGTCCACAGTTCCAAAACTATGGGACCTAGCGTAGTCGGTTCAAAATTTACTGGTACGTGTCCTATCCAAATATCCAAGTTTCAGAATCCTGCCGTACTTTCGCAACAATTTTTGTAGAGGTAGTTGTTGAGTACTTCAAATTATATGCTCGTAGCCAAACTCCCTCTATAAAAATTGTTGCGTGAGTACCTTAGGATTCTGAAACATATATTTTTGGACAACGCACATATTAATTCCTAAGTGAAGTCTTGACCCGATTAGGGTAGGTCCTATAGTTTTGGAGTTATGGAAAGTTCATTTTTTCATGTTTTCGGCAGCCTATAACTCCGAAAGGAAGCATTTGTGCACCCAAGTTGGTCTATACGTTTTGTCTTATCTTGGTGTCAGAACGGTGTTCTGAAACACTCTCTATATATAAAGTTATATTTTACTCGAAAGTTAAGTTACTGACAGAATTAAGAACTGTGAATACCTTCTTCTTCGGCTTTTCTTCGAACAAATCATCTTCTGAATCAGACACATTCTTCTTTCTTTTCGGAGCTGCTGGTTTTTTAGGTGCTTTTTTCGGCTTTGCTTCACCGTCTTCCTTTTTCTTTGGACCTCGTTTCTTTGGTGGTGCTGGAAGTAAAAAAGAACGGAAAAATCTTACAAAAGTCGAAATTCACAGAAAACTTTTGTAAACATAAAAGGCCATTCTGTTATTTAGTAAGTTTAGAAACTAATGAAGCTTTATATATATATATATATATATATATAAAGTAAAAGTAAAAGATAGTCTACATGTCTGACGAACTGTCCACCACAATTGTTCTGCGTGGTAGGTGGGCAGTCGTCGTCCTTAAGGCTGGTACTTGATACCTTAAATCTGTAGGTCCTCAGGTGGGTAGTGATTTCATTCAAAAGTATCTGCACAAGAAACTCTTACAAGGAGGGTAATTGGATACGCCCGGTTACATACTAGTGGAGGAAACTCTCCTACCGAGTAACAAAAATGAAACGATATTTCAGTTTTATGTCCGACAAATAATGCCGGCTAGGTTACAGGAGATGATGATGGAAAATGAACGAAAATGGTGGAATGAATAAAGTAGGAGGAAACGGAAGAAAACCCAAGAACACTGTGTTTGTTAGCGAGTAACAGTCTACCAGTATCTTCAGTATTGGTAGCCGAAGCGTTAAGGCAAGCTTATCTCACCGTTTTGATGCTGAAGCACCGTAAGGTACCGAATCCCAGGGTAAAACCACAACCCGGTAGAGTCAAACTCATTTCTGGGGACCCTTGGAAGCCATCGGGGGATAAATCCCAGCCTTTCCTATCTCAAACATGTTTGGAATTGCGTGCTGAAAAGCCATGTACACTCCAGGACACAATGACAGACGCGCGTTAGTACCTCATTTGAGAGATGGGCTAAAGCTCTCCTTCCCCGCTAGGGCTCGCAATTCAACCCATTTCTGGGAAGACTCCTCCCACCTTAATTTTACTTGAACTCAATGGCACGTTACTTGCCCATTTGAGAGATGAAAAACCTCTTCCTGGTAGGGACAGATAAAGTACACAATCGATGTATAGTTGTTTCCGTACTGACGTAACCAAGTGGGTCAAAATGTAGACTGCATTAATACGTTTGCGTCTTAATTATGGCCTTTAGGCATAGTGGGCAAAATTGTAGTCAATACGATTTGTGAATAAATAATAATAATAATAATAATACATTTTCATACTTCGTGTTGACTATTTATTTTTGTGAGAACTCTGTCTTCGTAATTCTATAATTTCAATAAGAAAATATAACAAATGTACTGAAACTTACTTATGTAACCTTCCCTGAGGATACACCGAAATTTAAATTATGGAACTGTCTATCAAAAACTGAAATAAAATAGCAACAGTACGAAATATCATCATCTTTGAAATGAGTTATTTTTGACGTGTCGGATGCAGACGGAAAAGATTTCTGAATCATCACTCCTTTACGATGAATACCAGTGACTGAAAAAACAAAGCAAGTCGTAAGCTGTGATGTTCCTATCTTTTCAACAAAGACATCATTTTCACGATGCTATCGCTTGACTTACTGTTGAGAAATGTTTTGCCCTCCTATTTAAGTATGACACACAGGACAGTCTGCAAGACTGCTTATTTACAAGCAAAACACTCTTGTCCTGGTTTCATATTCGCTAGATCAACCCAAAATTCCAAATACTTTGAACGTACAATAGCGCATTCAAAAAAGGGGGGGGGGGGGAGAAAATTTTTTGGTGGAAAAATGCGATAAATAATCAGGCGCTGCACACACACACACACACACACATCTTACTTGCTGCAAACTACATATGTTTCCATTATTTTGATAAGGATCTGTGTATATTTAATGTCATTATAATTTAGGAGGTGAAAGTTAAAAACCCTATCCCAAAGTTTCGTATCTCAAACATACTGACACAACAGTAAATGATATATTGATACGACAACAAAGAAAGAAAAAAATTGGTGAATAATCAAGTTTTAGTACCATATTAAATTATCATAATCAAAATTGCCATTGATGGTTTTAATTTTGCAACGGAACTCATATTGGAATCTCCTAACTGAATATCTGACAGCATTGCGTTCCCCGACAGAAGAACGAGATGTAAGCGTAATTCTTAGCAAAACAAAAATGACTTTGTGTTCCTTTGTTAATATTATCGCTTGCCAGTTTGAATTTCAGCACACCACGAACACATATGACAAATTTGTAACTTAGATGCTGGTAGATGGTTGAGCAAACGAAGTAACATGTTGGGCAGCATAACTAATTCCTGCTGGCAAACACTACAATGAAAGTATGAAAATGAATCAAGACAGCCGACCCCGAATTAAACGTAGGGCCCCTAGGCACTTTATGCTGTACAGATATTTCCTTAATAGTAGAATTCATTACAGGAAAATAAAGTTAGTGGTTGAGTTTAAAAAAATCATCAAAACCCAGAAACGGCAAAAATGTTCATCTCAGAAGTTTGCTTCTTTTTATTACTATTATTTTTATACTCAACACAGCCTAACGCAAGATAATCGCAGTGTACGAATGTCGTAATTATCGTAAAGGTTACATATTGCTGATCCTGTACATGGTTATTTCCATTATTTTGATAACTGCCTTGATTCTTCGTAATAACAAATTGAAAGCGTGGTATTTCTAATAGAAAAAAATGTCAGTAAGAATATGTTTAGTATTGCTCTGAAAAAAGTTGCTGATTGGCTGCAAAGCTACTAGCTATAGAACTGAGGTAGTACATTCACGTCTTACTCGTAACTCGGTCAAAGCACATTCCAGATCATTCAACGGCAATGCAAGGTCTATCCATACAAGGCGGAAGGGATTCTTGGAAATCTGTGAAGTCAAGGCAAGTGTATATGAACATGCTTGGATTGAGTAGTTACCAATAAGCAATAATATGTTTGTAGCTAGTTGTCATTTCAGATACTTTAGAAACAACTGATATGGTTAATATAAAACTCATACACGATTACATATCTCCGAGAATAACAGACTACAAATAAAGATCCCACTACAATCATTAACAGAGATCCCTAAATTTTCACGCAAAGGTCTTCCGATAATCCTCTCAATATCTGTTCAAAATGACTCTCGAAACTATTATTATCCTTTACTGAATCATATTTAAAAGTTGTTAGGCTACATTATATACAGTGTTGTTCAAAACATTTTGGCCACAAACCTTGCTTGAAGCCTATATTCTAGTAAGAGTACATAGGAAATTTTAATACTTTGTAAATACTTTTACTCAATTGGCCAAAGAAAGCCCACTTTTGTTTGATTTAATTCCAATTGTAGGTAAGTGCTGCACTTTTCAAAGATGGGTGGCCAGGTTTATTAAACAAGATTGTATACATCCCACTAAGAATAGGGAAACAATGTCTTACAAAACGTATTATCCTATCCTCCTGTGACCTGAGGCTAATTTTTAATCGCTCAAGCAACCATTCGGTTCTTGTGTTTTCAGGCATCGCTTCAACTTTCAGCGATCGTGAACTTGACGGTTGTTCGAGCAACCTTATAGGAACGTAATGGAAATTGCAGAAGTTTCTTATTCCGCCACACGTCGCAGCACAGTCAACAAGTAACCAGCAGTCCTGCTAAAATGGACGTGCCTGTAAGACGAGGTACGTCAATTTTTTTGCTCATAATTTGTAAGTTATTTTTTTTTTTTTTTTTTAATGAATGTGTAGGGAATTACTACATATACTTAGAATTCTGAATTTGTAAATAGTTTGATTGCAATGTTTGTTGAAAGTAGGTGATTGCTGTAATAACCAGCAGGTTATTATTGGTAAAATCTGGTAGTTGTTTATATTTATAGAAAAATAAAATATAGCAATGTAAATGTCATTCCCTAATGAAACAAGCAATGTAAAGGAAAAATAATTACAAAATTGTAGCTTACTTCAGAAAACACGTTGCTCTTAAGTTTAGCAATGAGACCTGAAGGTTGCTAGAGCAACTTTTCCTCACCTTTACGTGTTTTTCAAGAAAACTGAAACTTTACGTTTGAGTAGGTCCTCATTATTATAAAAACCATAATGAAACATTTTTGCAACATTCAGATTGATTCCGGGTCTCAGGAGGTTGTGAGAAGTTCCAACTTCCACAAAAATGAGGCAAATTAAGAAGTACAGGGTGCGGCACGTAAAACCGGCCCGTCGTAATATTCTGGTATATTGTGTTTTTGGCAACACTTAAATAATCTACCTTCCTACCAAGAGATGGCGTGTCGAGGTCGGGTCGACTTACGTGACCTGCAGCAGTCACGTGCAGCCGCAGCCAGTGAAACTTGTCGAAACCAGTTGAGAAAAAGGGCTCGTTGTGTTAAGCCGGGTGAGTGTCAGTGTGTGATAATGCCGTATTCGATACCCTTGCGTGTTGCCATTGTTGAAGGGTTCATTCTCACTGGATCTTTTGTGAAAACAAAGAATTTGTTTCGGGAGAAATTTCCAGGACGTTCTGTGCCAGCAAAAAGCAGCATTCAGGAATTGATTGAAAAATGACGGCGTACAGGATCGGTTCAAAATGCTCCCAGGAACAGAAGACCATCTGTCTGCACACCTGAATTAAAGATGCAGGTGGAGGAGATAATGACAAGAAGTCCTCGAAAGTCAACCAGGAGATTGAGTCAACAGGTTCATGCGAGTGAGAGAAGTTGCAGACGTGTTTGAAGGGACTGAAGTTAAAACCGTGCCCGTTTATGTGTTCACTTTACGGGCCGGTTTTACGTGCCGCACCCTGTATTATTGCACTCATTGCATCAGGCTGTATATTTGCATCAGATTTTAGACTACGTCTTTCAGGAACGAAGATTTGAAAGTAAGTTTGACCACCAAGGTATTTTGGGTCGCGATTAAATGTAATTACTATAACAACTTACGTTTTTCCTTCTCTAAGACGGGAGGCGGTAAGGAAACGGATGAGTTTTCATCATCTGAAATTACTGTCCTCGCTGGCTCTGGATCTTTCTTTTCAAATGGTTTATCATCATTGGGAACGAAATCTCCATCACTAGAGTCACTATCATTTTCATTCCTAACTGGAGCAGATGAAGGCTTGAGATCTTCGCTTCCTCCTCCACTACCACCAAGTAGAGAGTCAAAAAGAGCATCAGAAGATCTGTTGGACTCTGAAAGAACAGAATTTGAAGGAAATGGTATTAATACAATTCACTTTTTCATTTTTCTTAACATATCCATTTCTTGTAAATACAATAAATCAATAACATCAACAATTTAACAATTTTCAAACGTAGGTGGTACAAAATAGTATTAACCCCTTATGTTCCAAGTGTCATTTTCCTATGTGCGTGCTGCAATACCAGGTTTTCATTTACTGGTAAAAGACTGTCTAGACCAGCGCTGTCTAACGTTTTCGCCTTATCGGGCGCAACTGGCTCCTGTTTTCCGACGTGCGGGCGCCTTTCGAAAAAGTACAAAACTACTATAGAAATAAGTCTACTGCTACTAGACAACAACTACTACTTATTATTTATTTGTTATTAATATTATCATCATCACTATTATTATTATTATTATTATTATTATTATTATTTTGAAAATTGATACATACCTAGTGAGAAGACTGACACTGCACGTTTGCTGCCAGTTGAAGGAAATCTGGTGTGTAGCTGGAACAGGCTGCTCTTATTGCGTCATCCAGGTGAGAGGGTGTCAAGGAGGTTCGGTACTTATGTTTGATCATGTACATGGCAGAAAATGCGACTTCGCAAAGATAAGTTGAGCCAAAGCAGGAATAAATTTTTTTGCAACACTGCTCAGAAGGGGGTGTTTTACTCTGTCCGTTAGAATCCATATATTAGTACAAGTTCAATAGGAAGATTTCAAAACTATATCTTCTTGAATAGTTAGGATTTCAAGTTCTAAATCTTCAAGATTATAATTTCCAAACACTTCACATATCCTACTACCAAGATCAATAACATCAACAGAGACAAATGGATTATTGATGAACAGAACCACTGGTTCAAGTGCTACAAACGGCAAATCTGTTCCGAAACTCAAGAATAAGAATTTTCAAATGCTTTGAAAATTTTGAAAGATCACAAACAACACAATTTACCTTTTCCACCATAGATTTGAAGTTTGGAAAGTGAGAAAGGGAATTCCTGTTTAAGTGAGCAATCCACAGCTTCATTTTCTTTTGAAAAGCATTAACTGTACTTATCATGGCTGAAATGTTATGGCCTTTGCCTTGCAATTCTAGATTTAACTCATTTAATTTGAAAGTGAAATCTGCCAAGAAAGCTATATCTAGCAACCATGATGAATCATCGAGATCATGATAATACTGACCCTTAGATGACTTATGAAAGTCCCTGATTTCATCCAAAAGACAACAGAATCGTTCCAGTGTCTTGCCCCTATTCAGCCACCTGACGTCTACATGAAAAACGACGTCACCATGCTCAGCATCTGATAAATTCAAAATACTTTTGAATAATCGATGACGAGTGGAAGATGGCCTAATGTAATTTACTACACGAGTTACTATTTTCATGACATTGTCGAATTTTAAAACTTTTGCACATAAAGCTTCCTGATGAATGATACAGTGGTAAGATAGAAATGTTGGAAATGATTCATCCTTAGCACAAAGAGCAAGAAACCCGTTATTCCTGCCAGTCATAGAAGGTGCCCCATCCGTTGTTATTGCGACAAGTTTAGAAAGAGGCAAATTGCTATCCTTAGCAAACTTTTGAAAGGTGTTAAATATATCTTCCCCCCTAGTATGCCCATGAAGTGGCAGCAATTTGAGAAATTCCTCTTTCACCGTGAAATCACTAAAAATCATTCTAGTAACTACGCACAACTCAGCAGTGTCGGACATATCAGTACTTTCATCTAACTGGAGCGAAAAAAAATCACACGATTGCAAGTCCTGGTGCAAATGATTTTGCAGATTATTCGAAATCTGCTCCACCCTTCTAGCAACAGTTTGGTGAGACAACTGGAGTGCACTGATGGAAGACACAATTGTATGTTTATCTCTGTTTCTATCGAACAGAGATTCAGCGGCACTAATCATTGCTTCTTTCACTACTTCACCATCACGAAAAGGCCTTTTGCGTTTTAGCTAACACATAACACACTTTGAAAGAGGCAATTGTTACGTTAGTAGCTTGTTGAACAGGCCTTTGAAACACATTTTGTTGCAGCGTTAATTTAGATTTTAGATTTCTCACTTTGTGTTTCCTGAGTTCAGAATTTATAGGAAATTCAGTATCGAAGTATTTGCGATTCGTCGCGAAATGCCTCTCTACATTACTTTTCTTAGGAATAGACACACTTTCATTGCACAATAAGCACACCGGTTTTCATGTGTATTCAACAAAACAATATTGTTCCTCCCATCCACAGTTAAAACTATACGTTCTTTGTCTCTTGGCCATGGCAAATAAAGCACTGAAAAAAAGGAGTCACGAGTACAGTTGCAAATTTTCGCAATACACACGAGTTCACACCAAAAATATTCCCCAAGAGAGAGCGAGTCTATCCTCACAATGGAAATTTTTCAAGGCGCGATATGACAAAAGACGATCGGGTAAAGACAGACAGCGCCGCCAGCAGCAGGCACGCGAACTACCGCGGTTGTCATAGCGTAGCGGTAGCCTTATCCAAGTGTAAAGTAACAAATGTTCAAATTAATGTTGTGAAACTATTTCTTCGATTTTGTTGGATGTTTTTTTCCCAGAGTTCAGAACAGCCAGAAGTGCAAGTTACTAGTTTCGAAATGAAATAACAGAAATAAAAGAATATCTAATGTTGAAAACAAAAAAAAATTGCGTATTTTAGTTCGATTTCAGAGGGCGCAAGGAAAATGCTTGGCGGGCGCATGGCGCCCGCGGGCACCGCGTTGGACAGGGCTGGTCTAGACCGTTATATAGGGCATAGTTATTGTACAAGCGCGAGGATAGCATTCACATTACTGATTTAATATATATATATTTGCATTGTGGAACATTTGGACTGAAAAAGGGAAATTTTAATGTTCTAAATGGATTTTATACTGCTTCAGGTTGGCAACATTGACCTGAGATCAAACACAAAGTTATTTTCTCTTTCCTTTTTCCCCGATCTCGAAATACGATATCGGAGTTGCCAATTAGTTATCGTCAGAACAAAGACATGTGTGTCGTAATTGAACACATGTATTGCCAATTGTTGATTGTCAAAACAAACACATGGCTGTCGTCTACTGAGAAAACAATGTTTTGTCTTTTCTGTCAGTAAGGTGCTGTCAAATGCTGGGTGCTCTCAAGGTGCTGTCGTGCCTTGCATCCACTAAAAAAATTCATCATCTCCGGGATTAATATGGCCCTTAATAAAGGATACGTTTTCATGACATCCCTATGGATCTCACTGGAACGCAAAGGGATAAATAAACTAATATTTGCTTTCAAAATATTTCAAAGTGCAGAGTGTTCGACAACTGTGACGTCAAGCACTACGCGGATTGATTTCTGACAGTAAGAACGTCTTGGGCACAGTACTTACTTTATTTAACAGTATTTTGTACCTAATATACTGATATTTTTGATTTTCCTTACTTTATTGACAAACATTTAAAAAAATAAGAGTGCTAGTGAAAAACCTTAAAATGTTATTGTTTATAAATGGATACCATAATTTATAAAAATATTTCAACTTATTTCTTCCATGAAATTCAGTTATCTACAACCTTGGCTCTCGCGAAATACAGATGATTATTTCAGGTTTATGATAACGAATTTGGCACCTTTACCAGCTTAAGAAATACCACGATGCCACCAGGTGATGTGCTCGATGTGCAAGCCCTGTCTATGTAGCTAATATCGCTGTATCTCAGTTGCCACTGAAGAGATCTCGCTTCTTTCAACAACGCACAAATAAACGAAAATCCATTAGGAATTTATTACGAGATTTCACAGGAATGCCTCTAAATGGGATCGTACGAATTTCTGTTTCATTACACGAGGAGGGTTAGGTAAGTTTCTGGCCTAACACAGTACATGAACTCATATTTCAAAATACTTATGTAACTATATTTTAGAGGATGTTTTGCGGGGAAAAAAATACAAATACCTCCCTTTTGTTGTAGGTTCGAAGTAAAATGAAGGAACACATTGTGACTTTTATGTGAAAAGAGCACTCACCAATACCTCTTCTCAAAGAATCTGGGAGCGAAGGAAATTTTTGATAAATTGATACAGACAATGGTCAATGACTGTCCCTCATATAGCACAGTGAAATCGTGGCTAGCAGGGTTCAGGAGGGGCAGGAGAAGCACCGAAGATGAAGAGAGGTGTGGAAAACACAAAACAGTAATGACTGTGGATCTTGTGCACGACACGAACTTTGCAGAGAGGCGAACTGGTCTTCCAAAGTATTGCAGACACTGTAGGGATTAGTGTGGAGCATGTGCATTGTATCGCGCATGAACTTGGTATGAAAAAATTGTGGGCAAAACGGGTGCAAAAACTCCTCACAGCTGATGAGAAGCGGACGAGATGAGACTGTGCATACAGTGTGTTGTGCCGTTTTTCAGTAAGTGCTTCCTACTTTAGTAAACAAATTGTTACTGCTGATGAAACGCAATTACAGTACATGTGTGTAATCCCAAGACCAAAACTCAGTCTATGCAGTGGTAACATAGTGGGTCACGAAGGCCGAAAAACTGTCGCAGTGAAAAATACGCTGGGAAAGTGATTGGTGCGATTTTTTGAAATTGTGAAAAGGTAATACTGAGCGAATATTTGAAAAAAAGGCACTACATTCAATGCTGAAAGATATGTGAACCTGCTGGAAAAATGCATACTATATTGAAGGAAAAAAGGCTAGAAAAACTGTCCAAACACATCGCCTTCTTCCAAGAGAATGCTCTTTGCCAAAAAGTAGCCATCGCAAATGCAGAAACTGTGTGAACTGAAGTTCGACATCATTGACATCTTCCTTATTCTCCGGATCTGGCCTCTCAAATTATTATCTTTTCCCTAAACTTAAGATGCACCTAAAAGGAACTGAATTTAGAGACCCTAATGACGTCATAGCAGCTGCAGAGGCATGGTTTGCAGCAGAAAACAAAATGTTTTATCATCATGGGATAAAACTGTGGCAGGATCGTTGTTTTAAGTGTGTCAACTCACAAGGCAACTATGTTGAATAAAATGGCACCAATGTGTACCTGGCGTCATGTTTTCACTCCGAGGCCAGAAACTTTTCTACCCCTCTTCCCCCCTCCTCGTATCTTCATGTACGTCACCGTTTACTTTCCCGTATGACTGAACGTATCATCCTGGTGAACGAATACGCAAGATGCATTACTGCCATATAGTGATAAAATATTCTGGCGGTATAGTGGCTCGAAAATATTTGTATGATAATAAGTTCAATTGATTTTAGTCTTTCCACTCACTCTGCGAACGTAAGTTCTTTATTACAACAGTAATCACCAACAACCATAAGGCCGTGTGGAAAATTTTTCGCAAATCCACATGCTGTGAAAGCGACCTCTGGAATCACAGGACTGAGGGCTGATAGAAGACAGCCCTATCTTTATCACATTCCAACAGATACACTACTAATTTAGACCCAGAAGATCGCATTTGCATGAATTTCGACTGTTCGTCTTTCCATGATAAATGAGGGACGGAGAACATAAACCTTATTCTTCTGTACTATATGGAAACCTTGAGTGTTTACGTGTTTTACGGTCTCGGCGGAACGTTGTACTGCCTTTGTAATTGTTCTTTGAGACATTGGATCTTCATGCTGCACAAAGAACGCACTTTTTGCACACGTCAGCGGTATGGCCGAGCCTCCGAGTATTAACCCCTTTCTGCATGATTGTTTTCTTTTAGCGAAACAAAATAATCAGTATTGGAAATCCTCATATGGGAACTTGAAAAATGAATTAAAACTTGAATTTTAGATTTTTCACTTAATTCCGACGAGAAATAAGTAAGTGTCATATATGACACACTTACAACTCACGAAGAACATGCCAGATGACATCAATCTCTTATTCATACAAGTCAATATCTCACACACAGGACAAAACAGTCATTTGGTGCCTTTGATAAATCACACAAAAGCTAAAGTGAAAAAAGGGTATGTGCCATATATGGCACAGCATGCGGTAAGGAGTTAAAAAGGGCACAGCAACAGTAGGAGAGCACGTTTAGTTGCGATTCAACAGTATTGATCACTTTCTTTGACATACGGAAACGTATTATCATACACTGTAAGTCGGAAAGGAGAAATTAGTTCTCTCAAAAGGATGTAATTTTTCAGATCCATATAACCACCCACACATACACACAATTCTCTTCCCTGCAAGTCGACACATAACACTTCTGAACAACTCACAATAATTTCTCCGGTGCGTTCAATATGTGCTCCTACCCAGTGATCGAATTAGTTATCATAAACCTGAAGCTATGTTGAAATTACTGACGTATCCGTGTACAAGTTTTTAATTAAATAATTTCAGTAATTTCTGCTACTTTCTTCAATAATTTTCTAACTGCTACACTACTCATTGTGTATCTTCCTATCCTTGACTGTCTCAAAAAGAACGTTATTTTGGAAACGTAGATGAAAAATGATTTATGACAGACGTAAAATTATGAAGCACTTGTACACGTGTTCTTACAAAACGTCATTTCAAATTCACACACAGAGACACAGCAAGCAAGAAGACGACTGTAATCGTCTAACTAAAAAGAGTATTTTTTTTTTTTTTCACGGATATAAGGTTGGTAATTTCAATTTATAAATATGTATCCCATAGCATCCATTAGTAAAATACTGGAACTCCGTAATATTTGGTTACGGAAATTATGTAATTAAAAATTCAAAATAATTACATAAAACTAATAATAAAAAAATGCTGGAAGGTGGTGTGTGATATTAATTTTATAATACCTAACCAGCACAGTACGATCTTTCTACTTATGCATCATAACCTTCTTGTAAAATATTATATACACTGATTATTTGCTTAACTCAATGTCCAAGTAGAAGCCTGTTGGTTTTAAAAGGATTGGAAATAATTTTGGCTCTAACGATAGATGAGACTGGATAGGAGATTCCAAATTGTGTTTAATTTATTGGTACGAATTCTGTACCGCCTTGCAACTTGTTTTATAGACATAAAGAGAACGAAATAATTGTTGGAATATTTACACTATAAAAAATGAAAACAAGTGGGATGTCTGAAAACAGAACAATTACATTTAATTATATATGTCACTTCGAAGAAGTTAAGTGTTTTAATAAACAACATACGCAAAAGTTGAAATTAAAAGGCTTAGAGAATGTAAACTATTTCAGTTGCACGAATAACTGCGAGAATACAGGGTAGACAAAGTCTCTCTCTGATGATAAACATTCATAAGAAAATTAAGAATGACAGCATGTGGTTTGCGGCAAATAATAAGAAAACTCTTTTTTTTTTCCTCTTTTAACCTGGAGAATTTCCACGTGTGCTCCATTAGTTGCTCTGGAGACATCCAAGCGATATTCAATTTCCATCCATGTGTTACTCAACATTTCAGGAGTCACTTTGTCTACTGCGTCCCTTATCCTGTTTGAGTGTTGCAATACCACAGACAGATGTTGCTTAAACCCTGTCTTTAACATAACCCCACAGGAAGAAGTAAAGGGAGGTTATGTCTGAAGATCGTGGGGGAAATGGCATTGGGCCATCTCTCTCCGTCCATCGGTCAAAAAAAATTTCATCGAGAAATGAACATCAGTAGTCCAGTGTGGAGGAGCCCCGCCCATACCATTCATTTATGCTCTTAACATCTGGTTGATGCTGTCCATACTCTCTCCTGAATATTCGTTGAACTCTGGCGGGAGATTTTGTTTTATAATACCACACCACACACTTCGCTGTCTTCTGTGCTAACGCCGTTTCTAAACACATAACTGTCGCGCTGCGGTCAGCTGCAGTAGGTGGCAGCACAGGCTGTGGCAAAATCTTGAAGTACCATACAAGTGATGTTTTCAGACCGGATGCTTCTATCATTCTTTGTCTTCTTGTTATTAATCTTTGTTTCAGAGAGAGATTTTATGTCCACCCTATACAGTCATTACAATAAGGATTATCCCTAAAAACTTAACTAAAATTTTAAGGTAGCTTTAACATTTCTTTGGGATATGAGTATTTGCAATGTTACAGCATAGTCTTCACAATACAGATGGTTGATGTCACGCACTTAAAAGAAATGTGTGAGATGAGAGTGCCAAATCAGCAAGCATGCCTACATCGTCATATTTTGACAACTACATGGTGTTCAAAAAGTCGCGCAACTCGTAAGTTGGAGCAACAGAACTTTTGAATCATCAATGCGATAAAGCTGTCACCCAGGAAAAGTCTGTCTGTGTAGATATTTTTGAGGTATAAACCATCAAGTGGAGGAGCTTTCACATTGGACCTGACAAATGTCAGAAACATAGGATTTAAAAAAAAAAAAAAAAAAAAAAAAAAAAAAAAAAAAAAAAAAGAGAAACGTAAAAAATGCCAACTGAAGATATATCTAGCATTGCTTCTGGACGAATGAAAATCTTAATGGACATGCTGCATGGGAATGTAGCGTTCTAAAACAAGAACACATTGACACACCAAGTGCAGACATCCCACGGCCATGATAATAGCGTGCCATAAAGACACACGTGTTTTCCAGCATTATAGCAACGACATTGTTAATACATGTGCCTGGCCGCCAGCTATCCTACGAATAGACCGTTAAAAACAAACAAGAACCTTACAATCATTAAAAAAGGTCTACTTAACGTCTAGCAATGACATCCTCTATTGAATTGCAAATAGTTTATTTAACAGCGTATTCGTCTCCGGTGTGGCACTTTAACTTCATTGGCTTTTATAGTTCAAAAATGTTTATGCTCCGATGTTCGGGCTGCGCGACTTTCCGGGCACCCTGTAGAACGCAACAACGTCTGCCAACTTTCCAAAGCAGGTTTTATGGTGGTGTCAATTTGACCCCACAAATGCCAAAACATTCTATAGTCGAGAAATTAATATTTAAAATAACGAACTTAGAAAACCTTAAAATAAAACTGATTACCAAACCACGAAGTCATATTGATCGCAAGTTACAAATACAAAGCAACACAAATGATGTTCTATATCTAAAATAAACAATGAATACAAGCATTTAGGAACTGAACAAAAATGTTGGCAACAAGTTCAATTATGTTGTAAGATCGAATAGCATGAAAAAAAAAAAAAAAAAAAAAACACTTTTCTACTAGAAAGGTAAATAATCTTAAGATTTCCCTTACCTTCTTGAGTAGTTTTCTTTTCTTTCTTCTTCTTTGACTTCTTCGACGCTGCGTAATCGTCATCTGAATCAGAAGCGGCTTTCCTTTTACTCTTGAACTCGAATTCGCTGTCCGTATCACTCACTTCAAGTGCATCAGACTTTTTGGGAGTCCTAAAACTGGTTATAAAAATTAAATATAGAATGGAATGCGGCATATACAGAAAAATAATGATAATAATAATAATAATAATAATAATAATAATAATAATAATAATAATAATAATAATAATAATACTATACCGTAAGTGACAGCTTATCCCGGCTTATATAGACTTGTCAAATATATATATATACTTTCAAGAAGGAAACTATATTACCTGTTAAACTCAATTACACATCACAAGCTTAATACAGATTACAATGAAGCACAATAGAAGATTCCTCTTCCTGTAGTTACTGAAGATACTCAAAGCAGTTGCCGTTGACGTCCAGACACATATCACAAAGACAAGCGTTTTTCTCCGATACACATCCTTCCAGGTCCTCCAAAGGTGAAAATCCAGATGTGTTAAATCTGATATACATGCTGAGAAGTATGCAGGAGATTCAGTTTCGAGCTCACAACTGCACTAGCATTGACCTTTCGCAACGTTTTCAAATTAGAAAGGTACTTTAAAATTGATTTTGACAAGCATTGACCACTTCGTTTCATTACTATACGTCATAAAAGTATAGACGTCTATTCAGAAAATACCATACTACATTTTGTAATAATATTTTAACTTCGGAAACAACATGCAAATACAATGTGTACAAATTCTTTTGACGGACTATGTATATATGAGAGAAAAGAATACTTGGAATTATACTTACTCTCTATTACGTGAGAAGTAGTGTCACGGCAGTATCAATGAACTGAGTAGACGGTAATAGTGACCTTCCTTATTTTCAAATAGGGTCGATTGTTGACGCTCGGTGACGAAAGCGACACGTGTGTTGTGTGTGTAGCGAGAGACAGTGTTCCAGGTGATGATAGGCTATAAAACTCATGGGAAAACCATATCGGCGAAGACAGTATCCGGAAGAAAACCCTCAGTGACAGGTCCTGACAAGCATTAAAGCGGATTGTCATTCAGAACTGTGGTGTAAATGACAAAGGAACACAAATAGTAGCTCCTACAGCGTGTCAACAACCACAGTCCTCCACGAGTTACACATGGAAAAATGAAATGAAACCTTTTAAGTTTCACGTCCCGCGATTATGTCGGCTAGGCTAAGGAGATGGTCATGATGAGAAATGTATGAAATGGTGGAATGAAGAAAGTGGGATGAAACGAGAAAACCCGTGTACACGGTGTTTGCCCACCACAAAGCTCACTTGGTGCAAACTGGGATCAAATTAAAGACTCTAGGTACCAGAGGTGAACGCTCTATTGCTGAGCCCCCTGAGTTACATAGTAATACAGGGTCGGGTTACACAGGTGAAACTGCTGTTAAGGGAGCATAACGCTTTAGCATGACGCTCATGCTGCCGTGAACATGCAACATGGATTTCTGATGACTGAAAACGCGTGGTAGGATCGGATGAGCTATCGTTCGCCATATTTCAAACCACGGCCGGTGTTTGTGTAGTGGACGTCTGAATAAGCGTATAATCTGCACTGCCCAACTGTGAAACATGGCGGCGGCTTTATGAAATATCCTGATTTTAAATGAATCCCAGAATGATGCTCATCGGTGGTGTTATTGTCCGTGATTATGTAGCCATTTTAGACCATCTGCATCCTATTATCCAGATGTCTCTGAGCAATGACGCCATATTATAGGATGATAACTCGTCCATTTACAGAGCTCGAACTGTTGCGATGTGATTTGGAGCACATCAGGATCAAGTTAACACTTCCCCTGGTCTGCCTAATCCGCGAACCATAAGATCTGTTGTCCGTTTTGGCGAGACGAATTCCTCGCAGATTTTCGGGTCTATTTTCTCACAGAACTGAGCCGATGTAATGCATGTGAAATGTTATAATATTTCACTTGCTTCCATTTCACGTCGCATTTAAGCTGATCTGAAGGTGCAAGGTATCCAATGCCACATGAATATGCTAAATTGCAATCTGGTATGTTAAGGAGTTTAAATTAGATTGGTAAGTATATTATATATATAATCGGAATACTATGTGCAATATATAGTGAAAATTTGCGAGCAGTGACGAAACTAAAATAACCAGACAAGAGAACTGACATCCTCTGTAAGTGCTTCAGTATTTTGTTGTGACTTAACCTTTATTTCATATTTGTATACCAAAGATCCACTTAGCAGCTAACAATTATTCTAGGTTCAGTTTACCAATAATCTAAGGCAACGATTTTAAACTTTTTTTCAAATGGGATTACACTTATTAGAATGTCTTATGAACGACAAGTCTTGTCCATTTCAGAAGCTTTTCCTAAATGTTGTGAGCACATATTAGTATACTCATACGTATTTTTAAACTGTATTTCTTAAAATTTCCTTCATTTTATATTAGTATTAACAGAAAAGTACTTTTAATCTAACTGAAGGCTATCAACAATAATACATCTATATTAGGGGTGGGCAAAACCAATTTTTATAAAAACCGAAAACTGGTTTGTGTTACTAAATTCTGTGTATGTGTTTTATTATTTTATTATTTTTAAGTTTCTGCCGAGCAGAAAGATCTCTTAACCAAAAGCTATCTTAAGCAATGTCAACTCTATTACTTTACCATCAAATCCTCTTATTATCAATCTGTACCATCTGCACTCTTTCTTGTACAATCCGCGGCAAAAAACCTGCAACATGAGGATGTAAGTTTATTGTGAAACTAAGCCTAACAGCACAGGGAATGAACATAAAGTCTAAGTGGAACGAATCACGGCAGGATAAACCTCGGCCTCCTCCCGTGCACACTTATTTTGGAGCAAAAGACTGCGTCATTTCACAATAAACTTATATGCTCATGTTGCAGGTTTTTTGCCGCGGATTGTACAATAGACTTATCACATAATACCTTATTCTTCTTCAATGTAGCTTCTCTTCATTAATATAATCTAATTATCATCTCACTTTTTATTATTTGCATATACGTACATCATAAATCGATATCTTGTCTTAAAATCCACTTGAAACACTCATCATAAATCTACATCTTATTTGCACACACTACTTTCCTTCACAACACCTAGTAAAGTACCTAATTGACAAGCGTTTTTTACCCAAGCTTTATACCTACATTAATTCCAACAATTTGTAGAACAGAAATTTCGGTTTTTCACCGAAATCAGTTTTGCTAATTTCAAAAAACAAGTTTTTTTTTTATTTTTAAGTTTTCAAAAATCGGTTTTGATTTTTTTCTAAAAAAAATCGATTTTTTTGTGTGTGTACTCACCACTAATGTATAAAGTGACAAAAAACGACAAGAAGCTTTCGAAATATGGGTGTGGAGAAGAATGGAAAGAATTAGTTGGGTCGAGAGGAAAACGAACAAGAGGGCGTCAGATATAGTGGGGGAGAGAAGAACACTCTTAGATATTATTGAGAAGAGTAACTGGCTGGGACATTAGCTAAGAAAGAACTTTATCATGAGGGACGTTCTAAAGGGTATGGTAACTGGAAAGAGAGGGAGGGAGCGAAGGAGACTTAATATAAAAGCAGAAAGATTATACGTGAAGACGAAGAGGTTAGTGGAGGACCATGGAGCATGGAAGCTTCTCAGCTGCGGCAAGTGACCTGCTAATAATGTCAGAATACTTATGATGATGATGATGATGATGACTAATCTATATAAGCTATTAGAATTTCCAAAATCTTTATCTAATTAAAGTGAAGCATCTATACCTATGTGGATTTTCAAAAGTAGTGCCTGATACCCAATCAACTTGAATTTTATATTTTCTATTCTTTTATGATTAATGTTTAGTCTAAAAGCACCAGAGGGGCAAACTTCGAGAAACATCAGTAGTTCGCGGACTACAGTCTGAGAAATGTTGATATAAAATATGCAGAATCATACTTAAGGACGTGCTGGAGTTACGAAAAAATATGCCATCAATGTGGTTATGGCATCTGATCAAAAGTTTTTCGTCTCACTTAGATGTCAGTTCTGAAAACCAAGCGCCATAATAAACCACCACCACTCTGATACATAGAATTACAGGTTTTAGCCTTAAATCATCTACACAACAGCCTCACATTTCCAGTCGACATGGCGGTTTGACGTTCGGAATTTTTCGAGCCCTGGGTTAGGGTATCAACTAAGTAACGTTCGAACTAATCTAGTTCTGCAAAGCGAATAATTGAGCTTTGGTTCATCATTTGAATTAGCTATATTTAATTTAAAAAAAGCTAAAATGTTAACAATAAACAAAGAATAACTAAAATGTGGTCCATCTCTTCGTCTGTATAGCTGTTGTGTACGTAAATTATGAAATATTTTATCTATAGTAGTTCAAATATTTATCCGTATACTAATGTTAATGATTTTTTTTTTTTATCATGTAAAATTAACATATTCTCTTAACTCCAACACGACAGTATTTAATCCAGGGTGTTCAGAAACATAAAAAAAACTTTGGGAAATGAATTGTCACACGAAAACTAGGAAGAAAAGAATTATAAATCAAACAACGTGCATAAAAAGTGTAATCCCGCCGAAAATTGGTAAGAAAGATAAATGGATCTTGAGAACACCAGATGAGAATCGCGTAAGAGAACAGAGTAGTTATTTTTACCTAGATATATATTTACCTTTCGTCATCCTCTAATGCTGCAGGTTTGAATTCCTCTTCTATTTCGTTATCATGCAGTTCTAATTCACCATCACTTTCTTCGCTTTCAGAGTCGTAAGTAAACTTCACTTTGGCAGCTAGAACAGATATAATAAACTAAATACCTTATCTTGTAACTTAACAATACAACTTAATCTGTATTGTAACTTAACAATACAATTGACTTAAAGTAACGTATACGTATCTTGTGTCTCTCAACCTCTACAGGCAAATACCCGTAACTATTTCATCAGCTAAACAGCTGAAATTCTAGTCCTACAATTACTTTCCCCCCGAGCTACTTCATCGTTGCAGTAATTTTTGGTTAATTTTTTTACCTAACACGAAAAGAGGCGTCTACTGGTCTTGCCTGTGTGTAGTGTGCTCAAGAGATGTATTTCGTTGCTAATATATCTTCGCTAAACTTGATATTCATACCGTAAAGTTAATACTTCATTCTGTATAGTAAAAAATCGTCCCCCTTTTAACTATGCATCGCAGAAAATGGGATTATGTAAATGAATGGTGTTACGAGAGAATTTTCAGACACATTTAATTATAATTTAACTACATGTTACAGTAAAGTCCCTAAAGCTCGGCACTCGATAACCCGGCCACATCCTGGCAGGGCAAAAAAACCTCGCACGCAGACCAGTTCAAGGTTATTGCTGGGTATTTTTCTGAGGTTTATCTTATCAGGTAAATGACTGTACAGTGTATATTCATTAATTTTCATTTTCATGTATATTAAAGGCTCTATAGCTTCATAAAGTACATACTTTCGTTTAAGGGTAATTGGGCAGTTTATTCTCTGTTATATTATCAAACAACCAATACATACAAGTACAGTAATGTATTTTTCGAGGAAACACTCGTACTTATTCTTTTTTAATTCCATTCCGGATAACCCGTTATTTTCAGAAAGTCGGCCACCCTTCGGCCAACATTAGGGCGTTTTCATGATTACTGTATACATAATTATTTATCACAAAGTATGGTTTTAGTACTGGTATTTCATGAAACTAACGGTTTCTTTTTGGTACGAGATAAATCAGGATTAAAATCAATACTTCTTTTACCCTTCTTTTCTTACAATGGTAAAGGTCTATGAAAATATAATTGGAATGTCTTACTCTACATCCAAACAATTAAAAAAAAAAAAAAAAAAAAGGAGAAAAGGTTAAAATAATATTGTCGTTAAGGAGTTAACTATAATTTTACTAAGGATTTCTGATTTACGCTCTTGTTCAATCAGAGCTTATGAAAAACAGGATGTATCAATAGTGTCTCGTGACAGAAATGATTAGCGTTCTCGCCTAAAACGACCCACGCCCTATATTCGATGGGAGCACTTCAATTCTACGTTAAACTCCAAAGAAACAAACACATAAAGACACTACTCCTATTTCAGGCATTCCAATGCTCATGAGAAAAAATACAGGAAATCACGATGAAAAAATATAGGAGGTTCGTGAAGCTATGAAAAAGGAACATTTCAATTATCCAATAGGTAGAAATTTAAAAAAATCATATGAAACTTACACCAATTGTTATATGAACATACGTTCTACTCTAAATGTAACTAAATGGGTAATTATCTTGCCGCAAAATTTTATACGAATATCTTAGTGTTTTCGTATGTAGCTCACCAGTACTAAGCAACGACCACAAGGAAAGTGTAAAAAGGATCTGCTTAAAAAACCGGTGTTTGTAAGTACACGACTAATGTGAATACTCGTATATTCATCACTTGCAAGATCCTATCATTTCTATGTTAATTCTTATTTTAAATAATATACGTAAGTTGTACCTAGGTAAAAATCAGTACAAAATTCATTTAAAAAAAAAAAAAAAAATCAAACTACATGATACGAAGAGTTTGTTTGTTAAGTAGCTAAATACACAATTGCACACAGAATTTAGTGCATCTAAGGAAATATATATAACAATAAAAGTGCTAATTACGGTTTAATTTTCTTTAAACAATAAGCAGGAAAGGACGAAACACAGAAGTCTCCATTCAACCACTCTACCGTGGAGACAAAAGGCCCTTCAACCATCCACACCTTATTTCCTTACGTTATTTTGACAGGTGGGACTAGCAATGCTACAAAAATAGAGGAGGCTTCGTTAAAATATAGCAGTTTATAGGAAGAGACGCAAATATATAGGAAAAATAGGAAATATATGAGCATTGGAAAGCCTGCTATTTGAGTCCGTGACACTGTACTTCCAGATGGGTTTAGATCTACGATTATGCGAACTAATTCATGAACGCTCGAGTCATGAGGTTACGCAAGTCTTATTTCATTTAGAAACTACATTCTGAGAAGAAAAAAAAAAAGCTTCCAGGTTACATATATACATACATAACTGAAGACTAGTTGGATGATTGGATGAATGCTGTTGTAGTTCTAGATTATTCTTGAATGGATTTCTCAGGTTTACATTTATTCCCTAATGGAAGTGACTTTAAATCTAAACTCATCCCATAGTAATACTACAGAGAAATAGAAAAATAATATTAGGTATGGAGATTACTACTAATTAGAAATTCAAGCCTATAGAAGATGAAAAGAAAGAAAAAAAAACTATTAAGGTAAAGACTCTCTATAATAGTCAATTGTCACTGGAACAAGTACAGAACCGAAAGAATATGTAATGTATAATCATCATCTTTCGAACATACAGTTTCTATACTGTAGAACGTAAACAAAACAAAAACTCTTCTTGTTGAATGGCAAAACAATGCATAATTTGGCTTAATCTCGATGTCTTCTCTCCTCATTGCCTCATATAAATTAAAAGTAATTTAAGATATAAGGTACATATACACAGAGAATTGTTCGGTTTATTTTCGACCGATTTGGCAATGGTGCTGCCACCTGTGTAGTTGCACCAGAAACCGACCTGGTTGTAAGTATGGTATCTCAGTTTTCGAAGTACTATGTTAGTACTCGTAAAATGCCGCCAAATATGGGTCGTTATTGGAAAGGACACAACAGTTCTTTTCCACATACATTTCTCGTAAGCTGAACAAATAACCACCGGAGTGGGCACAGTTAAAGATATCGCGGCCAACCAAAAACAAATACGGTCAATGCAGAAATGCTGCCTGCGGTACTTCGTGGAATTTGTCAACTAGCAAGCGAGCAGAATCCACCACATAAACGTTGACATGACAAAAAGATTAAATCTACCGCAGTCCACTAACAGCCACAACATTTGAGAGTTCACTATCTCTTCCTGCGCTACACTGCTGAACGTAAGACAAAATACCGAAAACCACACGAAAGATACTTTAAGGTGGATTTAAATGGAAGACAGTTGTCATATTATCTCACGCACATTGGTGACATTTGGACAATTACATTCCATGACAACAATAGCAAAGGCACCGCCGGATACCTTTACGAGGAAAAGTTGAAGGTGCAAGGTGGATAAAATGTGACGGTAAGTGCTGCAGAGCCACCAAGAACCATGTGTGAATTCAAAATGGACAAAACGCACACTCATATTCTCGGGTTTTATGACATGAAGCAGGAAATGAGAATCAGTAGTATTCCCTTTCATGACTATGATTTTCTTCATTTCGTATTAGCTTATTTGGATTGTAAAAAGGACTTTTACAACATCGCTTCGCTGGCCTATGAATAAACTCCAGGGACGAATGGGACAGAAATCCTACACCTATGCTCCAACGTAGCTTGTTGCAGTGGAAATTTCGATGTCGGTCGACAGTTCATATTCTGCTGGTATAATAAAATGAACACAACTGGTGGTAGAGAGACGGTTTTTCATAAAATTAGTACACTTTGAAAATCGGTCAGATATAAACCAAACAACATTCTACATATTTGTCCGCTTTCAATGTTCATGTTAGCGTATTATAAAATAAAATAATTTTCCCTATTTTCATTCTTGTAGTAAAAAGAAAAGTAAAGTAAAAAAGAGCAGTTATGTACTAGAGCCTTTCTGTTTCAAGTGTGCCCTCGGAAAATAAGTGAAAGACACTTCGGCCCTGCCCTCTTACGGAGGAAACCCTCCCTTTGCTTTGGGGAAAGAAGCGAGTAACTTTTGCTGTGTTGCTAATTTGTCATTCAGTCGTTTGGTCTTGAAGAGTGAAGATTGTAGGCTATTTAGAAGGCTAACAAGACGGTGAGTACCGAAGTCCGTGAAAGAATTCATTGTGGCAATGTTGTCCGCAATCAACTACTGAAAGACTTCGGCCACAACAACTTGTCCCTCTTCTTTCGAAGGAGATACGGGAAAATATATCGACAGCAGCGCCAGAAGGGGCACACTTGAAATAGAAACGTTCTAGGAGTATTCAAGTGAAGTTTCATTTAATTAAGTAGCAAGCTATTTATAAACCAATGTTGCTTCTGCAAAGCACCCTCGAACTTACCCTGGATGTAAATTACAGAACATTCTTATCCACTATTATGTAGTAGACGAAAACCACTTACAAATCGGTTTCCGAAAACCACCCAATACGGCCATAATATTTTGTTGATTTGCAGTTTAGCGTTCCCTTCAGCACCAAGGCTATGTAAAATGGGACTACAGTTTAACATAGAATCCGAACCACATGATTTCCCACCAGAAATTGAAATCGGATCCCGCGCCAAAGGGTCGTACGCTTGCCAAGCGTCGGCAGTTTTACCATTAGCATAAGCAATATATATATACAAGTAACTGGAAGTACTTTTCATTATACAAGGGAAAGTCCTAAAATAAGTTTCCCCAGGCGACTGAGGACAAAGGTGGGGATGAAAGACTGAAAATAGCATATGACATTAAAGATCAGACGTACCTTTATTTTTCCACACAAGTACCACGTACATTGGGACATTTGTCACACCGGTTTATAAATTTCAAAAACATTTCCAGGACAAATTCAGGGCTCTGCACACGGGAAAACCGTCGAACAGCTTCTGTGACTTATCCGCATTGCTTCCAAAGCGCCTGCCGCCGAGTCTTCTTTAAAGCCGGAAACAAATAGAAGTCACCGTGTACAAAATCAGGACTGTATGACGGATAGGCAAGGCGTTCCCACTTAAGAGTTGCAATATGGTTTTACGTTGCTGTCGCTGAATGTGGTCTCGCATTATCATCCAAAACCAGAACATCAAATGTAAGAAGGCCAGGCTGCTTGTTCCGAATCGCCTGGACAACCACTCGCACTTCCTCTTTTGACCAGGACGTCAAAACGCGCCTTCTCTCCATAGCTACCAGGCTCAGACTGAAAGACTCGTCTCTTCTTTGCGCAGGCGTTACGACGGCGCCATTTGCAGGATCGCGGGCGAACGATACCCACTTGTGTCTGGGTGTGTTGCGCGTGCAACCGCTGTCTTCTTTTCCCCATTGCTCTTCACTTTTCTAGGGTAAACTTATTTTCGGACACCCCTTCTACTTCAATCGTGTACTCGTGGATAGTTATGCAATTTACACGATTCTCTAGTAAATATGCATTCAAACACAAGCTTTCAATCAAGATTTCTAGAAGGCTGAATTAATTAAATTCTTTTAATAAACTGAGTATACATTAGAAAAATGAACGGTGACACAGATATTACATCACTTACCTGCAGCTCTTCGTGATGTCTTCTCGCGTGGAGCAACCTTCACATTCAAAGAGACGTTTGATGCTACAGAAGCATCAGATAATATGTCGTCACTCATATCATCATCCTCCCAAGGTTTCTTTTTCTTTTTCGGACTGTCATCTTTATCCTTCGCCTTGAAGTTCAGCTTGGTTTGTTTAAGTCCATCTGAAATGAAAATAATATATCATAGAGCACTTGTTCGTTTTCCATCAGCCAAAGTTTCTCGAACTGCATAAAACTATGACCTATACAAGGTTCCTACTGATCTGAAGAAATCTATTTCCCCGACTTCTCCCTGACTTTCCCTGACCTTTGGCAGAACATTTCCTGACTTTCATGACAGGTATCGGATGATGTTGACATATAAATAAGGAATAAATAACGGTTAATATTTATATATGAGAACAGAGACAAATAGTAATCAATTGTTTATACCTACATTTCACCACCTCCCATAAAAATCTGAGCAACGCCCCATACTGTGATTATTAATATCTACCAACAAACTTCTGACAATCAATTACTCTGAAGATACGATACTTCTTATACATTGATTTAGCTGATAATGGTTGGCTAAGCTGAAATTAGTGTACAATTAATGTTAGAAACAATATATTTTTATAAAATTTTTCTGACTTTTCCTGGTTTCCAGTCTTTTTCCTTGAGCTTCCCTGGCCTGCATTATTTTCCCTGACTTTAATGACCAGTAGGAACCCTGCTATAGAGCTCGGAGGTTGAATGACGCATTCCCAAAAACTCTAGACTGACTTTTATACTTAGCACACTGTATTCAGTTTCCACTTTGTATTTCTATTTCTGCGACATACATCTTAATATTCTTCTTTCATCTGCGCCTAGATCTCCCTAATGGTCTTTTTCTGATTGAGTTTCCAGTTAAAATTTTGAAAGCATTCCTACTTTCTATTCTTTCTTCATTCTAGCTATATGACCTGCCCACCTCCCTGACAATGTTAGGTAAACGGTATAAATTACGCAGTTTCTTGTTATAAAATTTTCGACATTCCCCATTCCCGTCCTTCTTGGATATTCACCTTAGGATTTTATTTGCGAAGACTTTCAGTCTACGTTCTTTCCTCAAAATAAGCGACCCTGATTCGCAACCATATAACAGTGATAATTATCGTTTTATATACTTTAAGCTTCAAATTCTTCGACAGCATTAACGAAGACAAAATATTTCAGACTAAATAATAACACAAATTCTTTAATAACACTAATTAAAAATAGTAATGATCTTCGTCACATCCTAAGCCCGGCAATAACTTTTGAAAATCATGCGAGATTCTGAATGATACAAAGAAAGAGCATTTCCGTCAAAACACTCCTTTAAGTAAATATTTTCAAAACCAGGTGCTATTTACAAAACATCCCTAAAATTAATGTATATACTCCTTAAAACAGAACATCTCGCTAATTAAAGCAGATAGGTATACACATTTTGTCGGCTGTGTACCTTAAGGATGTAAACGTTTGCTAACAATGAAGATGGGTACGATCTTAACAAGGATCAGGCGCCACTCCAATTTCATCTCGATGTGAGGGATTTTCTCACTCACACATTCTCTGAGATGATAGAGCGAAGAGTGGGTGGTGCAGAGTACTTATCTCAATCTCCGAATTTCTCTCTCCTATACCTCCACTTAGGAAAAACAGAATCTATTTCTCGGACGCTGAATCCAAATCAAAGAGACATTATTCGCTATGCTTTACTGCTTTTGTTTTATGTCGATAAACGTTGAAACTGGAAACAGTTAATTTTAAGTATTCCCGGATTCAATAGAGGGTTAGTTAAGAGAGAATACAGAATCTACTCTTGAGAAGCTGAATCGATTGCAAAAAAAACTGCATCTGAATATCTCTTACCGTTTTTGCACTACGGAAATTAGTATTGAAACCGGTAACAGTAGTACATTTCAATTCATAAGGTCGGTTTTGGTAGTGTTGTGGGTTGTGGCGATATGCTCTCTTTAACACACTGAATCGACTGCAGAAAACCGCTTGTCGCTATCTATTATCTATTGTCGTGATAATTGTTAAAACAGGAAATGACTAATTTGAGCCACTTCCGGTTTGAGTAGAGGTTAGAGGAGTAGATTGTCAGAGGCGATGAAGATGAATCATATTCTTGAGACAATGAATCGATTGCAAAAACCGTATCTCAACATCTCTTACGGTAGTGTGTTCGGGATAATCATGGTATGTTTAATGAGACAACAAACATTCAGAAAACAGACTGGGAATTGTTCGAGAAAAAGCTCATCTTACCTCAGATAGAAGATTCAGAAAATGTGAATGGACTTGCGTTACAAATTGAAAAGGCCACTAAGCTAGCTTTACAGGAATAGACACCAAAATGTAATCCAAAACCTGAACACAGCGAATTCTGGACTCCTAAATTAGAGCGCCTAAAGAAAATCCTAAAAGCTAAAAGAAAAAGTTATCAATCAGCTTTATCACCAATAATCAAACAGAGAAGATTAATCATATATAGAACTGCGAAACAAGAATATACTGAAGAATTGCTTGAATCTAAGAAAAGAAGCTGGGAGAGATTTCTAAGAAAAAACATAGAACTGGATCCATGGGGCCTACCATATAAACTAATAATGCAAAAAATAAACCCAACGACATTATCAACTATAAAAGATAATGACGATTCTTACACCCAAACTTGGGAAGAAACCATACACAAACTATCTAGCAAATTTTTTCCAAGGGACTTACAAGATAATGAAAATGAAAATCAACGCAAAATAAGATGAGAATTTCAGAGCATTCAACCCGTAGAAGTCTTACACAATATTCAGGAGATAACAAATACCGAAGTAGAAAAAATTATAAGAAAACTAAAAACAGGAAAAGCCCCAGGCTTGGATGGCATAAAAAATGAAATTTATAAAAATAAGAAAAGTACTTGGATTCCCTATTTTACAAGACTGTTTAATTTTTTACTCAGAAAACAGGAATTCCCAACCATTTGGAAAGAAGCTAAATTAATAATATTGTTAAAAGGACAAGATAAAGACCCAACCGATGTAAGTTCGTACCGTCCTATCTGTCTACTCAGAAACATCGCGAAAATTTTTGAAAAAGTCATAGCTAATAGAATTAATAATGTTAGGAACATTGAAAATGATAAACTACAATTTGAGTTTAGGCCCGGCAAATCGACAGAAGATGCTCTCAACACCTTTGTAGAACAAATTAGAAGAAGCTGTTCAGCAAATAAATACGCGTTGGCATTATTTGTGGATATCGAAGGCGCGTTCGACAATCTTTGGATTCCTTCATTAATTCAAAATCTTATCAAAATAAATGTACCAGAGTACTTATTAAACATTATTAAGAATTACTTTACAGATAGGAAAATATTAATTAAAGGTGAAAAAGGGAATATTGTAGTTAAGACAGAGAAAGGATGCCCCCAAGGATCGATTTTGGGACCGTTGTTGTGGGACATAGAATTGCAGCCCTGTTTGGAATTTCTAAATAGTAAAGAAGAAATAGACCGAGTAGTCGCTTTTGCTGATGACATTGCAATTATCATCTCAGCTAATTCACGAAGAGAATTAGAAATTAAAGCAGAATTAGTCATTAATATCTTACAAAATTGGAGTAACAAAAGTAAGCTAAGGCTATCTGCGAAAAAAACAAAGTATATGTTGTTCGGTACACAACTGCGTAGGAATCCAACAATCAAATTAGGAACTAATACGATAAAAAGGGAAGCAGAATTCAAATACTTAGGTATACAAAATAACGAAAAACTAAATTTTGGGCCACATATAAGATATATAGTAGACAGGGGTCATAAAGTTGCAAACAAGTTAATATCGATAATTATCAGGAAAAGAGCTGCAATTTATTGGTTAAAAAAATCAAACATGGGGAAAGTACAAGAATTACTAAGTATTCAAAGTAAAACGGTCGAAGATATAGAAAACGAACTAATAAAAATTTGGAACAAAAATTGGCAAGAAACCAATGTCTCACGTAGATTGTATAATATAATACCAAAAATTGATATTCGTCTCAAATGGCAGCACTTTGACCCCAATCCAGGACTAATACATTATCTCTCAGGACACGGGCCATATGAACAATACTTGTACAGAATGGGTTTGAAAGAACAACCCAGATGCCAATGTCAAGAACTAGACACGCCGGAACACCATATTCTATGGTGTCCCCTCTTGGAAGATCAATTACAAGGAAGAGATGTCATCAGAACAAAAGAAACAGGGGAAGTCTTAGCTAAGGAAGAGGACTACAAAATATTAAGTAGAATAGCAAAGGAATATTCCGATCTAAGAAAACAATTATATAAAAGGCAACAAGAATAAGACAAAGACGTTTTGGAAATGTGATACAGGAACAAACAAAATGTAAAAGAAAACAACAATAAGGAATGAAAATGAATGTGTCAGAGTCCAAATGAGTATCTTCCAGGACCGGAGTTTTTGCTCCAGGAACGCTAGATTTCCGCGTGCCCCGGAAGAATAGTGTGAATGTGCGCTCGACGCATCCCCGGTATCCAGCCGGATTGGAACTCCGGATGTGTTGAGCGGGTGTGCACGGAAATAGGTGGTGGGAAATAGCGTAAACTTCAAAACAAAGCAAAAATAGCATATATACATAACATACACTAAAGATCCTATGCACAACAAAAGACAATTACTCGGTAAATGTCATACAGTGTCCACCTCGAACCTTGTTCGTGTAGGTGTCAACACCGGTCCCAGCGCTCACGGCGGCAGGACACAACTGACCAGGGCCTGCACTAAGTGCTCCGAGTGGGTCCTGGACCTCAAACCGTTGCACTGAGGATCAGAACTATAGAAGTCGATTGTGGAAAACTGAAATGACTAACTCCGCTTAGGATCAATAAGGAAATCAAAGTTTGCGCGATCGCAGAAAAGTGAATGGGTGTTGTAGTGTGCAGTGTGGTGATAGTGATATTTATTTATTTAACAATCACCAGATACAGCTCCGAGGCCATTTTACACTGGATATCCAACAATAACAATGGAAAGAATTTGGGAAGGTATCGGCCAGGGCCTGTTTAGTAGGTACCATCCCGGCATTTGCCTGGTAGGACTGAGGGAAACCCTGGAAAACCTCAGTCAGGATGGTCGGCAGCGGGATTCGAACCCACGACCTCCCGAATGCGAAGCCAACGCTCTACCACTTGAGCTACTTCGCTCGGTATGTTCTTTTTATTACGGAAAAGTTGTGTTTTCACACACAGGAGTGTGTAGTGCCTATTTAAGCGTGCAATATTTAAATGTAAGTGTGCAATAATGATGCTGAGTTTAGTGGTGCAAATATAATCATCCTCTATTAGAAGAATGTAGTAAAAATTTATTTAGAAAAAATCACACAGGAGGAAACCTAAATTTAAAAAATGTCAAAAAATAAAATAAAAAATAAAATAAAATAGGTGGAAAGCCTATCATACAGGTGAAACCTAAATCCAATGAAGATGATAATACAAAAAATAGGTGGAAAGCCTTTCATACAGGTGGAAGGCCAACACAGGTGAAACCTAAATCTAATGAAGATGATGATAATACAAAAATAGGTGGAAAGGATATTATATAGGTGGAAAGCTAATCACACAGGAGAAACCTGACTCAATGAGGAAGATGATCATAAAAACTAGGTGGAAAGCCTATCATACAGGTGAGACCTAGGCCAATGAAGAAGATGATAAACATACGAGAAAGGCTAAGTATGATGAAAGGAACGAGGATGAAACAACTGAAGACTAGAGTAAGCTAAACTTGAGTCGAGAATAGAATAGAATAGGACAATTAGAAGATGAACTAATATTAGGTAGTTAGGAGTTTATATAAAAAGAATTTTTTTTTTGTGTGTAAATTTATCTTTTGTTGTTTCTAAGTGTTGTGGTTTCGTCCATTTTTCCTATCCTCGTCCCTGTCCACCCTTGTCCAAATAGAAAAACAAATGATGAAAAAATAATAAAGCAAAGAAGATTGCAATGATGGTAGCCCTGTTTCGGTTAAACTTTCAGGTGCCGAAACTAAAAGGCACGATCTGAGCAAAAAATAAAATAAAATAATAATAATAAAAAAAAAAGAAAATCATGGTATGTTGCCTTGAGACGCTGAATCGTCTGAAAGAAAACAGTTTCACGGTTTTTTGTTTTTTTTTTTAACGTTTTCGTTATACGACGATAAACGCTGAAACCGGAAATGGAACCTATACTTAGGACGCTGAATCGATTGCAAAAAAACTGCGTCTCGACATTTCTTGACCGTTTATGTTCTGATACTGTCGACAGACGGACGGACAAATCCGTTCTATAAGAAATGAAATCTTTGAGTTTTACGTCCCACGGTTATGTCAGTAAGGCTAAAGGAGACGGTGAAGATGAGAAATGAATGAAATGGTGGAATGAAGGAAGTGGAAGGAAACGGGAAAACCCCGAGAAGACCCACGAGCATGGTGTATGTCCACTACCGAGTCCACACGGCGCGAGCTGGGATCGAACCAGGGACCTCAAGCACCGGAGGTGAACGCTCTACCACTGAGCCACCACACCCCCCTCCGTTCTATAAGACTTCCAACACTTACGCATAGCACTATGTTTGGAAGTCTAAAATTATAGAGTTTACCACTATCTGAAAGAGCAAATTAAGTAGACCTGTAGCTTTACCATTAGAATATAATCGGTATGCAGCTGTCTACTTCTTTATGTATGAGGTATTGCGCGGAAGGTCGCCAATTTAACCATTTCTATTCTTAAGGTATGAATTACAAAAATTGTATACCTATCTGTTTAACCAGCAAAATATTCTGTTTTAGAGAGAGTATACATAAATTTGAGACACACACTACATCAATCAAATGTGGATACGATTGCAAGTAAGTTTCCCCTCTTCAACATGAAGCTAAAATAGTTTCATCTGTTAAATCTAGGACGCTACATCTTTTCTACATTGCTGCCGTGTAAGCATGTCAATTATTACAGTATTATGGTATGCAAAACTCCATTTTTAGCATTACATTTATTTTTCCTACCTTTCTAAAAATTCATAACCTTCAACATTACAAAATTACATTTTTGCTATGATGCGAGAACTGTTAAATTCATTCACTTGCTGCAAAGAAAAGGGGGGCAAGGTTATATATATATATATATATATATATATATATATATATATATATACAAACAACTGTACGGACATGTCTTAACTGATGCTTAACTTGAACAACCAAGCGTGAGTTTGAGTAAGGGTCATACAAAATTGATGCATCTTGTTTGTTACACGATACCCCGTACATGGATCTCTCTTTCTTAAACGATAACCTCGGCTTTCATAAAATCTGAGCCGTTTTATTCGATGTTTTAGAAAATCCGTGATGAATTACAGGGGAATGAAACCAAACCTAGAATTTCCAGCACAGACACAATGTGATAAAACAATTTTCTGTCATAATTTCTGTTAAAATTACTTCATTTTGATACAATATGGTATATATTTTCTTTGGAGCTTTCCAATGGGGCCTACTGATAGAGATTAAAATAAGTCAGGGGTAAAGGAGTGGTGGGAAGCTCTAAATGCTTTTTACTCGAGTAAAAGGTGACAGTTTTCACCATGAATTTGTTATTACAGAAACTTCAACACTTTTAGTGTATCCTCCGATATTCCCTTGTGGTCTCAGATTGCCTATTTGTACCAGTATCAACCGTAAAATGGCGCTCAATGAGCGGCCGGGTCATATTGTTTGCTAGGATTAAACCGTAATAGGAGACCTACTTCTTTGATGAATAACAGTACAAAGGTTGTCCGTACAAATCGAGATAACGTAGATGAAGATTCTACAATCCGTCTTAGAGAACCTAGTTCTCCACTTGCTGAAAAAAATACAGCAACTGAGAATGTCCAGGCCTTCATTTTCGTGAAGATACTAACGAAAAGTGAGAACTGATTCTATTTCTTTAAGGGGAATTTGCTTGTTAAATTTCTAATTTTCGCTTCATCAAACAGCAGGTGAGGATTTTCTGGCAAATATTTGGAATCTAAGATCTCAGCATATGGAGTTTAATACCATATCCTTAAAAGAAACTCTTTGTAAAAGCTCCTTTCAGATTTCTATTTTAAAGGAAAACAAAGAAAAGTTACAGAAATTCCTTTACTTTCGAAAACAAAAAGGAAGTTGCCAGTATTCCGTACCTCCAAAAGAAAAACTAGTTACAGGGACTTCTCATATATTGTAGGGCTTATTGTGATGTAGTAGTTTAAACCAATAGTGGGCACAAAAACAGCTTTCTCGATTTTAAAAAAACAAAGCCAAGTGGAAACACGGTATGATATAGTCAAAACAATCAATGGTGGATCCACGAGGAGAGGGGTGGGGACGACCTCTCCCCCATGGTTGTCTTTTACCTAAGCTCAGTTGGTTTAGTGATACATAGCGCTCCCTACAAATGATACAGACGTTACCGTCATGTACCTCTTATCATTCAAGTGCACTAAACGGGGTAGCTAATACAACGTCATTTACCTGCTAAGTGCTGGAAGTGGGGGAACGCTGTTACCCTACCTCTTAAAATTACATCCCCTGTACAGTTTTGAGTACTTTTCTTTTTTCAATGGTACAGAATTATACACTGGTGTAAACAGAAATGACGGAAACAGGTATCTGAAGCAATTTTATTTTTATTTATTTATTTATTTGTTTGTTTGTTTTTTTAATCTCTATCAATCATACTGCGCTAAACGAAAGTCTCCATAATGCATATTTTATCTACCTCTTCTGCTGTGTTTATGTTGTCCTACGTAAACAAGATTCGTTCCGAAAACGCTATCATAAGGGTAGCTTTTAATGTGTGACCTTTGTGACTCGCATACAGCCGATTCAATCTCACCAACGAGTTACATTCCCCTCAATCACTGACCCTTCGCCCTTATCCTTAACCTTCGGACTGACCCTTCATCATTGTAGGCGCACTTAAATTCGGTTGGTGAAGGATGGAAATTAGCAAGCAATAACGTAACGTTTTATCAAAGTGGTAGAATGCAGCAAATTCAATCCAAATGTGACCCACGTATACGTCCAAAGTTCTTATTGTAGGTTAGGTTAGACCTTTTTCACCTCAAACTATAAAAAGGACTAATGAATTCAGATAAAACCCACCTTTCTTCTTCTCTTTCATTTTCTTTTCTATTTTGTCAGGTGAATTGCCCAATCTCTCTGAAAGTGATCGATTACCCGACTCCAGCATTTGATCAAATTCATCTCGTTCATCGTCATCTATTTTCTTGGCCTAAAAATATAGAAAAGAAAAAGAAAATGCAATAATTAGGAGAAAAAGTACTTTAAACATGCACTCATTATCAGATCAAACGACAAATAATTATAAAACATAATGCTCTAATTACTGTAAAATATTGAACGGTCCTAACAAATTTTACTCTGCTGTGTCGTTAAGCTTATCAATAAGGGAGAAACGCAAATAGCTGTAGAAAAGATGCACAAAAGGAAAACTATTTCACAGCTATGATACACAAAGTGTGAAAAAGTGCATGAATCGAACCCGGAATCTTCGGCGTACCGTGCCGATGCGTTAACCACTACCTATCCAGTCCGCTCCCGAACAGCCAATACGCTCTCTCACCTCTTAAGTCGGTGCTCTTTCACCCAAACTCATTGTTTGTATCATAACTTCCTGTTGTGCTTGAGCAATTCAGTGTCCATATTTAGAACACCTCTGACGGTTGTATTATAATTATATTAACGAATTTTTAACACACCAACTCCTCTTAAATGCAAATTTAATGGTACATAAAGAGTGACTCGGATCTGGGATCTCTGCTTGCCGAACAGCCACACTCTCCCAGCCTTTAAGTCGGTGTTCTCTCAACCAGACCACATGGGTTCTACCACAATTTCATGTTGTGCTTGGACAATCCAGTGTCCATATTCAGAATACCTTTGACGGTTGTACTACCATTACATTAACGAAAGAAGGAAGCAACAGATTTTTAACATACCAACTCCTCTATGGTATGTTAAAAATCGGCTGCTTTTTCATTTCGTTAATATTCCATAGCTGTTTTGCATCTCTATGTACATCTCCAAATCGTCTTCACTTTACAGCTTGACCCAGTAATAAGGAGAAGAAAACGATTACGACACAAGAACGTTTTAGGTAGCCACATACAACGTATCAACAATGTCAACGTATTTGATCTTTAGTGTGCTGTAACTGTTACAGATTTGACAATTTGTTAAAATATCAATTATAATTTAATTCTTATACACATGTTTAAGGATAAGTACTAGCAATGGGTACAAAAACAGGTTTACGGTTTTTAGAAAATATAAATCCGGTTTAAGAGAGCTTAAAAAATGACTTGGTTTTCTATCAAAAAGTGGATTTGCTTCTAAAACCGAACGGGTTTTGGAGAAGATCGAATTTCTACAAACCAGTTTCCGCTTTATACAAGGGGCGTTCGGTATGCTCTAATACTGACCCCCTTCCTTCTCATGTAGGATCATGATTTTAACATGTGTAGGAAGTAGACATCTTATGATGACTTTATGCCGCAGTGCAAGTTATTTAACCACGTACTTTCTTCTTTGCAGGTGTTTGCAGTAGAGCATCTGTAAGAACTCTGTGAAAATGGAAAATAGTGAGGTTCGTGCGGTTATCAAGTACCTGCAATTGAAAAACTTACAGCCAAGGGAAATTCATGACGACTTGGTACAAACATTAGGACAGTCTGCTCCATCACATCCCACAGCTGCGAGATGGTGCCGTGAGTTCAGATGTGGCAGACAATCATGCGAAGTTGTCCATGCAGGTGGGCCACCAGTAACAGTGACCACCGAAGAAAACATTACGAAGATCCTGGACATGGCTATGGCAGACAGACGAGTTACCATCAGGTGTTTAGCAGAGAGTATAGAGTTATTAACCGGCACAGTTCATAGCATCTTGACCAATAATTTATGTATGAAGAAAGTCTCGGCACGATGGGTCCCGCGAAACCTGAATGCTGACCAGAAGAGGAGCAGAGTGACATTTTCAAGGCAACATTTGGACAGGTATCGTGCAGATCCACAGGACTTTTTGACACGATTTGTGACAGTGGACGAAACATGGGTCCACAACTTTGATCCCGAATCCAAACAAAGCTCAATGCAATGGAAGCACACCAGCTCCCCAACCCCGAAGAAATTTCGTGTTCAACAGTCAGCCAAAAAGGTTACGGCAACTGCTGCTGGTGGATTATCTGGAACATGGAACCACAATGACGGGTCAGTATTATGCTGACCTTATACCAAAATTGCGAGCTGCAATAAAGAGCAAGAGACGAGGAATGTTGGCGCGTGGAGTGTTGTTGCTCCAGGACAATGCCCCCGTTCACAAGTCCGGTGTAGCCATGGCTACAATCCATACAGCAGGATTTGAATTGGTGCATCCCCCTTATTCACTCGACCTAGCCCCAAGTGACTTCCACTTGTTTCCACATTTGAAGCAGCATCTCCGTGGACAGGTTTTCCGGGATGACAATGCCGTCATGGATGCTGTTAAAAACCATGTTGTTAAAACGTGGTTGCAGGAGCAAGGAGACATCTTCTTCCAACAAGGTATAGAAGCTTTGGAGCGGCGATGGACTAAGTGCATTGACAGGGCAGGGGATTATGTTGAAAAATAAACATATTTTCATTTCCATCATATTTTGCTTTCTTGGTGAGTACTAGAGCATACTGAACGACCCTCGTATATATATGAAAACCGGTTTTGTCCATCCCTAGCAAGTACATTTACCAAGAAAAGATTCAAGAGTACCTACGACATTGTTAACGTGTTCAGAATAATCATAAAATCTGTCGTTCTTTCATATACATCGCCGAAAAAGGAAAAAACTCTACAAAACAGCCAGTGTATGAAGAGGTCTTACTTCAATTTTAGAACTCGTACATGAAAAATGCAAAATATGTTTATATAAGTGCGATATTTCTGCGAGTGACAACCTGGAGATCAAAGCCACTGAAACAAGTGGTTGGAACGATACGGAAAAACAACTTATTGAAGCAATCAACGAAGAAAGTTTGTTCCAGAACAAATTTATCTCGCTTATATCCTTAACAATTAAATTGGTTTACTTTTTTCGATCAGGGGAAAAGAATGCTAGTTTAATCAAATAGCAAACAATTACATTCATTGCCGGATGAGTCTCTCACGTGGAAATAATTAAAAAAAAAGTAATCATACTCTAGCAAACAATACTGACTTTACAGTTACGAACAAGAAGAAATCGAGATCAGTCTCAGACAAGAAGTGGAAGCAGTAATCAACGCTTAGAGTTCACGATTGCGAACACACTTCAGGAATAAGATATGGTAACACAGATTTGACTTAAGTTAAAATCCTATTAATTTGTTTTATCTCACTCAAATATCTTTGTTTAACGTCGCACGATTATGCCTTTTAGGCCAAAGGAGAAGTATGGTTAAGACAAGCGAATGATGGAAAGAAAATGTGGGAGGAAACGGGAGTAACCTCAAAATAACTCATGAACACGATGCTGCTACCTCATTCACGTGTATATATGAAGGGTAAGGGGGGAAAAGAAGGAATGTCACAAAACTGTAATTTCGAGAAAAACGTTTTACTATTGAAAGCCGCGTACAAAATGAATAGGATTAGTCAAATCTTTTGCCCGTTTCCTTGGACATTTCTACATCTACGCATGCATGGTATATACAGGCAAATAGTACCAAGAGTCATCAACATATAGGGCAAAGCACCCGTTAAAGCACACACACATGGACATTCCTTGTTTTCCCCTTATCCTTTATATTATATATATATATATATATATATATATATATATATATATATATATATATTCAGTAATAATAGTACAAAACTGACCAAAGCACTCAATATACGAGGAAACACCCAAAAATAAAAAAAATAACCGGAATCGTACTACTGCCCATCGCGTACTTGTAGTAAAAGCTTGCGCCGCTGTGATAGGACCTCTCATGAGTAAGTATGCCAAGTGGTGTCAACCGACAACGATGCGTGTGGTTTCTCTGCTAGTTCTGTGTGTGTGTGTCTGTCGTGCACTTGTCATACTGAAACGAAGAAATCACAGATTCTGAGGAATAACGTGCAGTTGTGAAGTTTTCTTACTCGGTAAGAACGCAGCAGAAACTGTTGTGATGATGCAAACAATTTACAAAGAACATGCTCCGTTCTTGCCGAATAAAAAACAAATCCTCCAAGCCACACGTCGTTCGTGAGATTCTGTCATTTCTTCGTGTCACGAATGCACTAAAGACATACACTCAGAACCACACACATCGTTGGGGGTTGACGTCACTGGGCATACTGACTCAGAAGTCCTCCCACAGCGCCCTAGCGGCGCAATCTCGTACTACAATTATACGATGTGCAGGAGTACAATTCCGATTATTTTTGGGTCCCCTCTCGTATATTAATACTTGAGTAACAGTTTCAACAATGTAACATCGCTTTCATCAGACACGTTATGAAAAATGAATCCAAGAATAAATACTCAAATATACGCAAAAATCGAAAGGAAGACACGCCCACACTTCCCAGAGCCAAGCAAGTTTACCCTTCACTTTTCACATCCATCTGTACAAACGTAAATTTTCAACCTTTAACTGTGAATATTTTTAAACTGACAACGAACAAGATATATATATATATTTTCTTTATTTCTTTCCTTTCTTATTAATTTTATTTCATTGAAGGACTGGTTACGTTTATGAACCGTACGAACATTCTTTCCCCTCTAGTAGTAATAACACGTCTGTAAAATCATCTATGTACCTTGCACATTAATATACCTGGCAATGGACTTTGAAGTGGACTACAACCCAAATGAGATCAATACAGGTAACACTTAAATAAGAAATCCAGGAAAAATACACAAGGTATTCTTTTCCATATTAATCACCCTACGGTTTCCTTTAATAATGCTATCAGTTGACCTAACAAAACTTCGAAAGAACTAAACTGAATTCACAGGATAGAAGAGATTTCTGGTTTATTGTATATTCAACACTTACCCGTTTGCCCTTATTTTCTTTCGCAGCTGCAGCTTTCTCCACCTTCTTCCTGAGTTCGGGATCAATTCTGGGTTCAACTCTTCGACCCATTGGAGAGGGCATGGTTTCTTCACTTGCAGTGGCCTTTTTCGCTCGACCTTTCGCTGTCAACTTCACGATCTTCTTTCCAGCTGCTCCTTCGGCTGCCTCCTCACGTTCTTGAGCTTCCAGTTTATCAAGCTACGGAACACAAGAAGATCAATGACTATTTTATAGATGCACGCCTTTGATTACACTTATGTCTTGTTCGTGAAGCTCATTCAAGAGTTTTAAAAACAGATACTTATATTTGTCAAGCGTGGTGAACTCAGACGATGTTAAATAGATCAACGAAGTTTTCTACATTATAATAAGCAACTTTCATTACAAACACATTAAATAAATGATGAAAACCTTTCTTAACACTTTACTTTAAAAAAATATTGTCATTTATAATGACAGAAATCCAAGAAAACGTTTCAACAAAACAGATAAGAACAAAATTTCAAAATAGAATAACAGGAGCCAAAAATTTACACAAGAAGTGAAGAGACTAATAAAGATTTATTTATAGGGCAAGCACATCAAGATCTGTAACGAGTTAAGAGAAATATAGGATATGCCTGGCAGAGGTTCAGGAAGTTATGAGGCTTGTTAGGAAAGTAAAGATACAAATACATTTGCACGTTAGGGGAAAAATATGCACCAAAGTTAATACTGGCACTAACCTTGATACATATGACGAGGACATTTGTCAGTGCTGCGCTGAGTCTTGTGCGTGGAGCACGTGTTGAAAATGGAAGTGGCAATACCGAATCCCATCTGGTGTGAAGTGCCTCCTGCACAAACAATTAAGCTGAAACATACTGGCAGACTTCGGCGTACAATTAAAAGCAAACGGAGGGACATGCTGTCACGTCAAATCCGCTTTATTCATGACAACGCCCATCCCTGATAAATTCCGTAAATGTCACCAAGGAGTTCTCTGTACATTTTCAATACGATATCTTTGAACATTCGTCTGGCACCCATCTGTGTATTTAAAGAGACATCTTGGTGGAAAACACTTTGACCAAGAGGATGAACTCAGGAAATAGCTCACAATGTGGTTCCAGATGCAGGAGCCAGAATTTTATGATGCTGGGGTACAAAGCTTGTTCCACCTGTACCAGTTTAGCTTTCTTTGCGTCCAACACATTTCTTGTATACCTTATTTTTCATTTGTATGTTTACTTTTTTGACAAGTCACGTAGATAGGAAGGGAGCGGTGAAGACCGGAAATTTTCCTATTTTCTTGTTCTTTCTTTTTATGGGGAAGACAATAAAACTCGACAACTAGAAACAATTTCTCATTCACAAACGAATATCAACAAGTAAAACGTATTGAATTTGTTTATGATATACTTTCCCTTATTACTCTTGAAAGTCGGCGGTACGATATTATTGCTCTAAAAGTACATACTCCAACAAAAGATAAGGACGACGATATAAAAGAGAGTTTTCAAGAAGTAGACCGTGTATTTGACCAATACCCGCGACATCATCTGAAAACTCTATTAGGACATTTCAACAGAGATAGAACAAGATATTTTCAAACTGATTATAAGGAAAAAGTCTGCATAAAAACAGTAATGACAACAGCGTTACGATTGCGAATTTCGCAACATCCAAAAACCTTATCGTCAAAAGTACAAATTATCACATAGGAAAATTCATGAATATACTTGGACTTCACCAAATAGAAAAACAAAATCAAATTGATCACGTTATAGTAGACAGAAGATAAGTGATATTCGGTTGTTTGGAGGAGTTTACTGTGATACTAATCACTATCTGGTAATATCGATTATAAGAAATTTTCGTTGAAAAAAGGATATAATGATCCTATTGCAACGGAGAGTTAAATAATAATAATAATAATAAAAATAAATAAAGGAGGATCAGGTGAGAGGGTACTATCAGATTGAATTAGGACAGATTCTTGGTTGTAGAAGATTTAAAATGCACTTGTATTGAGAATACTTCGGTTAAAATTGAGTATAGAATTAAAATTTCGGCTCAAGAAAAATTGGGGTACGCGGAAATATATAGAAACAAGTCATAGTTCGACCAGGAATGTACTGAACTAGCAGAGAAAACAGGCAGAATAGCGTTGGCTACAAAATCCGAACGATAGAACTGCTCAAAATTTAACTGACATCAGGCGGAAAATTTTCAAAACTTTATTCAAAAGAAATTATTATATTTTTTGAAAGCTCAAGTTGTTATGTATATATTTTCCAGAAATTAGCGTTGCTAAAATTGTCTTAGTTTTGAAGAAATATGCAAAGTAAGGAAACCAGAAGATTCCAACTAACTTTGGAAGTAATGGAACGGGTTGAAACAAAGTAGTTCTGCGCAAGCTCTATCAGATAACACCTAGAACGTTACACTGCGTTGTCCTATTTCCCCCTACTCTTCCCTATTAGATGGATTGAACCTTCCAGCTTTTCATGTCACTTTTAGTTTAACGTCCCACAATAACGCCCTTTTAGGCTAAGGGAACGATTAAAGCAAGTGAGTGATGGGAGAATTGGTGGAATTAGAAAGTGGGAGGAAACAGGAGTACCCCCTAAGAAAACCCACGAACAAGGCGTTATCCACCACAAACTTACTTGGGGGTATCGAACCAGGGACCCCACGCGCTAGAGGTAAGCGCTCTATCACTGAGCCACCGTGCCCTTTTTTCATGTCACTGAATTAAGAGCCTGTCGCATATTTCAGGTGTGCCCTCGTAAAATACGCGAAACACACTTCGGACCTACCCCCACCATCCTTTGATTGAGCAAACTCTCCCTTCGCTTAGGGAAAAGTGAATGACCTCAGCTGTGTTGCCAATATGTCATTCAGTCGTTTGATCTTGACAAGTGAAGATCGTAGGCTACTTAGAATAGCTAACAAGACTGGGCACGGCGAACTCCGTGAAATAATTCATTGTGGCAACGCTTCCGCATCCAACAATTGAAAAATCTCGGCCACGGCAACTTGCCCTTCCTCTTTCGAGGGAGTACAGGAAACACATCGACAGCAGCGCCAGAAGGCGCATAAGTTAAAATAGAAAGGTTCTAACTACTTGTTAATGAATGTTCGTGTTAATATACGACTTACCGCTTCCATTAAAACTTCGAGATCTTCTCTCCACAACTGAGATGGTGATTTCGCTTGCAGTGTTCGAAGTTCCTGCTGTTTGTCATCACGCTTCTTCAAGAGCTCGTCCTTCTTTTCTTTTGTGAGGTTCCACATCGGCATTCCTAACAAGTAATCGAAGTCAGGGCCTGTCGTGGTTTCCTCTTCTTCTGACTGAGAATTAGCTTCTTCCTGTAAGTGAAGAAGAATTTTGTCTTAATAAATATGTATTTTAAGTCACGCTCAAATGCATTCCACCAAAATACATCAACGCTGTGTGAACAGCATGCTGACTAATATTACATTCTTTACCAAATATAACAATAGAACTACTTAAAGGAACTACTATAGGTTTGTATGGTCCTTTGTCGAAAATTTAACAGTTACTAGTATGAGAGGTATCCTTATTTTGATAAGATCTCTGTGAATATGCCTTCTGATTTCCTTCGAGAGGTGGAAATCTGGGAAGTTCTCGGCGGTTTCATAATGTTGTCCAGGTATCAGATGTCTGATCACGAGTTCTGGATATTTCTCAGAAACTACAGAACATCCTCCCCACTTCTTTTACGTTTTAAACATTGGGTCAGTACCAACATCAAATGTAAATCATATAATTACAAACAAACGTATTATATATATATGTTTGACTTATTCAATATATAAGGTATACAAGGCTTCGATTCTCCGGTAGGTAGTTCGGATCCTACCTAAAGCTGTAGGTCCGTGTCTCCTGAAAGGGACGCTGAACTCAAATCAAGCCCAAAATAAGGTATAGACTTTGGTGTGGGAGACCTGGGTTTGATTCCCGGCGGGAGCTCATGTGGTTCGAATCTTATATAGCCTCGCTGCTGAAAGGACGCTAAACAGAAATGAACTCAACCAAAATAAAGTATATAACATGATCGTGGAAAAAAAGTAATACTAACATAGAAGTTGAATGAAAATTCATGATTCTGGATGTCCTATTACTAGTCTCTTTTAGTGGCCAGTAATTATTCAATCGGAATGACACTGGGAGACGTTTTAGTATATTTCAAAGTATCTTATATTACTTGAACAAGGGAGGTGAAACTAGCACTTTATCACGACTTTTTTAAAATTCCCCATAGCGTCCATTTGCTTGCAAATAACGATTGTATGAAATTTGTTTGATTACAAAAAACACTGTATATCGACAAGCTTTGTATAAATTCGCAAACTGACGACAATACTGACAAAATAAGTTTCTATCATGACAGTTACTAAACGTCTTAATGAATTGGTGGAATAAGAATGTGGGAGAAGCGGGGAAAATCTGATGTATCAAACAAACAAAAACTGGGTTTCTTGGCATTTAATAAAATTAAATCATCAAAGAGGGAAAAACTTAAATCCATCGACGAGACAATGAGATTTATATTATCTACGATTCCTTCGCGGATCAGCCAATTATATGCAGTTAAGGAGACACAAGTAGTAGCGCATGCAAGGTGATGGGGTCGGATTTAACCACTCCCCTCGATTAAGATATGTACTAATAAACGTTTACGGGAGGTTAAAAAGTCCCTCTTCCCTCGACCAACTTCTGCATTCGCTACTGGGCACAAGTATCACACAAAGTATGAATACAACTATTGACTTTTAAAATCTTATAAAATGGGATTTTCTTGCATTTGCTACAGTAGCACAACTTCATATATGGAGCTTAAATCCATTGCACTTGTCTGCCATAATAATTCCTGTTCATAAATTATGCACGACTCAATTTATGCATTGAATGCATGACTCAATTTGTGTAATATTTATTTATTTGTAAGACTAGGAACAGCGATCAGTCAATACATCACTGTGTCAAAATCATACACTTCTACATTTAGAAGAATACATATTAAGAAAAAGGAGAATAAAATGTTCGCATACACTATTACAAACTGCTGTTATATGTAAACGTGTGATAGTGCAATTATATATTCAGGGTTGCCAGGAATTTTTCAAATCAATTTTCCCTAACAATTCCAGGTTTTTCAGGCAAGATCTATTATTTTCCAGACATAATTTCTTCCTCCAAAGAATCAATGAATGGAAAACTCTCCACAACATCCACCCACTGCCTTCCATTCACTTTTTTTTTCCTTTTGTAAATACATAATTAACAAGATTTAAATCTTTCATCACAATAAAATTACAGTACCGTACTTATGATTGCAGTTTACATAAATCATTTCTGTTATGGAATTTTACACTAAACAAATCACTACTGCATATTTCCTTTGTTTCCACACTTCTCTACCTTAGAGATGCTTTCAAGGTCTCAATTTCATGTTCCAAATTTTGCATTCAATGAAAGTCTCCCATAAAAGTTTTGTTTCCTTTTTACCTAAAATGGTAATCTGATCAGCTATGAGCTTATTTTCCCTTTTCTTCAATTCGTTTGCAGTAGTTTTCGCCCTTTTCCTTTGCATGGCTTCTCCATAACGTGCATATGATCCACGTACGTACTGAAGCATTTTTGCCTATATAAATAGCAAGGGACCCTCCAGCATATTGTATAGTATCATGAACAACTCGTAAACTCAAAGATTTTTTATACATATTTTCTACCAGCATGTCATTGTTAACTCAGAAATCCTTCTCAACGGAAGTATTTCCATGGGAAAGGACAAGTAACATTGTAATTATGTCCCACAAATCAACGAATTCACAATTATCAAGTAAATTGCAATAAAAGACATTTAACTATCTGTGTATGCATTAAATGATTCGAATTCCTTCTCTTCTATTACTGAAACACGTTATTTTCTCAGCTTTGGCAGCTACAACTATACTCTTATTATGGAGTTACTCAAGAACATTTTACATGGTCCCTTCGCTTACACTTTGGTTAGGACAAATTTTATTTAGAATAAGACATGACAGATTTTGTACTATTTTGTGTTTTAATGGCCACTTTTAAATGATTTTTGAAGTTCTTTTTTAAAAAAATTAATGTCATCAATATACAAAATTCCCTGACATTTCCAGGTTTTCAGGTCGCTTGATATATATGCTTTTATTATTATTATTATTATTGTTCACTCGTACTTGCACTGCGAAACAGGTTAGGTCATATGTGTTTTGAGAAGGAGATCGTCAAGTTGATGGTAGACATGACGTCATATGTATGGCTTTCAAGAATACAATGCAAGACTTATTTTGTTCTCTCGCAAATGCTGTCTAGAAGACTTTCCTCTCCTTATTTTTTTAGATATCAGAAAATATTTGGCATACGCATTGGGCGCACTGTGAGATCTGTACGTAAACACATTGCCGGTCCAGACGAGCCTAAACTTTTGATCAGCGATTTTTATTATTATTATTATTATTATTATTATTATTATTAATAGAAAAAAATCCATTTTCCTCGAATACCCTTTCTCATGTATATGATACGGACATACGAATGGTACCATTTGGAAGGTTACTTTATTCTGAAGAGAGTGAGGTACGAACATGATCCTAGGATAAATAGTGATAATGCAGTGACTGCTTGATTGAAAGCCTAAAATTTTCCTTAAAAATCCCAAAAGGGATAATATACTTCATTCGGTTGTCTTGTTCTAACATTAGAACTTGCAATAAAATCTTTTCTATTATCTAAGTCCTGAACTGTTTATTACTGCGATCGAGCATTGTGTTGTTAGCACATCCATCCATAAAGGGCGACTTTAAGGATAGCTACCTATAGCCCATATCCCATACACATAATCGAATTTTTGAATTGTTTCTTACAATAGATGGGTAAGAACAATTACCTTGAACGAATTCGTTAATGAAATCAATCCGTTAACGTATTAACGGATAACGGTGACTATCTATTGTAATGAAACCATGAACTGAGAATTTAAAAACTAATGACATACGCTAAAGGTACTGTTCAGGAATTTTTCTTCCAGTTGGTGGGGTAATGTAATGAAACCATGAACTGAGAATTTAAAAAATCATTTTTTCATAAAAAATATAATGGCAATTTGGTAGGTGAAGATGGAACTAAGTTTTCTGTAATATTTTAACTTTTGGATACATGCATCACATTATTTTTAAAACTTACAAGGACAGTACTTGTAATCAAGAAATCGTTGGAAGCAGAAGCAAAATAGTCAAGAATCACCTGTAGTCAAATAACATTGCTTGTCAGTAGTAATTAACAATTTGGATAAAATCACAAAAAAAGATGAAAGCAAACCTCAGGGTAAATTGAAATTCAAAAAAACTTATTTTTACATCATTAAATAACAACAATATTTTCAGAAAATGTAATTTGGACTTTCCTAAGATTTTGTACCTTAATTAAAGAGTGTGAAATTAAACTAATGGTTGCAATCTCTTATTGTCATAAAAAGACAATATTTTATTAATGAAACAACTGACTTACAATGGTAGTATAGTGGAAATTTTTGTAACAATATAAATTATTTAACAGTAAACATCCAAGAGTACTGAATACAGATTATCAAATTAGTCCAGCATCGCAATGGAATGGTCTGTACGAAACTACAAATGCCGCAAGAAAAGCCCCTGCATTCCCAGAGGCCTAGTTGCAAACTTGGTCATTTTATATGGACTATTGTCCTTGTTTGCCTTAATTACTTTTCTTTTAACTTTGCCAAAAGCCAAAAAATTTACAAAATCTTAGGAAAGTCCAAATTACATTTTCTGAAAATATTGTTGTTATTTAATGATGTAAAAATAAGTTTTTTTGAATTTCAATTTACCCTGAGGTTTGCTTTCATCTTTTTTTGTGATTTTATCCAAATTGTTAATTACTACTGACAAGCAATGTTATTTGACTACAGGTGATTCTTGACTATTTTGCTTCTGCTTCCAACGATTTCTTGATTACAAGTACTGTCCTTGTAAGTTTTAAAAATAATGTGATGCATGTATCCAAAAGTTAAAATATTACAGAAAACTTAGTTCCATCTTCACCTACCAAATTGCCATTATATTTTTTATGAAAAAATGATTTTTTAAATTCTCAGTTCATGGTTTCATTACATTACCCCACCAACTGGAAGAAAAATTCCTGAACAGTACCTTTAGCGTATGTCATTAGTTTTTAAATTCTCAGTTCATGGTTTCATTACACTATAGTACATATCTCATAAATGTAAGCGAATTATTGAATTCTGTTTTCTGCAACAGATAGCTGGAACAATTATCTCGGTCGAGTTAACCCTTTCAGACCTGAGTTTTTGTTTACTCTCCGGTGTTATTGTTATTTTGAATTATTATTCTTTATGACTTAACAAATGAAATACAACCGTCAATTCGTTTGCGGATGTCATATTTAGAGAATTATGGACGAAACATTTTGCGTGCATTAGGGTTGAAATACGTATGTAAAATAAAAATGGGATTAATCGAACACATCATTGTGATCTATATAGTTTAGAAACTCAAAATACATCACTAAAACAAAAGGAAAATTTATTGCAAATAGCTTGTTTCGCCAAGAATAAAACAGCCTACGTGGGTGAGCTTTGTCCATTGTGATAGCTCCTGCAAGTAGTCTACAAGAAATGTGCATTGCTTCCTGACAACAGATTAAAATACCACAAAAATAGTGGAAAATGATTTAGAAAAGTTCAAAGAATTCTGACATAAAAACCCAGCCATTTAGAATCCTCCAGAGTAATTATATTAAGCGTAAAACTTAATGTACACAAATGTGACCACCAGGTCTGAAAGGGTTAAGTAGTTAACGTCTTAATGGGAAACGGTGTCTATCCGTATCCTACACATGGAAAGATTTTGCGCGATCTTCTCTACTGTCTTTACCAACTTATTTATAATATGATGCTGATTACAATACGCAATTACATTAATACTGTTACATATTACATATTACATATTACATTAATACACCTCCTCGTCTGAAGCGAAGCGATGGGCTCCTTGGTGCTCCTTCGAATGCGGGAACAGCTGAAAGTCGTTTGAAGCGAGACCCAGGTTGTGGGGAAGATAGTCGATGATGTCCCTGCGAAACTGCTTTAACAGCGTAGTGATCTTATGGGCTAAATGCGACACCATTCTGTTACATGTTGAGGAGACATTACAGTCTCTCAGTTCGCAAGACCAGTTTTCCAAACAAGTCACCATTTGTGTTTACATACAACTAGCGCCGTTTGTGACGGGTGGCTGAAACTGCACAGGTGTCAACTCCATGTATTAAAATTACCACATATTCCTCATTCCTCTATAACAGACAAAACTGCAGAAATATCGGCCCTGTAACCTTAGTTTCTGATCTTACCTCGTAATACGTTTTTGAAGACAATTCCTTTCCGGTGTCCGTGTTGAGTAATGACTCATAATTTATGCTATGCCGCAAGTAGAAAAAGGTTACGGAATACTGGTCTAGAGGAAACAAGTCACCACAAAATAAAAGCACAATGATGAATTCATTATTGAGAATAATGGAATTCCCCGTTACTTGTCCATATTTCAATATCAGAAGCATTACAATTTAAGCTACTTTTTCATCAACTATGTTACAAAATTCATGCCAATTATTATTCAAATTACTCACAAAATTTACTCATTCACTCCAGGCCAGTCTTTTGAAACTACTCTGAATTAAATCTTCAACTAGATACACACAAAGAAACTCTTATATAACATCAAACATTTATCAGTATATTAATTTTACTTCAACATTTCAAGCACTATTTGTAGGAATGTACCATGCATATGAAACAAACATACATACAGTATTTTTTACATATTTTTTCTTGCTTACCATTCCTGAGTCCTTGAAACGAGAAAATAAACAATAAAACAAAAATAAACATGTGGGATGGTATAGACTACTAATGTAACTTGACTTTACATATAAATAATTAATACTTTCCAAGTTTATAAAACAAGAAATATACCTATTTATTTCCATATTTCAAATCTTCACTTTGAGGTCCACTTTCTTTCACAATAATACTCGTGAATGATTGTTCTACACTCTGTACATATTCATGATTACTTCTGACTAAAGCTTTCAAGATATCTACAACTAAGTTTTATTATCATCAAAATTATAGTAATTCGTTTTTTACCTTTTACAATTATATTATTTGTTAATGTAGTGCGATGGTGTTATTCAACCAAAATATACACCAACCCTTCATTTTCAGTCTTGAATTCTTACCGCAAACATTTTAAGTTATTCTCTGCGACGTGAAACTAAAGTTATATTCTATTCTACCATACTAAACCAAACATCAAGCAAAATCAGAAACGAATTGAAGAGTTCAAAAACATGTGGATATTCGTGTTACGAAGGAAGTGTACGTTATGAAGTATTTAACGTAACAGGGACACGGCCCAATCATAAATGTAATGATGATAATTACAACTCGTAGCTTCTGTAGAAAGGGAAACTTTACGATGTTACCTTGTACTGTTCATCAAACTGTTTATCAAACGAGGTGGAATGATCACGTTTGTAAAATCTTTACAGATATCAAGTAGTTTTACTTTCTTTGTGTTTACTTCTTTACAGAAAATCTTAAATATTCATTAGAACAGTGATCGCCAGCTCGCGGGGACATTTTCGGTAGATCGCGTTAACGCCCCGGCTGGCAAGCGGTAAAAGTCGCTAAACCTAGGGTATCGATTTCCAGAAAAGCTTGCTGATGACAAAAGATTCCCATCCTTCTCATTAAAGTTACTGTCTGATTAAAAAAAAAAAAAATCTGTTATTACATTTGTTCTTTATTACTAACTATAATTTAATTTATTTCTTATGTACAATTCAATTTCAGTTTCCTTTTGTTATATACAGTTTAATTAAAATTGGTTTCATATTTACTAGAAATGTAAATTTATAGGCAATAAACAAATGTAAGATTAAAAAAAAAAAAAAAAAATCCTAGTTCTTTTGGTTGGTAGCTCGCAGTAGGATTTAAAAACTATACGGTAGCTTAGAAGCTTCATAACTTTGGTGACCACAGCATTAGAAAGTATGTCATGTACACTCATGTCCAAAATTATTGTCGCATATCTATAAATATGTTGTTGTAGAAATATAATTTGATAACGAATTCGCCCGAAAAGTATGTGTATAATCGGCAAAGACATGTATGTGGCAAATTTCATGTCAAAAGAGCAGTAAATAAAAAGGAATGAAACGAAAATAAAACTTTGTTCTCCATTTAGCAACATTTTGTTTTACTCATTCTAATTTTCGTATTTATAATTCTTTTCCTATGAAATTTACCACAAACATACACTTCCCGATTATACACATAGTATCAGTATTAAAAGTACTTTGCAAAAGCATTATCAAATTATATTCTCACAAGAAAACAGCTATAGATATGCGACAATCATTTTGGACATGAGAGTACATCCAAATGTTGCCACCAGATTATGTGCGCCGAGTGGTGGCTCTGAGCATGCCCGAAGTTTAGTCAAAACTGACAATGTTCTGAAATGGAGGAGACGAATTGCGAAAAGCGTGAGTACGTCAAAAGTATCAGTTTTCCGCGGCAGAAATGTATGGCAACAGCGGTTCAGTTATAACTGGAAGTTTGCGAAGAAGTACCTTTAAAAATAAACAAATAAAATTAAATGGCACTTTTCTTGAGTACCTTTAAAAAATACAATTCGCAATAGACGGTCATCGAATATAGGCCGGGGCCACCTGTCAACTTCGTTATGAATAAAGATACAAAAAAGGAAACAGTACAGATGTTGGAAATAGGTCGTTTTTAGTCTAAGATGCCATTTGCCCTTTACACTGATAAAGCACCCAATATTTAAAACGCAACGATGCCAGTTCAGCAGATTGCTTCCTTGGGCCCTTGCTATTAAGTAATTTTAGTAGTAAGAGATTGAAAATTTCTATTGTTTTAATACATTATAAACATATGGTGAATTAATATTTTACTTATAATTACCAATGACTACTTTATTGGTTGAAGAAAAAAACGAAAATAAAAGTCTGACTCGAATGGGAATCGAACCCGGGATTCTTTGCACTTGAGTCTCAGGTTCTTCTCACTCTGCCACGCCGTCACTTGATAACTTTTGCGCGTCTTACGATATATGCGGCGAGTAGAAAATTTTAAGACTTTTTTTTTCGGTTATTTTTGCCCATTGCGCTCTCCCAGTTTGTAATATTAACTCTTTAAATGTGCACTACCACCTCGCAAAAAATGGACCCGAAGTTCACTTACCAAGTCTGCCTTCTCCTTGTTAGAGATAGCGATCTAGAAAGTACAGAGATGGCACAGGTCTTCAATACGTAGTTGCTCGGTTCACACACATAGATGGCGCTTGTGTTCAAGATGTGAGCATTGTGCTGCGTGCGTTTAATAGAACAAGTGGCAGTTCTCGACTAAAACCTGGAGTGTTATTCAAACCGCGAACGGGTCGACATGCTATTCATGTACGGTCGTGCAGATGGCAATGGGCGTGAAGCTGTACGACTCCATCACGAGCGCTTTCCTAACAGACTTCAACCATCATATAGGATGTTTGCAGCAATTTAGTGGCGTGTGTGCAACGAAGACCGTATTACCTGTCTATATGGATGCTGGTCGACCCCGTCGTGTATGAATACGTTATTGATGAACTTATGTTGGAAAGAACTCGAAACCTTCAATGTCTGAATTTTACTTGATTACTATCTTCTTACCGTAGACTTTGCTCTAGAATAATGAATGTTACTATAAAAGAAATACGAAACAGTAACTTACCAGAACAGCATCTTTATTCTGTTTCAACTTCCACGCTTTGACGGGATCGGAGTCGTAGCCTTTGGCTACTAATTCTTCGATCATTAGTTTCTTTCTCTTATTTTCTACAACCAATATTCCATCACATTTTTCCAATATGAACCTGTACAAAAACAAAGCAGAAATTTGTTAATGGACCACTCGCGATTTTCGTCTGCATGTTAGATATTAGTACTTATCCTTCCTTTACGTTAGCTCCTTTAATCACTGATTAAATATTCAACTTTGACTAATACATCAACTTCGTCTTATCTAAGTACATCGTTCCTTCCATTTCGCACATTTTTAAACCACCTAATAGTACGATGAACCAATATTTTACATATAAATTTAAGAAGTTTTACTGCCGAATTCATATGTATGGGCAAAGTGAAGGAGAGAAAGTCGGAATAGGACGTAGTAAGCATGGATAAAGCAAGAGAATTCAAATAATTTTACCTACATTTGCTAAAATGATTGGCACCGTTGTCCACAGGGAACGGTAATTTAATGAAACAAACGGAACTACTAGCGAAGCAGATACCTTACCATTAACTGTGTAGTTTTGTAATGACTTGATAAAAGTTTTGGTTCACTGGTTTGCAACCCGTAGAAGAAAGTAACATTCAGGAATGTAATAAGATTGTTCTTATCGGATGTGGGTTATTTAGCATGTACTATGAACTGTATGCTTTGTGCTGCAAACCAAGAGTGGAAAGTCTGAACGGATTCTATAAAAAGCCCCATCCCCTATCAAGATGTGGCCGAAAAAAAACACGTACCGTACATGCGCATGTACAACATGCGCCTGGAAAACCCTTGAAATTGGAACATTGTTTTACGCCTGATCATGTGCTCGTGTTTTTTTAAAAAACATTGCGTGTTCAGTCCCTGGAAACGGAAAAACACAGGTAAACAAGGAAGAAGTGAACACCTAGTTTGTACCTGGAAAACCCATGTTTTGTACCTATAACCGAACGCAACATCTGTGGACTGCATGTTTTGCAACTGATCTTAACGTGTTTTCTCTTCAACAGCAGGTGATCATCCGCTGAACATTGCATGTAAAAGGAAGAAGACCAGTGCTATTCTAGCATTGTTCGAGAGCACTGAACATGCAATGTACAGGAATCGCAAACGTGCAGTGAGAGGGGAACTGGAAATAGGCGGTTCAGACGATACGAACACTACATTTTTCGATTAGTTAACACTGAATGCACAGGTCCCCTGTACATTGCCTGTAGTAAATGAGAAACCTGTACTGTTCACTAAAACAGTGCAGGTGCTGTACACTGAACCTTTTCAGTTTTGGTACTTCTGTCCCTCCTTCCACTGTACCTGGATCCGGTACAGGCCTATTACACATTCCTTTACAAGAACTGTGCCTACACTGTCTTTCTAAGAAATTTTCTTTCGTAATTCCACCCCAACTAATGTGTTCGAAATCCCTTTTTGCACAAAATACCACTTTCATCCTTACAGAAAACTATAGGTGACTAATTTCACTATAGTTTTCTATAAGGATGAAAGTGATACAATGTATGTGTTGGTACCGTTACATACGCAGACACGTTTTCACTAAATACCACGTGCTACACATAAACTTACATTCGCTGATCTGCACATGTCTGCAGCCTGCAACATTTTCTTCTGAACATTGCATGTACATGCGCGTCGCACAAGTACTGATCAGTCAATGTACAGTGCACACATGTGATTTCATGTCAGAACAAGAATTATTACATTCAAAAACAGGTGTTGTTTCCCGGATAAGTGCCTGTTTCTGTTCCAAACCATTTACTTTACACGTAACACCTGTAGCACATGAGCAAAACATGCGAAAACGCACTGTACATTGACTGTTTTCTCAAAAGTTTTCATGAGGGCAATTATGGGATATGGCATAATACCGTATATACCTTTTGGTGCGAACGAAATGCCCACTTTGACGTCTAGTGAGAAACTAACCTCGCCAGTACAGCATATGGATAGACTAAGATCTGGGTTTTAACCTCACAAACTGTACATCTACAGCAAATAGGCTGGGACACTCAGACAGATAGTTGTGCGTTGTTGAATAGGGTCATATCAAAGTGCAGCGTCCAAAATAAACACAATTATGAGGACTTTTCTTTACGACATTTCAAACTGGGTTATTTTCAGTAGTCGCAATGGGTGGCAAGATGAGCATCGTGCGTTTGGCATGGAGGAGTATACTCGTAATGGTGGTTTTGTAATTACTACTCAGCGGACTTGGTGATTACTACTCATTTCGCATTAGGTTCGGACTTGGCTGACATGATTCTGTTCCGGATAGAAAAAACTGTTCAAGTTTGGGTATCAAACTTTAGAGCAACAGGTTCTGCACTGAGAAAAAAATCGCCTGGTCGACCTCGGACTGTAACAATGCCGTAAAATGTGGCGCGTGTGAGAGCGTCCATCCAGCAATCTCCAATAATATTATATATATATATATATATATTAGTGCAGAACCTGTTGCTCTACTTCAATACATTTTTTATCCGTAACAGAATCATGGCGGCCAAGTCCGAACCGAATGCGAAATGCCCACTAACTTGTAAGTAGTAATCACCGAAGCACCATTACGAATAAACTTCTCCACAACAAATGCATGATGCTTACTACGTCACGCCACTGCGACTTCTGAAAATGGCTACTATACCACTATCGATCGATAACCCCTTCGCCACCGTATCTCCATCACAACTCACACAGTGTCCTCTTCAAATGCAGGTCTTTTTGCCGGACCCTGTATAATATGACCCCAAGTATTAGAGATGATTTATTAGAGACGATTTAGAATTTAAAAACAGCATAAAATATTACTGTAAAAATACTACAAAGGGGAAACATCAATGTAAAGCTCTTTTCAAGGTTTAAATCCTAGTCTTTATTACACTCCGTATTCAATATTGAGTACCTCGTGGAATAGTAATGAAAAAACATTAACTGAAAATTTAAGGTGTTTATCAAATCAAACCATAACAGAACATGTTACCATTACCTAAAACATCTGACCTTGAGTCACGCAACAGTATGGCACAGTCGTGGCTCACCTAGCGTGATATAAAATAACCTTTACAAAATGTAAAGGGCAAGAATGATGTCATAACACGAGTAGCTTTACGAAACTGTTTTTGAACAAAAATATCGTACTGAATTCGAATCAATACAGTACTTTCAAAATTTATTTATATGATTTTAAAGCGATTACCTTTCCTCAACAACACTAACACATGTCGCTGCTTGCGATTTGCAACGGATTTTTCGAGCATCTATACTTTATTTGATACAACTTGTGCTTTCTGACAGTTGTTTTTTTCTGTTTTTAACTTCCTGCACGTGGTCATAACAATCAAGCAAGAATAACTATTTCTATGGGAACAACACGTTCAGCCATTATAGTAGCTCACTTCTCTCGCTCCGCAATGGTAACCATTCTACCCTTTCCGTACGTTGCAAATTTGAATATAAACAAATGCACATTGTTTTAGTCGAATGTCAACTTGAGTAGTGGACCTGCAGGTTATTGAGTGCATTCTTTTTAGTTCTCTTTTGTCATTTAATTTTATAAAACTGAGATTTACTTGCAGTGGATGATTTCGTGTTACAATATCCGACGCAAAAGCTGGTAGCACAGCATTAAACAACACTTGTTGCGTGCAGCAAGCTATCAAAAAGGACAAGTAGTTATCAACTGCAGTGTAACTGTCTGACTTGAGGTACCGTACACATTTAATAATGTTGTACAAATAGATATTACAAAGTACACTTTCTTTCCCTGAAATTCAATGTATTCAATATATCTAGAAATAAAATTATTAAATGACACATTTGAAAAATAACTTTATTTCATTTATTTTACCTTGCTTGGTTTGAGAGTTTTGATGCTTCGGCTTGGAGCATGCCTTCCAAATAAGCTTTTCTTTTCTCATAGTACTTCAACCGTAACTCAAAGAACTCCTTCAGAATATCTTCAACAGAATCGAATCGTCTCAAACAGCCGTTGTGATCGAACAACACCTTGAAAAGATTTAGAAAATATAAAAGTCACAGAACATTTTTACAACATACTGAGTTTGTAACAAGTAATAGTTTGATAAAGCAACTCCTTCAATAGATGTTATTACTAAGAATATTAACAGATCAGTGAATATGAAACAATTTTTCATGAGTAAACGAAGGATTAAAAATAAATAAACAATTAGTGAATAACTCATAAGTTCAAACTGTAATATCATATGAAATGAAATGAAGTCGAAGTTTTACGTCCCACGGTTACCAGCTAACCCAGAGACGGTGATGATGAGAAATGAATGAAATGGTGAAACGAAGAAGAAAACGGGAGAATCCTTGAAAATCCACGCACACGGTGCTTTTCCACCACAAAACACACTTGGCGTAAGATGGGATAGAACCAGACTCCATGTTCCACAGGTGAACTCTCTATCACTGAGCTACCATGGCCCTGTAGTATCATAATCTCAGAAAAATACTTCGGTTCACGAAAACGAAAACTTCCAGTAAAGTATACAAAATGTAATAACAACAATCCTTTTTTGAAGACTGATAACTGGTGACGAAAACTGGATTGTTTACAATGTGGTGCGCAAACTGTCTTGGTCCCGATGTGATCACTTACCTCAAACAGCATCGAAAGGAGGCATTCATCAAAGGAAAGGTTATCCTGGCAGTGTGATGGTGTTTTAAGGTTGGTTTAAAGGGACAGGTTTTGCCGATAGATGGCACTACAGTCTTCGTATCTCTCCCATGTATTCTTTTACCGTTCACGAAAATTCACGATTTCTCTTACAAATTTCAACCTACAGACTACAAATTTTTAGAAAAGGAACTTAATGATCTATCGAAGGCAGTAATCCGAGCCAATTTTTTTATTTAGAATTTTCTTCATTATTGAAATGGCTTGATTGTTGAAATGGATATCCAAACCTTTAAGAATGGAACTGTTTCAAAAGTGAAGAAAATTCTAAATAAAAACTCGGCACGGATTGTTCCCTTCAATAGGTTATGAAGTTCCTTCTCTAAAAATCTCAAGTCTCTAGGTTGAAATTTGTAAGAAAAATTGTAAATTTTCGTGAAAGGTAAAAAATACAGAGTGTTGATTAATTCGTGTGTCAATTTCATTTGTCCACTGTGCAAAAGTGGTATAAGGTAAAGCCGTGGAATTTGGTGTAACTTTAGACGAAGGACATAAGTTTTGTTTCGCCATAGAAGCTTGTCACTTCGCCATAGAAGCTTGTCACTCGTACTGAAGGTTGAAGAGATATAGGGTCAAAGATCAAATTTTGATTTTTTTCCTTATGGGATTTCAATGTTAAATTCTGAAAGAGCCTGAAAATACGTAAATCGATGTGATAACAAAGAAAAAGCTGTATGGCATGATTCTATGTCGCAAGCCAACTAAATATGCGTCAATTAAGTGTCAAGGTCAGAGGTCACTGTCAGATCAAGGTCACAGGTCACCTTGAGAACCCATTTGAATACTCTGAAAACAACGCAATGTCCGTACCTCATCATGTCAAATGGGTTCTCAAGGTGACCTGTGACCTTGATCTGACAGTGACCTCTGACCTTGACACTTAATTGACGCATATTTAGTTGGCTTGCGACATAGAATCATGCCATACAGCTTTTTCTTTGTTATCACATCGATTTACGTATTTTCAGGCTCTTTCAGAATTTAACATTGAAATCCCATAAGGAAAAAATCAAAATTTGATCTTTGACCCTATATCTCTTCAACCTTCAGTACAAGTGACAAGCTTCTATGGCGAAACAAAACTTATGTCCTTCGTCTAAAGTTACACCAAATTCCACGGCTTTACCTCATACCACTTTTGCACAGTGGACAAATGAAATTGACACACGAATTAATCAACACTCTGTACATGGGAAAGATACGAAGACTGTAGTGACATCTATTGGCAAAACTTGTCCCTTTACACTAACCTTAAGGATATGTTTCCCGAGCCCCTGCCAAGGAACCGATCAATCAATTAGAACGGATATTACCGGTAATTGGACAGTCTGAACGACTCTATCATCCAGGAAATGCAGATCCCGTTAGACGTAAAGGGATTCTATTCCATCACAACACCAAATCAATCCTAATTTCGGTCATCCTTCTAAAATTGAAGCTTAGATGGGATGTTGCAATACCCACCACACTCGTTTGACCTTGAGCAGTCGGACTTACATTTATTTTACTCTTAGAACTCCTTGCATGATATAATGTTCAATTCAGATGAAACTGTAAATCAGCACTGTGCTCACTCTTCCGCCGACACGAACAGGTCCTTCTATGAATGAACAATTATAAGCCTACTGAAAGATAGCAAAAGGTTATTTAACAAAACGGGGAACTTTATTTATTTATTTATTTTAAATCTTGAGATGCCCTAAATTTTCAAATAGATTAAACAAAAAACTAAAATTTTGTACGATATAAATATCGAGAAGGGGAGATTGTCTCACATACTTCTTGTACAACCAGATTAACAGTGTGGTTAAACATAAAGTTTTTTTTTTTTTCCTCAAATTACACTACGCCAGCTTATTACGTATCCCAACCCTATAGGTTAAACGAAAGCTTACAATATTACGTTTATTGTTCAGTGGTAATGCGTTCAGATTTGAATGTATCCTACTGGAGACTGAACCCAAGACCCCGTGCACCCAAGGCATGCGTGATAGCCACTAGACCAGCAGAGAGGGCTCAAATAAGAAAGGGATCATTTATATCTATAATGGCTATATTACGTACCATGGAAGATGTTGAGATGGATGTTTGAAGCTTGAACACTTTATGCAAACCTTCATCTTCACACTTCATCAACTTGTCTTCGGACATCGTCACAACGAATCTTACTGTGGTATCCGTGTTGTACTCTTTGTAGTCGCTTAAAAGAAAAACAAAAAATGTGTCAAAATAATAAATACAATTAAATTACATTAAAAGTAACTTATGCGCACCAGAAATAGAATGTGCAACGAAAATAGACACAGACTGCCAATATTGCATGCAAGTCAAACAAATTAAATGTACTACGAAATAAAGTTTAATATGATAACAGGGTGTCTACTAAATGTTCATTTTCAAATTCCAGGTTTTATTGTAACTCTAACATACTGTAACTGGAACATACTCTCTGTTAGTGCTAGGTTTATCATTTAATGACAACAATTTATTATATCCATCAATCATGTAATGAACTTCAGCTTTCTCAGTAATTAAAAATTGATGGTGGAGTGTACCCACATTTGTGTAACGCAAAAACAGCAACTTCTTTCATTCCCCATTGCATTTTGAAAATGAAATTTCTACGTTTTACGTCCCACGTTTATGCTGGCTAGGCTAAAGGGGACGGTGATGATGAGAAGTGAATGAAATGGTGGAAGGGAACGGGAGAACTCCGAGAAAGCCCACCACACGGTGTTTGTCCACCACAAAGTTCACTTGGCGTGAGCTTGGATCGAACCAGTGACCCCATGCACCAGAAGTGAACGCTCTACCACTGAGTCCCCTCCCCCATTGCACCTTGAATCTATACAGAAACACAATGGCATTGTGAGACGCCAATATTGTGTGTCGGTATCAAGCATGTGCCAGGTAGAACAAAGAAACTGATTCCAAAAATATCAAAATGGGAAATTTTCAAAGCCCTCGGACCTTTATATCGTAAAATGAACAGAAAAAATCTAAAAAAAATATCAAATGAATGCAAACAAAGTATGATGGTCTAGCGTTGAAACTTGAGGAGCAAAAAAATGTAAACAACCACCAAAATTTACCTTCCATTTTCAAGCGTAGCATTTCGTTTCTATTACTCTCTCTACGTAATACAGTATGATTCACTACTGAGTACAAAACTCAAAGACAAGTCAACACGAACCTATGTTTGAATTCTCGTAATTTAGGTGACAGGCTTCCAAAATCGTGGCGAAATAAACTTACGAATTGGATATTACCAAACCATTAACTGTAGAGATGATCCACTACCTTATTCAAAATGTTATAATGTAAAGTTATGTAATGACGACACAAGCGTTCCCAAAACAGCGTAAGGGAATCCAGGTTCCAGAGTTTGGACGATGGTCTCCGGTTTGCTGTGATAGTGAGCTACTTCCCAGTCCATCCCTCGACCAACCACAAATCTAGTTACCACTAATACACAGTAGTGGTATTTATTCTTTAGACTCTTATGAATCGTCTTATTTAAAAATGGTTCTTTACAATACTTCTCGTGCAATAACAGAACTTACACCTAAAAAATACTTACTTGATAAGGGCTGGAGTTTTATCCCCGTGAAGCATTGGTTCTAAAACACTTTCTTTGTACGCTTGTGTCCATGTTCCAATAGGAAGTTCTGTAATTTCTAACTTATTATTATCAATAATAGCGACTTCTCCATTAATGAGGTATCTTTGGTGACCAAGTTCTTCGATCGTTCCTTTGAAATTCTTGTACCAAGGTTTCTGTCCAAAAGAGAAAACAATATTTCTAAAAAAATTAAACAAACAAATAAGCCTCTCATTCACAGAAATTAATTATGGCTAATAAATAGTAAAGAAAAAATATTTAACAAAACGTTATAAGGCTTACAAATTGTGGAAATACAGTTTTTCGTTATATTTATTTATATGATTTGCCCCTCCACTTCCCTGAATAAGGGAGTAAACTTCAATATTTTTGCCAAGTAATGGTCAAATGCAACAATTAAGATAGAATTTCCACCAAAGTTAACGTGAATTTAGCGGAAAACCTCGTTGCACTATCCATATTAGATGTCTACTGTCGATCAACGATAACAAAACCTGTTTATCTTTCAATGAAGATTCATCTCAGTTGTACACCTTTCATCGTGAATCATCCTATCATATGCGGACCGATATGTAACTCTTCATAATGCATTTTACATGCAGCTTATTTCGTAAATGTTACCAATAACCGGATATTAGACGAAATGTCTATTTCTTAATGTTCGAGATATGATAAAAATGTACAAATTCGGGGATTTATGCTTAAATTAAAGCAAAATTTACTTTGCCTATTTCGCTCTATATTGTCTATATCATGAATGGGCTATCACTAGGAAATTGTCACAGCGCAATTTCCTCCAAGCCAATATCCGAAGTGGCTGGGAACTGCTATAATCCCAGATCTTAAACTAAGAAAAGATTTGTGATAGATACAATAGAACATTTTACACAAAAGTGTACATTTTCAAACGGCAAAATACAATCCCAAATACAGGTGTAAAACCTAATGGCCGAGTTAAGCATATTAGGAGAATAGCAATTAATTATTGCGAAAAAGTAATTGAAAATTAATTTTGATCCAAGGTGACAAGAGTCAAGAGCCTCATTTTAAAGAATAATTGCATATACTGTGATGAGGAAATATATATATATATTTTTGGTAACTTCCTGTATATTGGACGTCTTCATTGCAACTTCCGCAAAAATGGGTCCTGAGTACATGTCAGTTAACTCCATAAAAGCAGTGAAGAGTCGGAGATATTCACTATCTTCTTTAATGCCGTTTTCTTTGCAAGGAGGGAGAGCTGTGGATGTCCCAAGGTTCTGTAGAAAGACTGACCGACTGGTCACAGCTTCAAGTCCCTTATCTGTCTTAAATTTAGTCTATCTTCTTGGTTGTTCGGAGCTAAAAGTTTTGGCTTCAAACTAGTACGTGAAGATTGGTGGCCCAATATCTCATCCCCATAGGCACGAGAAACGGCAATTCATTAAGACGGTGACTGCTAATGTCTTGTTTAGTAACACATACCGGCAGATCAACTTAACGCCTTACGGGCGTAATTTTTGGAAAATTTTCTTGTAGGAGTGGCGTTGCCCGTATTATTACGCATGTAATTTTCTAGGCGCATGGTAATTATTATTATTATTATTATTATTATTATTATGCGTTGAAAAACGTCACCCAAAACAGTATTAAATTACTCAGGGGTAACGCCACTTTCAAGCTACATAAGTTTTTGCATAATAATAATAATAAAGTTTAAGAAAATGCCAAAAAATAACGCCACCGAGGCAACACTTTTGTTCAGAAATTACGCAGCTGATACAAGATACGGAAGCCCGTGTATTTACGGGTTACGTACGTAAGGGGCTAAACACTCGCAGAAGTCAAGAGTTCTGACACTAGGACTTAGATGCGTCCTGTATCTACACAGTTCAGGATTAGAATCCTAGAAACATCTCTTTCCTTTCCTTGATTGTTTCCTTAACAAAGCATTCACATGGGCTTGGAGAATTTTTTTAAAATTAGCCTTTGGAAGACCAAGAGAAAATCACGAGTCTATTCATTTTTCTTCTAAAGTCTGAATTACATATATGTCTATTTAGAACCTTTTCACCTTAGATCAGAATTATTGTATCTTTTAAGAATGCAAGAGAAACGAATTCGCTCATGAAATCAGTGCTTACAAGCAAACATTTGTAAAGTAGAATCATGAAAATCCCTTCTGAATAGTGTTCTGTTTTTTCTTTAGAGATACAAAAGGAAGCAAAAAAAGAAAAAGAAAAAAGAAAGAAAGAAAAGCCAATATGAGCGGATGAGTTTGTCTGGAAAGTTTCCACCTGTTTTAGAGTTAATTTCTATTTCCTGATTTATAAAATTTAATTATTAAAATAAAAGTAATTGGAGGTTCCACTACAATCCAACTAGACTCTAGAGTTGTGAAGAACAAGTAAATTAATACGAAGTTAATAAAAATCAAAATATTACACAGAAATACTCAAACTGAAAGAAGTGTATATTATATATATAATGTGTACACTATCTGGCCATTCGTCACCAGACACCCGTAACTAGTACGTTAATCCGGTTTCAGCAGTCTATCAGTATCGTGTGGGGCCACCTTTCGCCGCAATTACGTCCGCAACCCTTTTAGGAAGACTTACCACCAACTTGCGATAGGATTTGACGAGAATCTTGCTCCATTCCCTTTGCAAAGCGGCGAACAACACTCTAGTGTTTTTTGGGCGGCATGGCCTGGTTCTCAAGTGGCGCTCCAACTCGTCCCAAAGATGCTCAATAGGGTTGATATCAGGACTTTGGGCTGGCCAATCAAGTTTTTGCACACCCATGTCCTCGAACCACGTGTTTATAACACCTGCAGTATGACATGGAGCATTGTCTTGCTGAAACAGATATGGACCAATGCCGAATTGTGCCCACAGTGTCGGTAGCGCATAATTGTCCAGGACCGTTTGGTATGTATTGGCATTCATGTTTTCCGGCACTAAACAAGAGGGCCAAGACCATACCACGAGAAGCACAACACCACCATGAGGCCACCTCCGCCGGATTTCACTGTAGGTGCGATACACTGTTTTAAACATCTTTCTCCGGGCATACGCCACACCCACACACGTCCATCGGACCGCCACATCTAGTAGCGCGCTTCATCACTCCATAGGACGTATTTCCATTGCTCAAGAGTCCAATGGCGGTGTTCCTTGCAGCACTGTAAACGACGGGCTGTGATAAGCCTTGTGAACTGCAGCACGACCATGGAAACTAAGTGCGATGATCTCCTGGCGGAAAAAACGATCACTTGCAACACTACCGGAAGCCGATCGAAACTCTCTGTGCCACCATCTGTAGCGACGCCTTCCGATTTGACTTCACCACACGTTTTAAGCTGCGACGGTCACGATCTGTTAATATTGTCGGTTTAGTTGGTCTGGGTCGGCATGTCATGGCCCCCTCCCGCTTCCACTTCACGAGAACATCGCTCACTGTCGATCGGGGTATCTGAAATTTGTTGGAAATCTCAAGGGTCGAATGCCCAAACCTGTGGGCTCCAGTGATCATTCCTCTTTCCTCTTCTTCAAGTTCACGTCGTCTGTCCATATTGCCTGCTGTAGCTAATGTGAGTATAATCTCCTGCGGCAACACCTTTTATAGCTAGTCTCACGTGCACAGACGATCCCAAGCACTTTTGGAGGAGTGTCCGGTTACGAATGGCAAGATAGTATATATATATATATATATATATATATATATATATATATATATGCTTAAATAATGCAATAAATATAAAATACTATGTAAAGCTAACGTACGTGATAAACTTCAACGAAATTCATCCATTTTATTAAAATTTAAAAACTAGAAAGAATTAAAATTGTAAAATTTAAAAAACAGAGTTATGGAAAATAATCTAATAATAATAATAATAATAATATTTACAAAGCTGAATGAATATCACGATGGAAGAATATAAATTAATCTTGAACATCCATCGAAAATCGAAAGATCAGGTGTCAGCCTAGTAAGTAGCATTAAATTTCATTCAACGAGATGTCTTGGTGGGCTTGAGGGCTCTCTATGAATATAGAATTCATATCCCCGATACACCAATATTATTCTAGCAGGCGTTTGAAACTGTGATATGTAACTATGAATACATTCACTGTTTCTTCGCTGCTGCAAACACCTGAAACGTCCAACATCGACAAACGAAAACAACATACTTCATACTTAAATTACACTGGAAAACTATATTTGTTGTTGTTGGAGTTCGTCCCTTTCACGACAGAGGCTGTATGTGACGTGCACTCTCCAAAGCAGAATGTTTTTCAACTTTCTATCACGACTTATAAAAAAAAAAAAAAAAAAAAAAAAAAATCAAACTTTCTGCAAGCATTTTAATCATGGCGCAGTGAAATTATACCATAAAATTTTCAAGCACATAAAAGCAAAAATGTTTTTACAACTGTATTTTCTAAACTTTTTTTATTTATTAGCTTTTTATTTATGGAGAAATACACAGGGAACTTAAAGAGATGTATAACTGAATAAGTAACCAATCAAGAAATCACCACATCTATTTATGCAAAGAGAATTACATGTACTTTTTTATTTTATCTTAAAACATGGAATGAATCATTTAAATCTCCCTGAATCCTTCGTACAATTTTGAATGTCATCTCTTTTTTTCATTAATTTCTCTCCCGAAATAGGGTTGAAATGATGATTGTGGTTGACTACCATATTTCTGACAGAAATTTTCAAAGATTTCTTGTTTCCCTTGTAACCAGCAGGTGGTCCATTTATCTGCATGTAAGCCAACGTATTAGTTGTGCCAATCTCTTCAAACGAAAAATTACTGACTGCAGGGCGGTTGGTCATAAGAATCCCAGCTTTCACAAATCGTCTTGAGGTAGACATTTTCTAAGTATGACAGTCGCATTATAACCACAACGGCAGCGCTACCAAGCACCGTGTAATAGCTCAGTAGGCATCCCGCCACTGGGCAGCTGTCTGCTGAAGTTTTGATTTGCTGCATGCACTGCAGCATTAGCGACTGTAGCGCTCGTATTAGCGACTGTACATATCGCTTATTTTTGCCATTGGCACCTCTTAAGTTTATCGGTATACTGTCATGACTAGGGCCCGGATAATTATTTAATTACATATTTTTGTAGGGGTTATATTTTTATACCAAATCTGGGTAATAATGTCATTTGTGACCCATAGTGCCTAAAAACACCCATTTGAAAGTACATATATTTACATATTTTACACTTATGTACATATAATTACATATTTTACTGATGAGCACATAATTTTACATATTTCTTGGTATTTTCATGTTTTGTAGGGATTTTTCGTACAAAAACTGTTCAACAATAGACTTTGAAAAGAAGAAAACACTCACCTCTCTTTGAATTTAAAGTGCTTGCTTTATTTTTAATTTTTATTTATTTACTTATTTATTTATTTATTGTTTCACTGCGTTTCACCCTTTTAAAATAGTATTGAAGCGTACTTTGGCGGATTGGTAGAGAGAGTTGGAAACAACCTGATTTGATTAGCAATCGTACACTCTCGGTCGCGGTAGTAGCGCTCACATCCTTACGTGAGATTAATAATTCAATCGAATTACTATCGCGACGCGGCTTTACGGTTGTCTATCGTGTTTTTGTCGCAAACTCGCCCCACTAATATTTTCCTTCGGCGAAAAATATTAAATCAGATGGGGAAGTTTGGATTCACGCAATTGGTAAGGCTGGACTCTTGATTTACAAAAGTGAAGCGCCTGCCGCCACAACGCATACCGTAGGGAAAGTGTGACCTATTTTATTGAATATTTAATCTCCTGTGCTGTCAGCAAATCCTATTTCTAAAATGCCAAAGGACAAAACCCCGTTGTCAATAAGACTTAAGCATTTCACGGAAGAGTTTGAGCATTTTTCCACAGATGGAAAAGTGCTTTATTGCCAGGTTTGTGAGAAGGGTGTCTCATGCGCTCAAGATTCTCAAGTTGTGTAACACATATTCACAGCACGCCATCAGACCCGAGCTTCAAAACCTAAACCACAAAAGCAGTTGCTAGTAACTTAATCTTAAGCTCAAAGTAGTCCAGGGCCACGGAAGTCTCAGTTTTCAAGTGATCTGTGCCGTGCTAAGGTATGTGCTGATACCCCTATTTGGAAACTAAACAATACAGTACTTCGTGAATTTCTGCAACAATACACATACCAAACAGTTCCAGATGAATCTACAATCAGAAAGCATTACGTGCCTGATTTATATGTGAAAACAATGAACTCTATTCGTGGGGAAATCGGTGATGGTCCTATTGTGGTGTCAATTGACGAAATAACTGATGTAGAGGGGCGACATGTTGGTAATGTTGTAATAGGTTTGTTGAAAGATAATGAAGTCAGCTAGCCTATCCTGTTAACTAGTGATTTGTTGCCGCGATGCAACCATAAAGCCATTGCAAAACTCTTTAATGATGTTATGGGACTTTTGTGGCCTGATGGTATCAAGCATAACAATGTCTTCCTTCTAGTGACTGATGCAGCACCGTACATGTGCAAAGCTGCAGAAGCCTTGCAAGTGTTGTATCCGAAGCTGTTACATCTAACTTGTCTTGCCCACGCATTTCATCGTGTTGCAAAATTTGTTCGTTCTAGATTTTCACAAGTGGGTGCATTAATTTTAAATACAAAGAAGGTATTTTTGAAGGCTCTCAGTAGAGTTGAGAAATTTAAAGAACTGTTCCCTGAACTATCTCTTCCTCCTCAGCCGGTACTAACGAGGTGGGGAAGCTAGATTGATGCTGTGTGTTACTATGTTACGGACTTTGATGCAGTGAAACAAGTGCTACATTTTCATTCTGAAGATGCATCTTCCATAGAAATAGCGAAACAAATGTTGATGACGGGAAGTTGAAGCATGATATTTCCTACATTCAGAGCAATTTTTCATGTCTCAGTAGTACTATTTAATCCTTGGAGAAATCATCATCTACCCTTTCAGACAATCTTGAAATTGTTCGCTCAACAGTAGCTTCTCTGGTAGGTGTGAAAGGACCGGTTAGGGATGCATTGAATACGAAGATAGCTTTCGTTTTGGAGAAAAATCCAGGCTATAAGACAATTTATGTATTGGTGGAGTTGTAAGTGAAGCTAAATCCATGTCGTGGCTATTGAACACGCACCTTCTGATTTGTGCAAGTTTAAGTATGCACCAATTAATTCGCGTAATGTCGAACGATCGTTCAGTCAATAAAAAGCTCTGTTGCGTGATACCAGGAGAGATTTAGTGTTTGAAAATTTGAAACACATTGTCGTTCCTTACTGTTACGGAGACCGACTGTTGAAATAGTGAAAAGATTAATTGAGAATGTTTTGTTCTTCACGATATTTTTTACTAAAATGTTTTGAGTGTGTAATGTACGGGAAGATTCTATAACGCTGGACACTCATTAGATGTACAATGGCATAAACAAAGTTTTCGTAAAAAATCCTTCCTCAATAAGGTTAATTAAGATTAATTAGAGATTAGAGAGGTTAGGCTATGTTATGGTAGGTTACTATCTGTTGTACAGGTAGGCGGGCCAGTGTTCTAGAATTCTCCCGTAATGTACAGCTGAACGAGCTTTGGATGATTTCTGAAAGTATAAATGTGCAGCAAGACTTTGTGTGAAGTGAAACGACCATTTAGTGCATATAAACTCTTTTATATGCAATAACAAGATAAGTTTTCTGACTGAAAATTTGAAACTCATTCTGTTTCTTAGTGTTGCAGAGATCATGCTGGAAAAGTAACAGGTAGTAAACATTGTAATTGAATAAATATTGTATTTACCAAATCAAATGTAGAAAACGTAATAGAAAATGCTGGTATTTTCATTTTACATATTTTGCTCTTTTGCAAGGGTTTTATTACATATTATTGAGATTTTATGAACATATATATGTACATATTTTCATTGTTTTTAGTACATAATTATCCGTTCCCTAGTCATGACTATCACACGCTGAATTGTTCTGAATCGTGTTTTATTTACGGAGAAGAAAATCTGCAACCGTAATTTTTATTTACGGAGTAGACAATATTTCGGAGGCAGTAATTTTAGTCTATACGGGGTTAATATATATATCTCCGGCGTTTGTTTCATGGCCAAATGATAATGAAAAACGAAAGATAAACATTTCTTCAGTCCAAGACGAATCTTTATTGTTTGGAGTATTTTGCCCAATGAACACTATATCAATGACACTATAATAGTGTGTGCAATGAATTTGCTTATTCAGGATGTCTACTAAAATTCCAAAATGAAATTTCGTGACTTTTTCGTGACCTTTTCTTTACCAAATCACAAAATTTCCTAACATTTTCAAGAGCGAATTTCGGTGCGAATTAGGCCGAATTTTCATCCATGCGATAGAAACGTACTTTGCTTGCGATTTGGTAGCGTCTAAAGCCGACCACAGACATTTTTGGTGGTGAATTTTGACGTTTTATAGAAGAAAATTTTCCAATCTGTACTTACATTTGTAGTTTTAAAAAAATCGTGACCCAAAAGCTAAATTTCGTGACTTTCATGACCGTTTTCTGATTTCGTGACTTTCGTTACCGATAGACAGCCTGTTATTACATACTGCATGCAAAAAGAAAGAAAACACTGATCATACATGAATTAGGAACTCCAACCGGAAGTAAACTCAAATCTTGCAAACGGTGCGAGATATTGAAAAAATAATCAAAAAAAAATCTACCCCTTTATGATACCCCTTGTTGATTTTTATCAAGACGTCTTTCACTTGTGTCTGTAAAGGAACATGTACAGATGTGAGGAATGACGAGGAGATCCATGCTCATATATGAATGATGCGCTGTGTAGAGAGTGCAGGTTCGGCTAGTTTATAGTATACTTTTATATAACTGTTTTACGTGCTTTTATTAGAAAAATTGAAACTGTTAATAACAATTTAAGGAACTTGAGACAATACATACCATACGACTGGGTTCCTCGTGGTCCAGCATTTTTATTATACATTGAGCAATTTCTCGAGGATTGAAGTTAGGAATCTTTGTCATCCATCCTGTACCAATACCATCAGCGCCGTTTACCAATACCATTGGTATCACAGGAATGTACCATTCAGGCTCGATTCTTTGATTATCATCATATAAATGCCTAAGGAGTGCATCATCGTTTGGATGGAATATGTGCCTTGCAAGAGGACTGGAATTGAAAAACGAGATTTATATAACAACTTCAGACAACTTTTCATTTAATAGTTTTAGCAATTAATATTTTGAGACACAATGACAAAATTATGTTTAAAAAGCAATTAAAATTAATGTGTTTATACAGCGTAATCACGGTGATACGACAAATCTGACTGGGCATTTTGCGAATAAGATATTGGTTAATACTCATTTCCAGTAAGAATGAAATTGAATCTTAAAGTTTTACGTCCCATGGTTATGCCGGCTGGGCTAAAGGAGACATGATGATGAGAAATGAAATGGTAGAATGAAGAAAGTGAAAGGAAACGGGAGAACCCCGAGAAAACCCACGCACATGGTGTTTGTCCACCACAAAGTTCACTTGGCACGAGCTGGGATAGAACCAAGGACCTCATGCACCGGAGTTGAATGCTCTACTATCACTGAGACACTGCAGCATCCATTAAAACTGTATGTAATCTAATAATCAAAAGGTTCAATCTATTTCAAAACCCAATATCCCTGCATTTTTAAAATACACCCAATTTACAGAAAACAAGTCCACATATAATGTATACAACATTTTCAATACGGTAGTTTACGTTATTAATATGATGTATAACACAACATGAATTAAAAATTGAAAATTTCCAGCAAGTCTCCGAAAAAATTCTACGTACACACGAATTACCCTGTGAATCGAGTAAATAATTTGGAAATAAAGCATGCAAACAATTTCTGTTTTCATTGTGTTCAACAAACTTACAATTATTCTTTTATTTTGTAGTTACTCTTGTATTCAACATTTTTATCGAATTACTTTTGCACTTTGGGATAGGTGTCAAGAAATATTTAATTACTGCTGGCCACTGCTTTACAAGTCGTCTACCTCCAGGCTCCAAGGTTAACCAACCATCTAGAAGATACATGCTTGATGAATCTATGACTGGGTAGTTTTTAAGATCATCTTGGTTAGAAGAAACGCTCCATCTTACAGGCCAATCATAAAAATATTCGGAAAGTGATATTCGAATCAGAATCTCCTAGTTTATCATTGGGTTCAGACCACGCGAAAAATTTTAACTGCTGTTTAACTGATGATGTGATTTTAATAGGGGATGATAGGAGAGCAATAGAAAGAAATGCAGAGGTCTTATTAAACGCTTGCAGGAACTTGGGTTTAGAAGTAAATGCACAGAGAACTAAATATATGGAAGCCCGTCGAAATCTTAATACTTCAAATCATGGATGTGTTAAAATATCAAACAATACTTTCGATAAAGTGGACACTTTCAAATACCTAGGATCAATATTAACAGACCAAAACCATGTTTACTAAGAAATTAAATGTCGACTAAAAGCAGGGAATTAATGTTATTATTGTAGAACTAAATAAATTAATACATATGTAGAATAATAATAGTAGTAATAGCAAAATAATAGCAGCAGTAGTCTATATAGCAATAATATGGGAAGGGGATGATATGTTATCTTTTGTTTCACTCGCAGAAATAAATTTTCTGAAATATCTTTCTTCTCAAGCAAATTAAGAAATAGGATATGTATAGACTTAGTCATTTATTGGGGGAAAAAATCTTTTCTGAGCGCAACGGTATTTATGATTTCGGACAAATTACAAATAATCCAGAAACTTGCAGTGGTGCTACTCTGATCAAGAGAACGTAAACTATATTATGCATCCACTGAAAAAAATGTCAGGTTTTACACATTACTTTTACTAATCTTAAGTATATTAACATTAGTATTTGTTTCGATACCAATAAATCTATGTTGTTTTCAGAAAAACAATTTTATTAAATTCAAATGTAGAATCTGATTAACAAATTTCTGTACAATCCATAAGAGGATAAATAACTAACTAACTACTAATACCCTTAACCTAAACTAGCCTATCCTACCTAACTTAACTTAACTAACCTAACCTAACCTAATCATGTTACTCAGTTCATAATTTTACAGATCCTACTACAGATGCAATTATTTATATTGTGGAAATACATTTTTCACCATGGACCAAGACTTATCAATTTATTATTATCTTTCTGAATTAATACATATATACTATTCAGACTGGTATCTTATTTTAAAGTAGCAAATGAGACGTTTCCTATGCTATTTTTATATTCTGCATAATGGATTTACAGATTATCAGTCAATTTATCACCAATTATAGCTTTCTTGAATGACCCGATTAGAGTTTCAGTAGGTAACACAGATGATCTATGCAATGATTAATATGTATAATTTTTATTTAATGTTAAGTATGATATTCAATGCTACCTTTCCATTTTTCTGCAATAATCAGTCATTATCTTAATTAACTTTGATTCCAATGCGCCAGCGATCAAGTTTAACAAAGGTACCATAGTATAGGATTTATAATTTGAAAATTGCGTTAATAGGCCTAATATTGGTAGCAGAAAACAAGTGAGGACACGCTCCCTTCATAGTTGGTTCAAATGTATGTGACGAACGCAAGTACTTAATTACTCATAAAAGATCATGATTAACACAATTCTCTACAGAAACACATATTTAAGATGAATAGTTTTTAAAAGTTATTGGTTTCAGTTTATTTAATAACTGTTCAGTGAAAAACAGGTTCATAGTGCAAATGGCGTCCCTCACAACTTCTGACATTGAAGTTAATTATTTGTAATTAAAATGATATTACCTGCATACTGTGTATTATATTTACAATCCTAATTGCTTATGAAGACGAATCTGGTGTAAATTTGCATATGGAAAGTCCAACTTTCCCCAATTACAACACAATTTGCAAGCATCCAGATATAACTTTAAACTCCCACTATTTACATCATCATCGGAAAACTTCGTGCCCTCTCGGGAATCGACCAGTAGTCTCATTAATGAACCGGAATTTTAAACAATTTAGAGCTCATTAATCTTATGCTTAAATTCTTTCATCATTAAGAGAAAGCTATTTTCACTCTTATTCTTAATTACCTTGTTTTATTTTGTGAAATTTTAATAATTTTTCCTGTTCCCGTATTTCAAGATGGCGTCACGCGCTAACTTCCTTTCTATGAAACAGATAAAATGTTGCAATGTTTACATTCCGAAATATTACGAAGTAGAGCAAAATAACCTATTTGAAGTTAATAAATGTAATAAATGTCTTACATTGTATATTATCATCTCAAAATTTCCCATTTTACTCCATAAAACTGCGAGTGATATATGTGAATTACAAATATAGGCCTACTCGAATACTTTCGTTTACATTGTATTTAGCTGTTCGTTATGCACTTATCTACTGTCCTACATCGTTCTGCTTTCATTTTTCTATGGAATAGCATATTACATTCCTTTTTAAATCATGATGCCATTCCTAATTTTTTAGTGTTTATATCCAATATGCCAAGAATTTGCATACATATGGTATTCTACTATTTCCGATCACTTCATAACTATACAATACTTGGCTATTTAAACACATTCAGACTCATTACGCACTATTAACCGTAAATGTAGTAAACGTAATTAATCTAAATTGAATTAATTTACAAACAAACGAAATGAAACTGCACTTTTACTGTGCACTCAGGTATCCATGTACCGCTCGTAGCGCATAAAATAGCCAAATTCAACAACACACTTGTATATCAATACCTAAGAAACCGCAATGCTATGACTTGCTGAAAAGCAGGTCATAACATTATTCAGTTCAAAATCTTTGGTCGTCGCAACATTGTCGAGGAATTTGAAGCCTAAAATATATAAAACGATAATCATGCCTGTTATTCTGTATGGTTGCGAAACATTGTCACTTACCAAAAGGGGAGAACGTACACTGAAAATATTTGAGAAAATCCTGAGATGAATATTTGGACCCGAAAGGAACGGGAATAGGGTATAGTGGAAACTTCATAACGAGGAACTGAGTAAGTTATACCATTTATCAAACATTGTTAGGGTCATCAAATTTAGGAGGCTTAGGTGGGCAGGTCATGTAAACAGAACGAAAGAAAGCAGGAACGCTTTTAAAGTTTTAATTGGGCATCCAATTCGGTAAACGACCATTAGGAAAAACTAGGCGCAGATGGGAGGACAATATTAAGATTGATCTCGCAGAAATAAGAATACAAAGTAGAAACTGGATCCAGTTGGCTAAGAATGGAAGTCAATGGAGAACATTCATGAATGCGACATTGAACCTCCGGGTTCCATAGGCCATAGAGTTAGTTAGTTTAATAACTGAAAATTCTTTGTTTAATGATTCAAAGAGCTTGAAATACTAACTTTAGTGGCAGTTTTTCCTCCATACATATTTATATCACCCATAATCCCTTCAGTCACCGAAGACTACCTTATCATGAACAATACAATAAAAAATAATAACAACGAAGAAAGTAACAATTAAGCTGTGCACTGAATCTACTAGACACCTACTTGTTACCTTTAAATTCTTTTAGTATATAATTATGAATTCCATACCTGAGCATTGTGAAAATATATCGAGGACTGGCAGCGTCTTTTCCTCCTTGTAATCTGGTACCGAATTGACCTATGGGTTGCAAGATATTGATGTTGTTACTGCCGACGTAATTTTGTGCTAAATTGATTATAGTTGACATCAGTGACTGTTCACCATGATGATACGCTGAATGTTCCGCAACCGATCCAGCCAATTGAGCTACCTTAATTTCTCTTTTGTCGTTTCTCTTCAGACAAGTGTATAAAACCTGTATAACAGAATATGGAATTTAAATTACACACATTGAAACCTTACACTTTTAAGTAATCCATCACTAAAACAACATATGAGAAAGTTTATATAATATACATACCATCATTTCAAGACAGAAAGAATGAATAATAAAAGGGTCATAAAACAACTGGACATTCACCATCCTCCAAGTTAATTATACAAAACCCAGCGAAATTGAACCTGAAAGGGTCTAGCTACAGTGGAGTTTTGGATTGGAATCATATTGCTTTGTGTAGGCAGTACGAGGGTGATTTAGAAAGTAATGCCTCTAAACCCACTATTTGGCCAACATTCTGAACTGTTTATTACTAATGCATTGATGTTTAAGCTATAAAATGTCATTTGTTCTACCTTCCTATCTCTTCTCGTTCCAGAATAATGGAGCAATTCGGTTGAAACAGCAGGCTGTCATTGAATCTCTGACTGTGGGAGGTTGTGCGTCCAGCAACATTCACTGCCAGCGACGAATCGTGGATACACCATTACGACCCGGAAACGAAGCGACAGTCGATGGAGTACCGCCACACTCCTTCGCCAAAAATATGTAAAGTTGTCCCATCTGCTGGCAAAGTTTTCTTGACATTCTGCCTTATCCTGCCTATAGTCCGGATCTTGCCTATAGCCCTGTGACTTTTGGCTCTTCCCCAATCTTAAGGCCCAACGCTACAGTTGTGACGCGGAAGTGGAAGCAGCAGTTCAGCAACGATGTCACCAGCAGCCATCATAATTCTTCGCCGACGGCATGAAAAGCTCTTTTAGCATTGGTGCAAGTGTGTTGCCCGTGATGGGGACCATGTTGAAAAATGATGCCACTATTTGTAGCTGACATTGCAAGCTTTTCACTGAAACCTGTATCAGTGCCATCTGTTACACACAAATAAAGAAATCATCTTGGAGGCATTACACTTTCTGAATCATCCTCGCAGTTGCAAACCCGAAATGAAAAAAAATGAAATCTTTTAAGTTTTACGTCCCACGGTTATGCCGGTTAGGCTAAAGGAGACGATGATGATAAGAGATGAGTGAAATGGTGGAATGAAGAAAAGGGAGGAAACGGGAGAACCCCGAGAAAAGCCACGAGCACGGTGTTTGTCCACCACAAAGTCCACACGGCGCGAGCTGGGATCGAACCAGGGACCGGAGGTGAACGCTGGGATCGAACCGGAGGTGAACGCTCTACCACTGAGCCACCGCGCCTCCAAACCCGAAATGAAATCTTTGTTATTTTACATCTTACGCTTATGCTGTTTTAGGAGAAAGGAGAGGGATGATTAACGGAAGTGAATTATTATGAAAGAATTTGTCGAATTATAATATGGGGGACCCGGACAAAACCTGAGAAATTTCATGGACACAATGTTGTCCACCACAAACTCATTTGGACTAGGATCGAACCAGGAATCCTACTATCAGAGTGAATGGTCTAGCAGTGAGCCATCAAGTCTCACAGTGAAGTAGTTTCACTTTGGATGTAAAACCAAGAAAAGTGTTTATAAAAGCTGTTGCACTTACGACGTAAACGTGCTTCCACTTAGCTTTATGTTCACGCATAGTGGGTCGGTGTCGAGTTACTTGCATAGAAGTGAACGAAGGAGAACTAACAAACAAACAAACAAGCAAACAAAACTACATTATTGTGTAAACACCTTAACAATTCTTACGATCTTTGAATACTAAAACACGGAGAGGTTCAACACAAACAAAACAAAATGGTTTCTAAATTTAATGGATATATCCACAATGCTTCCAAACACGAGAATTCTGAAATTTAATTCTTTTTGTGTCGTCTTTCGCATATGCCATCCTCATCGCCAAATGCTTAAGAATTTTTTTTTTTTTTTCTTTTTTCTCCGAATGCGAAATCCGACCTTAACGAAACTCATTTTCAGACTGTGGAAGAGGTGAAGCAGAAAACGGCACCGGTACTCAAGATGGTGACACCAAAAGATTTACACAACTGCTTTCAACAATGGAAACTTCTTATGTAAACATGTATCGAGAGGAAAGGGGGCATTGTTGTAGGGGATAACCTTTAATTAATAAATAAGTCTGTGGCAGTAAACCGTACTTTTGGCACCAGTATCGTTATTTTTTAACCAGACCTCGTACTCTGTACCTCGATTGTGGTAATTTTCTTCTCAAGTACGTACACTAATGTCCAAAATTATTGTCGCATGTCTATAAATATGTTGTTGTAGGAATATAATTTGATAACGAATTCGCCCGGTATTTCTTATAATGTTGCTATATGCAGAATCGGCAAAGACATGTATGTGGCAAATTTCATGTCAAAAGAGCAGTAGATAAGAACAATAAAACGAAAATAAAATTTTCTTGTCCATTTAGCAACATATTGTTTTACTCATTCTAATTTTCGTATTTATAATTCTTTTCCTATGAAATTTACCACAAATATACATTTCCTGATTATACACGCAGTATCAGTATTAAAAGTACCTTGCAAAATAATTATCAAATTATATTCTTACCAGAAGACAGTTATAGATATGCGACAATCATTTTGGACATAAGTGTACATACATTCCCCTATAAAAATTCCTCAATTCGCGTACTAAAACTGAAAATAATGCAACAAGAACATGCAACAATATTATTAAATACTGAACTTTTATTGTGGACAGAGAAAAGAATAAAGTTCAGCTTCTACAAGTTCTGTCTCTTGGTTCACCAGGTCATTGACTCATATCAAATACATTTTGTGTGAAAGAGATTCTTTTCTCTACTGTATTGCATCATAATTTATTTTCAAATTGCAAAAAGTATTTTCTGTGCTAAATACGTATGAACTGAGAACTCTCTCGGTTACGGGTATGTTACTGAAACGTTTGAGAAAAAGAAAGTCCTTGTCTGTAAAAGAGGGCTCTACTCTGTAATCTCTAAAAATAAAAGTAGTAGTCCTGAGTGCCTGACTGATCAACGCCTCGGTCATGCCGGTTAGGCTAAAGGAGACGGTGATTATGAGAAATGAATGAAAATGGTAGAATGAAGAAAGTGGGAGGAAACGGGAGAACAACGAGAAAATCCACACACACGGTGTTTGTCCATCACAAAGTTCACTTGGCGGGAGCAGGGTTTGAACCCGAGATCCCATGCACCAGAGATGAACGCCTCGGTCAAACCGCTTAAGCCAGAAACTTGAAATTTGGGTTTGTGACGTAAGGTTACACTAAGGAATGATTATTGGAAATTCAAAGGAAAACGGGGGGGGGGGGGGTAGCAACCAATTATTAAAGTTGGATACATGAAATTTGGTATTTGGACTTCTCATTGAAAATAATTACATATTTAGACGTGTTCCATCATTTTTGGATATTTATCCTAGAATGGAAGAAAAGAGGTAGGAACAAAAAGGGGTGGGGTTGCAATTATAATAATAAGATATCCATATCTCGAAATACTTTAAAGCTAAACACATGAAATTTGGTGTTTGGAGCCTCTAAAATAATTAAATACATGTTTTATCGCTTTTTGATGTTTGCAATACAGTCCATTCGATACACTTGTCCTTTCTGACACCTGTTTTTGCCTCGGTTTTTTCTTTCTTGCACGCGGTCATAACAATCAGGCAAGAAGAACTGTTTCTATAACAACAGCACGTTCAGCCAATTATAGTGGTTCATTTCTCTCACTCTGCAAGGGTAAATATTTCACCCTTTCCGCACGTTGCCAATTTGAATATGAACAAGTGTACATTGTTTTAGCCGAATGTCAACTTGAGTAGTGGACCTGCTGGATATTAAGAGCATATTTTTAACTTCACTCTTTAGTTCTCTTTTGTGTCATTTAATTTCATAAAACTGAGATTTACATGTAGTGAATAATTTCGTGTTTCAATACCCGACGCAAAAACTGGCAACACAGCACCACATGCGCCCAGCCAGCTGTCAGAAAGGACAAGTAGTATCAATTGCAGTATAGAAGAGTAAAAAGGAAAGAAAAAAGGGGGCGCAGGTGTTTTCTTAAGATATTCATACGAACGTTCGACTTTTTTCCCATACCTCAAGTTCAGACAAATTCTAAAGGAAAGGTACAGAAGGAAGACCTAAACCGCAAAAATACTCCTCACAGTAACAGGTGGAAACATCTTTCTGCCGTGGAGGAAAAGGGAAATGTTATGGAGGTGTCCGTTAACCCTTTTAAATTTTGTGTTTTTTTAAGGTAATTTTTAGGCTTTCAGTGAAGCAGTTACAGTACCAACAGTATTGACGCTAGGATCATGGTTCGTACCTCGTTTTTTTGTAATAAAGCAGTTTAAAACTGCATCAGTCAAATTTCCCTATTACGTACCAAATGCGTGAAATTCCCGCTCAAATTGGGAAAAGGGATTTTTTGGGGGGAAAATCGTCTTTCATCGCGAATTTCTCCGCTCAGGTATATGACACGCACATGCGAATGGTACCAAAAAAAAAAAAACTTTGCTTCATTGTGAAAATAATGAGGAACGAAGAATGTACGCGGAAAAATAGTCTTGACGCTATAGCCGATTTAGCAATTTTCCGTCGATAATACATATTCAGTCAATTTCTATCCAATCCGCTTCAGCATAAAGACTAATCATTGTAGGAACACAAATCGTACCTCGTCTTGTTCGGCATGAATCGGGCTTTACAACGGTATAACTTGCATATCCCTATCGTGCACCTGAGGCGAGAAAATTCCCCCAAAAGGAAATTTTTGTAAACTTTTTTCCCAATTTTGGGCCCTTCTGTAGGCCCCGAGTGGTAACGCTCAGTGCCCAAAGTATTTCGAAATATACTACATAGTGTATGTAATAACTGCACGAAATACCAGTCTCATATCTTGGAAACTAAGGGCGAGAAAAAATATTGAGCCATGTCTCAACAATATGCATGTTTCCTTATACCATGAAAAAAACGCCGAATTCTAGATAAAAATTTCTTGACACGTCCCAAATTGTCGTAGGGACAAGAATCATGCCTTGTTTTCTTTTGTATGAATCGGCCTTTCGAACGGTATAACTTGCATATCCGTATCGTGCACCTGAGAGGAGAAAATTCCCTGGGCGCACAAAGGGGCCCAAAATTGAGGGGGAAAAAAAGGAATTTTTTTTACAAAAGTTTCCTTTTGGGGGAATTTTCTCCCCTCAGGTGCACGATACAGATATGCAAGTTATACCGTTCGAAAGGCCGATTCATGCCGAAGCGAGATTCATGATTTTAGGATAAATAGTGATAATACTGTAGATACTTTACTAACTAATTGACTAAAAATGTGTAAATAAAGCAAGAATTCAAACACTGGAAAATTTCCTAGCATATTTCTATTTACTGTAGGAGCATGATTTGTATCTCGCTTTGTTCCAAATAAGAGTAGGTTTCCAACGGTACCACTTCTAATATGTTTATATGTCCCTGAGGGGAGATATTTAGAAAAAAAAAATTTTCCTGAAAAATCACTTTTTTAGATTTGGACGGGATTTTCCCGCTTCTGGTACATAATAGGGAAATTTGAGTGCTACATTTGGAAACTCTGCTTTATAGCAAAACCAACGAGGTACAAACTATGTTTCTAAGATAAATAGCGATGCATCACGGAATTTTTTTAACAAAGCTCTAAAATTTATCCTTTTTTAAGAGCCGTCTTCGTTGTTTGTGACGTCACTGCCCCCACGCATCGCACACGTGACTGCAAAATGCCCATAAAACATTTTCTTTGATGCTTCCATAATTGAATAAATGCAAAAAACCCGGTGTGAAAAGCTTTACTAGAGATTTATAAAGGAAATTCCGAAGGTCCGAATTTGTATACAGGCCAAAAAATTTAAAAGGGTTAAGGAAGGTTTTACACTATATCGTACGGATTCATTTCAGCAGCAAGACTAAGAAAAGCTGAATTTCTTCCTTCACTCTTTCCTAATTTTGTATAAACTGTACAGAAAGACATCCAATGTATTAGGCCACTTATGTTCAATTTCTTTAATTTTCATGTCAACACACAGGACGTACAAACAATTCTAAGTTAGTTTCTGAGACAAGAACTAATATCTCACAATGAAAAGTAAAATATATCCTAAGCTCCCAGTTACTGACCTTCCTCTGTCCAGGTTTCAAGCCGTCTACTAAACTTGGAATAGATCGTTCGTTGTCCAAGTTACTGAAAAGAACTAATTCCTTGTTCACAAAGTCTGAAAAGTTCACTGCCTTTGTATCCTTTTCATATAAGTACAACTCTGGAAGACCAAGTTCACGCCGCCTTTTGCATTCATCCATCCAATTTGTTAACCACTCTTTTCGCTGGTCAACACATTTCTTGCTGAAAGCCTGAAACATACAAAATAATAATTTTTATTAAAGTTAAAATAATTTTGATATGTTTCAGATTACTATGTATTCAAGTTCTTGTTTTAAGACTTATGACGATTTATATCATTTCTACAATATTGTACTACTTCTACTATTACTACTACTACTAATTTGATCTCATTTTAACATTCCTTTCAGTAGCAAAGCTCAGGGCTCATAGTGGTCTGGTCTCTTGTAAATAGTTGAAAAGAGACCAAAAGCACACGGTTCCTTTTTCCTTTGTCAATTTCTCCATCACCTCTCTCTTTGTTGTTGTTTTGTTTCATCTTTTCTTCTTTACTTCTTCTTTTCGAGCTTCCTTCTTTCTTAAGTTTTCTAAGTATGCTTTGTAGTTATGGTAAGCAACTTAGCACATGTAAGAAGCTTCTAAGTAAGTGGAACCAGTTCTGGCCTATTTCCAAATTTCTTCATCCAAAACATTATATTTAACTTAGCATTGAAAGTTCTCAAAGCCATGAAATATTCAAATTCATCACCTACTCTTAAGAAGAACATACAAGAAGCATAACACAAAATGAACATGATGAACCACACAAACACACAACGTTGAGCAGAGCCTTAACTATTACGAAAGAAAACTAAAAGACTATCATGACAGAAGAAAGAATAGACACAGAAGGGTTCTCAACCCCACCTTGAGAGCTTAAGCATCCACCAATCATCCACTGTGCTTTAGAAAGAATGAAAGATGTGAGAATAAAGCCGACTGTTTCACATGTGACAAGTACTGAAGCTTTCAGAAGAGTAATGACTAATAAGTTTCTGCCTTTTTCCATTTATTTTTATGTTTTTCTTAGAAAACTGCCAATGCAAATTATAAATCACACGAAAAAATCACTTTACCTTCCAAAAAAGTAACTTTTAGTGACAAATTTGAAAAAAAAAAAAAAAAAAAAAAAAAAAAAAGTAACTTTTAGTGACCAACTTGAAAATGAGCCCTGAAAGCTGTATGAGATGTAGACCTACTACGTGGGATCGAAACTGCTCCCGGCTGGAACCTAACCTGGGTGTTCCACGCCAAAGGCACGAGGGAGCTCTGTCAAAGACAAGAAATGTATATTCAAGATATAATAATTGTTTATAAATATTACTATAATAATTCACAAATGAAATTTTCCAGGCTTAACGAGGATACCTCGCAGACTTCAATGTCAACTTCGATTACATTATTTTTTAGAAATAACTTGATAAGTTATCGGTTTATTCCATATATTATCAATCTCTCACGAAATCACAACCTTATGTAAAATAATTACCATGTTAATACTGTGGTCGTCTTGATTTCCTGCATATTTGAATTTTATACGATGCCTCGCCATATCATGAAAGTACTCTTTTGCCTCCTTGGACGTGGAGGTACCCAAACCTGTAAGAAAACAAAATTAATTTTCAAACCAATTACGTTAAGTAGCAACTTTTATCTAAAAACAATGCATATTGAAAAATTCCTCAAACGTACGTACTTTATTTTCTTCATATTTATACTATTTTCACTCGTGTTATTAGAGATTATTCAAGACACCTGAACAACATTATATATAAAAATTAATTTCATAAATAGTGAAATTTATGCGAACATTAACTACACGATACTATTACAAGACAGAAAGTTATTGCAGAGTTCCTACTGATCTGAAGAAATCTAACAGACAAATAGTAATCAATTGCTCATACGTACATTCCACTTACCTCCCATAAATGGGTATTATAATGGTTGGCAACGCTGAAATTGATGTACAATTAATGATAGAGAAAATATATTTTATAAAATTTCCATGACTTTCCCTCATTTCCAGTCTTTTTCCCTGAGCTCCCCTGATGTGCACCATTTTCCCTGAAAGTTCCCTGACTTCCCTGACCCGTAGGAACCCTGTATTGTAGAATATAAAAGGTCTTCTCTAACACACGGAACCTTTCATCAGGAAATTTCTGTCATCTTGATATTAACAGAAGTTGTTTAGCTTTTAATGGTATGATTTGCAAGACTAATATGAAAAGAAAATTTTAGTATACATAGTGAAAATTATCTGTGGCTGGCCGCTATTGTTTCGGCCGAGAAATAGTCAAATTTCACAAGATATTTTGTAACGGAAATTAATGCCAATTCTAATGCCAACCCTTGAACTATTGACGTGATTCACTGTAGTGCTTGAATAAAAACTGAAAATACGATAAAAATCAATGCATTATACATCATCAGACAATATAAAATCACGCTCACGAATTCAATCATCTTACTTACAGATTGATGTTAATTCCTGAATATTACTTGTACTTCCGAGCTTGAATGTAAATGTAAAAACCATCAAGGAATAAATGAAACGGACTTACGAAGGGAAAAGTGGTGCTGGAAAACACTTCGTCAAGTACAACGATTAAATATCAAATAGTGGTGATTCAAGCTACAATGTAGCAAGTCAATTTGTGCGCTCTTTTGTTCCTTAGTAAAAAGCTTCCAGCTCAAGCTATTATTTCAGTGATATTTTCTTACCTAATTTCAATAAATGGTTCAGTGAAAGGCTCCAAAGCTTTTATTATTTTCGTTGTTATGCCAATGCTGTGAGAATTTTGTAATTACCACTTCCCATTCATTTAACCGCCCTTCTCCTTTTTATTTATTTTATTACAAAGAAATATATTTTCAGACAATAGTCTCTACTTCGTTTCTGACTTTTTTTTAAAAATCTTTCACCTTGTGTTCTGTTTTTTCAGATGCTTCAATTGCATCAGGCTCTCCGTTTCCCTAATATGCACCTTAACAGGGACCTTTAGATTTCTTTTGGTTTTGCCTATGTAAATCTCATGAGAACTGTATTTTATTTCATAAACACCCGATTTTTCATTGGGATCCATATATATCTCTTAAATTGGGTAAGATTCTTTTCTAAGGTTTTGTGGGAGTTTCTAAGCTGTACGGAAACGTATTGTGTATAGATCTGATTCAAAGCAGTTGTCGATCTGGCAAAAATAGGCAATCCTACCCATTTTGTGTTTGTGTCGGTTTCAGATCTATCGGAACATAAATCCTTTTTAACCTGGTTATACCAATTAATTAATTAATAGTGGGATTGGGTACATATTCATAGTACTTAGTTTCAATAAATGGTCCCACTTGATCTCTGTTTATAGAAATAAGTTGAATGTTACGTAAAAAGAAATTCTTTCAATATTAGCTCTGGCACTTCCAGAATAAGCAGATTTATAATGTATATACTGTGTACTGGCTATAGGCTTGTGGTGGGCACTAGTGAACAACTTAATGTTGCATCTTTTCATATTGAGATCTAAACAAGTAATCTACCTTGCTTTTCTTTCTCAACTGTGTCTCAAATTACTGTGCATACAATTCAATTCATTCAGTAATATATATACAGATAGCATCTTTAACAGATGGAAAGATTTCTTTGACGATTTACTTAACATCAGAACCCAACCGAATAGAAGTAGAAATCGCTATACGGAAATTAAAGAGACACAAATCTTTCGGTGTAGACGAAATTCCGGCTGAATTAATTTTAGCTGGAGGAGAAAAATTGTGGAACAAGATACACAAACTCATTCTCCTTATCTGGAACAAGGAAGAATTGCCACAAGAGTGGAAAGAGTCAATCATTGTTCCAATTCACAAAAAAGGCAACAAAACTGACAGTAATAATTATCGAGGCATTTCTCTTCTGTCAACATCCTATAAAGTCCTTTCAGACATTCTATTAGCAAGATTGACCCCATACGCAGATGAAATTATTGGAGATTATCAGTGCGGATTTAGACGAAAACGATTAACTATCGAAAAAATATTTACCATTCGACAAATACTCAAAAAGTGGGAATACAATACCCCGGTACATCAACTATTTATTAATTTTAGACAGGCTTCCGACTCTGTTAGAAGAGAGAGACTGTACAGCGTTCTCTTAGAATTCAGAATACCGAAAAAGCTAATTATATTAATTAAGGTATGTTTAGATGAATTCCAAAGTAAAGTTCGTGTAGAAAAATTTTCGTCCACGAACTTTCACGTCGAGAATGGCCTGAAACAAGGAGATGCGTTGTCACCATTATTATTCAACTCTGTCCTAGAATATGCTATAAGGATAGCAACCAGGACCTAGAGCTGAAAGGTGTTCACCAGGTTATGGCGTATGCTGATGATGTAAATTTAATAGGAGATAATACGAGAACAATAGAAAGAAATGCAGAGGTCTTATTAAACGCTTGCAGGAACTTGGGTTTAGAAGTAAATGCTGAGAAAACTAAATACATGGAAGTGCGTCAGGACCGTAATACGGCAAATTATGGATTCGTTAAAACATTAAATAATCGTTTTTGATAAAGTGGATACTTTCCAATATCTAGGATCAATATTAAAAGACGAAAATCATATTCACGAAGAAATTAAATGTCGAATAAAAGCAGGGAATTCGTGCTATTATTCGGTTCAAAATCTCTTGTCGCGAATTCTGTCAAGGAATTTGAAGCTTAAAATATATAATCATGCCTGTTGTTCTGTATGGTTGCGAAACATGGTCGCTTACTCTGAGGGAAGAACATAGACTGAAAGTATTTGAGAACAAGATCCTGAGACGAATATTCGGACCGAAGGGGAACGGGAAAGGAAATGAAATCTTTGAGTTTTACGTCCCACGGTTATGCCGGTTAGGCTAATGGAGACGGTGATGATGAGTGATGAATGAAATGGTGGAATGAATAGTGGAAGGAAACGGGAGAACCCCGAGAAAACCCACGCACATGGTGTTTATCCACCACATAGTTCACTTGGCGTGGGCTGGGATCGAACCCGGGACCCCAAGCACCAGAGGTGAACGCTCTATCACTGAGCCACCATGGCCCCAGGGAACGGGAAAGGAGAATGGTGGAAACTTCATAACTAGAAACTACATAATTTATACAGTTTACCAAACATTGTTAGGGTCATCAAATCTAGGAGGCTTAGGTGGGCAGGTCATGTAGCAGGATGGAAGAAAATAGAAACACTTTCAAAGTCTTGACTGGAAGATCAATCGGAAAACGACTATTAGGAAGACCTAGGCACAGACGGAAGGACAACATTAAGATGGATCTCACAGAAATAGGAATACAAAGTAGAAACTGGATCCAGCTGTACAAGGTAGATGGAACTGTCAATTTCAATCAGTGCATCAAACGGAGTGTATTTTGTCAGGGTGTCTACTAAAATTCCAAAATGAAATTTCGTGACTTTTTCGTGACCCTTTTCTTTTCCAAACCATAAAATTTCGTAGTATTCTCAAAACTGAATATGCGTGCGAATTAGGTCCAATTTTCATACATGCGATATAAGCGTGGTTTGCTTGCGATTTGGTAGCGTCTCAAGCCGACCATAGACATTTTTGGTGGTGAATTTTGATGTTTTGTAGAACAAACTTTTCTAGTCTGTACTTATATTTGTACAGATAAATTACCGTTTTCTGATTTTGTGACTTTTTCTCGACTTTCGTGACTTTCATGACCGAGAGACACCCTGTTTGTGTCTCACATGCTTTCACTATTTTTAATTTCTCACGATGCGTCTTTTCACAGAAAAAAGGTTTGAAATGTATAGTTTTCCAAGTAAATGAAGGATAAAAACATTATTTGTGAGGAACGCGCGACATTTAATTGTTTCCCAAATGGCGACGCTATCTTCAGAAATAATTTTCTTTTAGTTTCATAAAACAATGTCATGTAACTCTCTCTTGTCTTATGTGTATGATGAACCCAAAGGTTTAGTTAGTTGGCGAAATGTTACACATCGATATTTTAATAAAAACATTGCGCTTTCCTCAGAGGTTGCATTCTTCTATTTTAAACAAGCTTTCTATTTGAAACTTATCCCTATCAGATGATAAACCACTTCACTTTCAACCATGTTTTACGCTGCTGCAAAAACAAATTCGTTCGAAAATTCATAACTCCAGACTGTGGGTGAAAGCGTAATAACTGTAATGAAACAAAATCTTTAAGGTTTACATCCCATGGTTATCCTGGCTAGGCTAAAGGAGACAGTGATGATGAGTGAAATGAATGAAATAGTGGAATGGAGGAAATGGGAGGAAAAGGGAGAACCCCGAGAAAATCCAAGTACACGGTGTTTTTCCACCACAAAACTCATTTGGCGCGAGCTGGGATCGAACCAAGAACCTCATGTACTAGAGATGAACGTTATGTAATATTCTTTGCTTTTTTATTTATATTATTTATTTATTTATTTATACGTCGGATTTCTGCGTAAACTTCGAACGCAGTACAATTTAGCCTTAACATTTTACGAACAGCAAGTACTACTTTTAACTGTAAATTATCCTACAAGAAATTTCCGTAGTAATTCGCCGCCTAACAGTTCGTATCTCAGGAGATGGAAGTATATTAATCTGGTACCTAAAGACTGACTAACGAGTACAATTCACAAGACACGAATTAGGATAAGAAGAAAAATATTCCCTGATTACAGGTCGATAAGTACAAGGCATCGATATTACATCCCATTTACTCATAGACTTCAATCAATGATGAAAATAATGCACTATTTATTTTCTTCTACATGCATTTTTATACATTGAACATGTAAATTTCGTACCGAAAATACAAACCTTTGTAGTACTTTATTTTATATGTATGCCAATTGTCCTTTTCCTTTTTCCATTCTTCAAACTCAGGTAATGAGTAGAAAGACAGCTCCTCTTTCCCTTTCGTAGCCTTCACAATTGGAGTGATGAACTCTTCCAAAAATGGTAAACGAAGGAGAGTTGGCCAATTGTGATGGATAAAATTGATCAAAAGACCCTTGATGTGAGATCCGTCCTGTAAAAATCCAACAATATGATCTCGTAATTAGTACATGGAAACGTATTACAATACACATTTAATACTTACGATGTTTGGGATCTAATGGTTAGTCGTGCAAGAATATAAAGTAATTCTATTTAAGGAGGGTATGTACCTGGCTGGGGTAAAAATTTTCGATTTCTTGAAGTAAGTATCTCCTTAAAGTATATAACTTTCTGTTCAAAATCTATGAGTTTTATGTTCCCAATTAGCTACAAGCTTATAAATCCCGTTTGTAAAAGTTCTTGTCCCTAGAACCAAAAAAAAAAAAAAAAAAAAAGTATGACTTGCGTGACATAGTCTCGGTTTTGGAACTGTTGCTTATGTAAATAGTTATCCAGAACCAAAAACAGGTGATAAATGGAGTGCCGTACAGGAAGTAAGGAGGATGAGGTAATACTTTCCAACCAAGTGTGTTGATTACCGTTGTTATTTTCGCGTATGAGATCTGGTGTTGACTTGAAGAAGGATTACTCCTTTTCTGTTGACTAGTGCTGGCTGATTCTGACGCAGTGTGTGGCTGCAAACTTTTGTGTGAGACGAGTACATCTTGTCTGTGATGGTTTTGCCACACACTAGCAATTTAAAGTGAATAATACCACCACTGCTCCACCAAACACAGAACAGTACCTTCTGTTCATGGTTTTCTATGAAAACAAATGCCACAGAACCAGGGACGACCAATGATGTTTTCTTTTGCGATTACTGTATAACATCCATTTTTCGTCATATGTCAATATCTGATCCAGGAATGGAGCTTTTTTGTAACGTGACAGCCACTGGAATTTGGTTCCCTCGGTTAAAACCTGAGGGAACCCACCAACTGAGCTTTCAAGTCTTCCCAAGGTTGTGTGGAGCAATCAAATGGTTTCTTCCGGCACTCCAAATCCTTGTGCAAGTTCTTTGCACGTTTGATGTGGATCACGCTCAGATGACCTCCTTCAGTAAGGCTTCAATGATAATGGATGGACGTCCTGTTCGAGACTTGTCCTGGAGACATTTCCCGATGCAAATCAACTAAACCACTCTTGCGCTGTGCACTCACTAATTGATGCTTCTCCAAATGCGGAGCAAATCTTTCGAGCAGCTTCTGCAACATTGTTGGCCAATTCGAACTCAAAGTAAACACGGCCATAAATCATCCTTTAATATTGACAGATTCACTTCAGAATTGTAGTTCCTATAGAACTGTTTCAACACGTCTCGCAACTCTACACGGACTGACGGTTGACAGGAACGTCAACATCTGATGTCATCCAGACAGGTTTACCGACACTTGCTGTTTAAATTTCAATTTTTGTCCCAGTGGCAAAACTATATATATATGGTATTTTTCGTTTGCTTCAGTTCAATTCAGTTCTGCTTATTTCATTGGTGACTGTGAATTTAGCGCATTTACACCATGATTGAGGGCGAAGTATAAATTAATGAGTGCAAATTCGAAATATATATTGATGAAATACAGAAGAGAATGGGGTGGCAAACTACGACGTCTTGCTAATATATATATATATATATATATATATTGAATTTAGTGCTCTTAAATTAATACAAAAAGTGTAATTAGAAATTCACCAAACCACTGGCATAAGCGGTAGTTCTTTGTGCTATGTTGAATACGAAAGGCCAATACATCTTTACTATAGATCTCTGATATGGATCGTTGAATGAAACAATCTCAGGCTGCGGATAAGCTAAAACTATAGTTCCAATGTGCATTTAAGAAAACCCCTTATGGTGAAAAATCGACCGATTCGAATTTCTTTGCAAGCCCTAATCTACATGTAAAATTCGTTGCAGAACAAGTAATATTTTTATATTTGAAACTATTGTACTGCATTTATAGTTATTAACAGCTTTCAAAATATAATTAAAAAAAAACATGTAGATACTATACTATCTGACAAATAGTATTACAAATATGTTCAAGTTTTGTCCAAAAAGAACGGTAAAACCACCGTTGAATGTGTAGTGAAATTTCTGCAGATGGTTAACACTGTTCACATTAGAATGTCATAGTAGAAAGATAATGGAAGGGATACTCCTCTCCTATTAGAGTTTATGCATGCAGGCATGGAGGTAATTTTCTATTCGATAGTCCTACTCTCCTTGAAGGTACTTTCACTATCGAATACTGGACAAGAATTCCTCATCTGCCCCGATGTTTAATATTAATATCTTCATTTTCATTAACGATTACATTAGATTTTTGAGCTTAGCGTCCTGTTCAGCAGCGAGGCTATATGAAACGTGGACATATAGTTTAACGTGAGATCCGAACCACACGAGCTCCCGTCAAGAATCGAACCCAGGTCTCCCACGCCAAAGGCGTATACGCTCATTTCCATTAGTTTTGGAAAAAGTGAACTTTCTATTAATTTCAAAAATAAAATTTGTCTTAAAATTGTGAAAAAATGCCCGTTTTGTTTTCACACGCTTACGTTACACAGGATTACACTCAGAATTTTTCACAAAGATGTATGAGTACTAACGTTTCACATATTGAGCCACCATATTTATATAAATGGAGTTAAAATTACCACATAGTAAAGTCAACTGATCCTGAGCCAATCTCTGGAATGGAAACCAAGATCAGATGTCAGCCCAGTAGCCAGCTCTTAACTTCATTAAATAATGTGTCTTGGTGGGCTTGAGGGCTCTCTATGAATACAAAATTCATATCCCCGATACACCAATATTAATCTAGCAGCCATCTGAAACTGTGATATGTAACTGAAATGCATTCACTGTTTCTTTGCTGCTTTAAATACTTCAAACATGTCAGGTTATCAAAAACGAAAATAGCACAATTTACACTTAAATTATATATTAAAAATACTATTTACTTTTTGTCGATGCCTGTACTTACTTGCAAGAGTGTGAACTCTACAAAATAACTAGTCCATTACACTAATAAGAGAATTATTCAAACGTTCTACACTTAAAAATTAAATTACAGTAGAAACCCTCTCGTCCGTCCTCGGCTAGTTCGCCATTCCGGTTGATCCGACCGCACTCAAGCCGACCTCGCGCCGACTCGTCGGTGACTTACGAGACCCACTGTTGTTTACTGCCTTCGCTGCATTGTTGTTTACTTGCTGTTACCGCATATCAACGTAAGTGCTCCGTCATCTCTTGTATCGTTTCTTTCGTTGTATGTATTTTCTGTACTGTACTGTGCAGTTTTGTCGATCAAGAAATGCAGAAACATTGCATATAAGACTAGAATTTAATCTGCTAAACATTTTTTTTACCAACCTGGTAAATACTGTACATACATTATGTATTGTTCTTTACAGTAACAATAACAGCTTTTATGTGTTTTTTTGCAATGTTTTTACTGTAAAGAACAATACGGTCATTTTTGAGTTCAGAGATTATTTTATTATAAATCCGTATTTTTCTGTATTTTCTGATAATCTGACTTTTTCGTTCCAAGCATACCCCCAGTCCCAAAGCTGACGGATTAGAGGGGTTCTACTGTATTTGAAAATATATGAGGCAGTTAGTTTGTACCGAAACTTCCAAAACTATTCGAAAGTTGTTCGTCTAGATTTGAAGAGATTTTTAAATGGAAAGTGGATGAAAAATTTTGTTTTCGAACATATTTTTTATACTGAGTTTCTTTGCGCCTAGAGTGACACTGAAAATCAGTACTTCATGTTAAACAGTTTTCATAATTTCAACGCTATTTTAAGGACAGAGTATTTTCTGTAAGTGTTTGAAACAAGTTTTTTCTTCTTTCTTCCATATTTCCATATCTGAATCAACCAATACATTCGTGTTAAAAAAAAAAAAAAAATACCAAGTTCATGCGTGTTACATATCCACTGCACTCAGAATCTCTCAAAAAATTTATGCATAAAACACGTTAAAAAACAATTATTATAGTCATCTTTATTATAAACTAATTTGGAGAACATTAATTTTATTTTCTACAATGGACTTAAAAGAAGTGCATTGTATATTTCTTTCGTTTTATTTCTGCGTTTCTTTTTATGATACATGTGCTCTCTGTTCGTTTAATTCTTACCCGTGGGAAAGGTGCTGATACCGTGCTCTCACAGTCTGCTAATAAGTCATGATAAGGCTCCAGCTAATGAGAGTACATGGGCAGACGAAATGAGTAAAAATTCGTATGTTATGAGGGGTTGGAGACTTCATTTTACCCCTGGGTTCTAGACCCATGGGCGGGGCTTCGTGAGAGAAACGGGAGGAGCGATAGAGTACTCTTCAAGATGGTCATTTAACGTAAAGACCTGTATCATGTGTCGTGGTTAATTTTTCTTTTTTTTATTCATTTTTTTAAAACTTTTATGTAAGTATGTAGAAAGCTAAGAATAGCAATAATATAAGTATGATAAATTGGACCATGTATATATTTTTCTCCTCTGTACATGGCATGTGCGTAATAGTTCGTCGTAATATGTTTTATCTATCATTGATTAATAAATAACTTCTAATATAGTGGTTTACTGCGTTTGTTTGCGGTGAGGTTGGAACGAAACTTCGTTTTCTTTGAACCGCATCACAATTAGCTGGGAAACAGCATTTGTGTGTAGATAGCTTTGTATGTATTTATGGTCGATATTAGCTACGGTATCAATACACGGTTGCTGAACGGATTCCAAGTTCGATTCCCGAGCTTGGTTATCACGTTGGTTTCTTTGCCACACGCTGTAATCATCATATTATCTGTATGTTATGCCTCAAAAACTAAATATACACATATATACTTTACTTTTTTGTTTTAAAAAAATCTATTTACTCTTTATACAATCTAAATAATTATGTTCATTACATTATTAGCTACAGAAGAATTTATGCTTTCTTCATACTGGGGATCGGTTGAAGCCATTGTGGTGAAAAGAAACGGGAAGAATTTTACAGCACGCAAAATACGAACGGAACTTGGAAAGTAATTTCCGTTTGGCTGTAAATAAGTATTAAAACAAAGTCGTAGATATAAAAGTGTTTCTTACATATGAAAAATACATCTGTTTCTATTTTTAACACAGCACCATGTAAATTCAAACAGTTGTCATAGCGTTTCACCAACATACAAATCCCTTCTGCATAAAACTCGGCCGCCTGAGAATTAAACTGACTTTTTTTGTCACATTATTTCGAAAATCTTTGTCCCCGGCGCAGTGCTTTGTACCTCAAGCCACATTTTCATGCAAGTGAACAGACGAAAATCAAAAAGGAACCCAGTCCAGGCTCTGTGAAAATGATCAAATTTTCTTCACGAAATTACCACTAACTCTTACGTACATCGTGAATGTTTGTTCTTCCTTCTTTGAAAAATTTGATTCACTGACGCACAGTACCTTCATTCAACATTTGGGCAATATACGGTACTCAATTCACAATGAATGTCTACAGTTGGCAGTTTTTTTTTTCCCTCAAAAAATCTTATCACTTCGTGTATCTCACATTTGGCGGGATGCGCGGCAGTATGATGCTCTCATTAGCATATGGAAGCTTATTGAATCACTGATTGTGTGATGTAACAATGGTAACGCTTTGCCCACTACTAGCACCACGCCGCAACAGCGAATACTTTCCGAATTACCCTCGTACAAAAAAGATACTTAAAATACAAGTATAAAATTTGAACAATTAATTGCGCATTTTTTTTTTTTTCAAATACCTTATTGCACTATATATTTTTTTTTTCTTACCTGATCTTGATCTGTCATGATCATCAGTTTTCCGTATCTCAAAGTCTTCAGATCATCTATGGTTTCGTATTTCTTTTTGTACTGTAGACCAACAATCTTGATAATATTATTTATTTCAGCATTATCAAGTATCTAAAAATAAAAAAAGGAAGAAATTATTAAACTACTTGGCATATGAATTTCCTGTAAGTAACAAGTTAAATGTCCGCTAATGTAATTAAATGTTGTATTAACTGAATTCATCAAACTTACGTTTCTTGTGACAAACCTTAGCATAATATCTATTTATTCTCTACATATTTCGAAGATCCAGAATACTATACCGAGACTGTTCTGCGTACGTGACCGAATTATACTTACCAAATAGTTACAAAAATCCATGGAGCCGCCAGGTGCAGTGTTCGATGGTCTAGTTCCGGTTCTGTCTCCTGGTTCCGAACGATGGGTTGGCAATGTAGTTTTCATTCTAAAAGTCTGTTTGAGAACTACGAAGGAGTTTTGTTCCATTCCTCTTTCACAATTTTCCAGAGTCCATCCATAGTTCTTTACGCTACAGCAATTTTAAGCAGTCCAAATCCTCAAAAGTCCATTGACTTGCATATAGAGATTTCACAAGTGTTTTATTGAAAGGTAATCAAAGTTGCCTCCTTCATATCCAAGTACAATGCGAAGGACGATCTTGAGATCTCATGCAACTTTATCTTTATGAATGTGGACCATATTAATCTCGTTTCCGTACACTTCTGTTCGTAGACCGACATCAGGGTATCCTGGTAGTAATGCGAGTTGATTTTGCAGTACTTCACCCTGCATATCTTCAGTTTGCCTCGGTAACAGTAACCGGCAACTGACATGAAATCTTTGGGGAAATTCTCTGTGCATGCTCGGACCCATTTTGTGAAGCGCCATTCTCTCTATACATGATGGCTTTTAGTTTGCTGCGCTCGGAAAGGTATATTCACGTTTCGTTCAAGGTAAGGACGTACCGCCACCTTTGGTTTAACGGATGCCGCTCGTACAGTTTCCGAGCGTTACACTTGCGCTGCCGTCGGTGAACATCAATAAGGTGATGACCATCACCATTGATTTCCAAGATTCAGTCGTTTGCCCAAGGTGCAGCTGACAACTCCCAAAGACACGTTAAGACGATTTACCATCTGTCTTTGGGTAGGTGCATTCTCTTGCACGGCCATTTTGCGATGTTTCCCTTGCAGGCTGGTGTGGCTTGTCTGCACTAGTATTCTCGTCTCCTTTGTTGAAGAACCGAACGCTGGAACTATGGAACATACACTTTCCGGTCACATTCTTGAGAACAGTCAAGCTAATGTCACAACCCTTGCTGTTATACTGCTTCCTGATCAGTGGAACACTAAATTTTGTGTTGTAAACGGCTACAACATACCCTTCGGCCTAGCGAGAAAAAACAAACACTTGAAAAAATTATGAAACATACTATTTCAGAAAACTGTTCAGTTTGGGCACAATCTTGGGTCCAGCCTGAAAGTACAACACTTTCTTACAGCTTACATATTACACTGACAGCAGGCAAGTTCATTCTGCGCTTGCTGCGGAAGGAACTACATTTACTCGAACACGCTAGCTTTCTATACGTATTATACGTAAAATATATTGATTACTTTTTCATTTTCATAATAACCATAACATTTGAATAGACCGAATTAAGATCGACATGTAATAATGTCAATTGATATTGATCATCCATCGAGAATAGAAACTAGGATTAGGTGTCAGCCTAGTAACTACACTAAATTTATTACATGATATGTCTTGGTGGGCTTGAGGGCTCTATAAATACAGAATTCATATCCCTGATACACCAATATTAATCTAGCAATCATCTGAAACTCTATGTAACTGGGAATACATTCACTGTTTCTCTGCTACTACAAGCACTTGAAACATGTCCAATCATCGAGAAGTGAAAATAACTTATTACATGTTTAAATTACATTCGAAAACAGCTATTCACTTTTGTCGATGTCTGCACTTACTTTACAAAGTGTGAATTCCACAAGATAGGTAAAAATGATCACTAATCAAGAAAATTATTCAAACGTTCTACATTTCATTCTGTATTATCCGAGAACAAATGAAGCAGTTACATCGTACCAGAACTTCAAAAAATCGATCTAAACTTCAATTTATTTATTTATTTATTATCCAAACTCGGGTTGTACGCAATGATAAATTTTGTTTTCTAACATATTTTCCATTACGTATGTTAGGTATCAGCATGTTTCTCTTTAATTTATATGGAAAGTATTCTTTTCTGTAATAAAGCACGTCGAATTTTAATGATTTGATTTCACTGATTCCTTCCTCAAATCTACTTAAATGTCCCTTGCTCGCGAAAATTAAATTTTGTTACATATGAATACATCATATTTAGTTTAAAGTAATACTACATTTATATATGGTTCACACTAAAATTCTGATACTAAAAACCTACAAAGAGACCTACGACAGATACCCGGTGCAATTACAATCACATCTAAGGGGACAGCAAGTCCCCCAATCTCTCGCTGTATAATGGCACTTCGACAGCATGGAAGGTGGTCTCTCTACCCGATGACCATTACGTTGTATTCCTTTGAAACAAGTACATTGATGGCTCGTTTGCTGCAGTGATGTCAAGAACATGTCATAACTAGACATCGGATTTTTATGCAATTAAAATTCATGATATATGCATGCAACTATGCAGTTAAATGTGTTAAAATATACACTAATAATGCAATAAACGAGAGCATTTTCAAACATGCAGCAAAGTTGTGACAAAATTTTGTAGGTGAAACAGAACACTGAAGGTGTACTATACCTTTCACAGACTTCTCTTCGGAATTTACTTTTATGACAGTTACAGTTTATATACTCCTAACTTTAAAATACACACAAATTATGAGATTAAAATGAACACGGGAATAAGAGGACACGATTTCTAGTTTTTCTTTACAATTGTATTTTAAAGTACATTTTCTTTACACGAAATATTACGAGCCTCACTTTTCTACACGTTTCCACTGTTTGTTTTTAAGGATTTACTCCTTTCCGTAATTAGCCTTACAGTATATCACAAGATGCTACTCTTCATTTTTGCATGTCAGTTTGCTGACAAAATGACATATTAACATGAATAGATTTTACTGAACAATATTTATACAGAGAAGCAAGTTAATAGTGTATCTATATTTACTGAGGTTGAAATTTAACCCCTGAAGAGATTTTCTCATGGCCTCAACTGTTTTGGAGTTGAAATTTATGACAATAACATCCGTCAATTAATTTCTTTTCCATAGAGCACCCAAATTTACCAGGAATTGACTGGAGCTTATGCTGAACTTCTTCAACTAGAGCTAAGCATTTACTGAGCAGCATTCTTCGCGTGTCTTGTTTCTGAAACGATGTGGACACGATATTACAATGTCTTTATTCATCAGATTTCTCTTAACACCTTGGCAATTGCATGCGTCTCTGCTCTGCTGATCCGTTGCTAACATTATTGATCCTCCATAAACCAGGCATTTTTCCATCCTCATGCAAAAGCCGTTCAGTTGCAGTCATGTAAAGGCATTAAAAATACAAACTAAAATTGGATTTATTCCATGATATGAGCATACATCTGAAACAAAAGAACTCTTGTAATATACTAAATATGCTCTTAAGCACTAACATACGCTCAAACCTTTGAAATATGCATTTATATGCACTATAAAACTTTAAATTTGAGTTTTATTACTATCGTTAGAAACATCTATCAAGTTTAAGAGAGATGCATATAAGCAAACAATATATGCATTTGCATAAAAATCCGATGTCTAGTCATGACTAAACCGAGGAGGTTAACTTTAACACTAAGTCTGGTCCGTTCAATCCCTCGACTTGAAATTTATAGACAATCTGTAATGTTTTAAAGCAGTGAGTAAGGTACAGATTTCCTCCTTCATTATCGCTAACGTTACTGAGTGCTATGCTACATGAATAATGGTCCACTGTTCTTTTGAAGCGATTCAGTGTTATATTCAATTCATTGACATGAAGAAGCTGTACCACAGGCTCTAAGTGGTCCAACACCGTATTTGTAATTCAGACAGACATGTTACAGTCATAAACGATTCTGTGCATGTAAATTGTTTTCACTGGACAATGTTTCTAAATTCCACGATATTCTTGCTTCTTAACACGAATGAGAAATATATTGCAAGCATGTCATAACTAATCTTTGTCACTATACGCACTACTTATATAAAAATAAGTAACTTCATTCACCTGTTTGTGCGTTGCTTCTCGTACGTTTAGAAGTTTACCTCTGAGGGGAAATACACCGTATTTATCTCGCCCAACCACACCAAGACCAGACACAGCCAAAGACTTGGCTGAGTCTCCTTCAGTAAGGATAAGAGTACAGTCTAAGGAATTCTTCGTTCCAGCATCATTAGCATCCTCTAACTTTGGAATTCCTGAAAAACAGAGAGATAGACATTTATTAAGGGTACCATAAAATATACGATCATTATAGTTACTAAATGGTTCTAGACTTAATTATGATGGACACTCATACTTTTTGTGGATTCCAATCGCAGTTGGTCCTTTCTCTGAAGACACTGTACGCCCCAATTCGTCACGTGCTTCCAGTAATGTTCTTACCGCATTTATCATGTCATTTGAATGTAAAATTAAGAGTAAATAAACTGATGACTTGAGTAAATAAACTGATGACTTGATACAAGCACACAAATGTAGTACTAAAAAATACAGTAACGCCAAGAAAATCTTTCAGTTTTATGTCCAACGGTTACGCCGGCTAGGCTAAAAGAGACGGTGATGATGAGAAATGAATGCAATTGTGGAATGAATCAAATGGGAGGTAACGGGAGAACCCCGAGAAAACCCACGCACACGGTGTTTGTCTACCACAAAGCCCACTTAACGCGAGCTGGGATCGAACCAGGGATCCCATGCACCAGAGATGAACGCTCTACCACTGAGCCACCGTAACCCCTTAGTAATGCTAAAAGCCCAGATCAATATCCAAATTAATTTCTAGTTTAATATAATCACTGGTTTCCATTACACTTTTCACCTTACTTTCTTTGATTGATTATAGTAATAGAATTTACAAGAAAGATCCATTTAAGGAACTTAACTGATGCATAATTATGGATATTAACTTAAACTTTGATATACGTCAATATATTTATTCAAAAGGGATGTCTCAAAAGTAACGCCTCCACTGTATTAACTCCTCACATTCTTATCGGATTACAATAAAACTTCACACACGTGCAATATGATATATTAACGAGCACAACTTTTCTTTGCAAATAACTAAAGAACATTAGTGGCAGATGAAAACACAGATGTGATCGAGTTTTGGCTAAAAGAGGGCTGCCAAGCTCTAGAAATTCATAGTGGGCTGCAGGTAGCATAAATAGAGGACGCAAATGACATTAATGAAGAAAGAAGTTGCGTAGGGGATTGGTAGGATAGAATTACTGAAGTGGCAGATCTACAACACAGTAATGGATGAGAGCAGAGTAAGAATGAATTGATTTGGGCCTCTTTATGCATTAGAACCTTTTGCCACCGTCAAGGCAAAAGCCGCCATAATTTCAAACTTAATGCGACAAAATTGTTATATATATATATATATATATATATATATATATATATATATATATTTGTCGCCGCGGTACTTGTGCCGTGCCGTTGCAACCTACGGAACCCTTCGTTGTACTCTAGAAATCGTACACGGAAAATGTCGAGTAAACATTGTCTAACAAAATGAGAGGCAGCTGTTCTGTATACGCAAGACCGACATGTCGTTGTGACCTACTACTCGTACACTTCTTTTTCTCCCGTCTGAGAAAGATTATCGGGCTATCTACAAAGACTGGCTTTAAGCTGGAGACTACGAAATAAGAGTAGCAACACTGAAATCGTTCACCCTGCTCAATAACAAATGTCGCATACATAAAAGGGGTTCTTAGAGAAAACCGGTTTGGCCATACTGTAGATGTGTCAGGCGAAGAAATTAATTCTATCGAAACTGTTCATGTACAGAAACAAGCTACTCTAGGAAAAAAATAAATCACATTCTACAGGACAGGAGTACTTTTCGCTAACAACGCCCATCCCATGTCAATGTAAAATTCACAGGCCATTAACAAAATAGAGTTGCCACTAATACCCCAAACTCATTACAGTCACGTTTTTTTATTCTAATCTCACGTAAGATTTGTTGACCCTTTCAAAAGCAACCTTCGTTAACAGCATTTTCAAGACATGGAAAACGCATTAAACTTTGTGTGAATGCATGAGGGAAAGAAAAGTAAGAAAGAAAGAAAAAAACATTTTTCGAGAGCATATTTCAGCATTGTGTTGAAAAGTGGCAGAAATTTATCAAAAGCAAAGGACAATACTTTATATGACCTTATTAGCTATCAAACATCTACATCTTCTTTCACACAAAGTTTCCAATTCCTCCTCCTTCACTACAACGTTTCGCAGCAGAGAAGGGAGTACTTTTGGAAGGTGACTTTCCTACGAGTACCCCATCTTCTCAGCAGAAACCACTCTTAAAACATCAACTATTTTTTCTTTCGTTCTTCCCATGGTGTCAACCATATCTGAGAAACCTTATTGGTATACAAACAATAACTGATAACTTTCTTAAAGGAATAACAACATGATCACCTCAAGTAATTGCATCTCTACAGGTAAGGTTTTTCAAATATGACTAACGCCACCACGAGATGTGCTTAGAGAAAGAAAAACAGTTGATGTTTTAAGGGTGATTGCAGCAAATGAAAATGGGATGTCATTTCGGCCATACTACCATATTTATTCGAAGTCAGCACTAATTGTACGCTGACCCCGGGAAATCAAAAATGAAAATTTAAAAAGTGAAACATACAAAACTAAAACTTAAAATAAATAAATAAATAAACTTCTCTTGCTCACTGCAAAAATGCTAATAAATTCTGTTAATATGCTCTTTATGTAGAATGTATTTTTCTATATGTGAATACTTCAAATATCTGCTAAATCCAAACATACGCAAACAAAAAATTGCACCTTTTCTTCATTAAAAAACACTACAATCAGACGAAAATTTACTGACTTTGGAAGGCTACACGATGGCAAACACTTACTTGTGACAACTTCTGGTGATAATTTTAGGATTTTTTTCCTATCACATCGATAAAAACTGCTGACCACTTCACCGGCCGTGTATTAAGGATACAAATTCTTAGCTGAGAGGCACTTTTTGAATCAAGAAAGAAAGAAAGGAAAGAAATCCGTTTTCAATCGGGTGAATCTAGCATATTGATGTGTCCTAAAGTTAATATAAAGATCCATTTATTTTCGTAGAGACTGTATTATACTACGAAGACAGTTGTACTACATACACTTTGTGAATGCTTTGTGTTACACATATTTAGATACCTACCTCGTAACTTATTCTGTTTTTTGGTGCTGCATTTCTTGTCCAACTGATGTTCTGCCTTGAACTTCGCCCACGTTAATACAGATTCAATGATTCCACATTTTGTTACCTAGAACATTAAAACGATTTCTGTTACTCCACTGAACGATATACTGAACACTTATTCCATATTGAGTAAATTACCAGAAAGGAAGATAAAGAAATACATTTAACTCGACATACCATTACAAACGTTCCATAACAAGCACTGTATGTTTAAATATAATGTGTTTATCTTGTATCTTAAGTTAGGTGATTTATTTATAGTTTCAAGATCGCTGTACTACTTTCTTCAGTAACTTCCTATACTGTTAAATTTGATTCATTCCTAGATTTCTTCTTCCTGTGGAACTGTCATAGAACATTTAGTAGACTTTATACAACAGAGGGCCTGGTTTCGAGGCTATGCCCTTGTTCCTTTCGGCGAAGAACATTATGCCAACGGATATAATCAGGGCTTGAAAAATCCACTCACCTCTTCGCCAGTGGCTTTTTTTTTTTTTTTAAACATTTGGAGAGTGAAGTCCGATCAATCAGAAACGTGTTTTATCCCCCTCCCACACACACACACGAAAGTAATATTGCAATGCAACACCATCGTGAACGATCGTTTTCATTTGAATCTCAGCTCCTGTACATCGCTAAGTAGTTTTGTCAATTTTATTATAGTTTCCCGCCAAAGACTGGCGTTAGTGTTGCAGCAGTTTGGTTTGGATGCACACGTTGGTCCACCTGTGTTTCATATTTGGAATGAAAATCTTACCGGCAGATGAATACTCGCCCATACGCTATTGCCCTTTAAAACTGCGTATACTGGCTAACTTGCAAGCAAGATTTTTAAAGGTCTGGATATGATGGTGACCAACCTCAGTGTTGATCGAAATAATACACGAATAAAAGAATATTTTTCGCAATACAAAGGAAGGTCTACTTATGTTTGTGTAACATGTATCTTATACCTTCACTCAGTAAACATCCTACAAGAATTATTGTTAACATTAATCATCGAATTTAAAAAGAACATGAAATAAAGTATAGCTTATTTGAAATTTGTTATGATGTTAGTTTTTGTCTTTGAACCTTACTGTGAGTGAGTCACAGAAGGTTTAAGAACAAAAGGTAGCATTAATCTTTATTAGTAGTACAACACCCAAGTTTCCAATAATTGTTAATGTACTTGTTTCTTATATTATTTCTTAAAAAAAAAAAAAAAAAAAAAAAAAAAAAAGTTTGTTTAAAAAGAAAGAAAAAAAGATAACGGATTAATGTTGCAATAATTACCTTTAAGACAGTTCCACAGGGAAGAGGATTTGTTTTCAGCACCAAGGCTATATCAGATATGGACCTACAGCTTAAGCGGAATCCGAACAAACGTAATGCGTTCAAATGCTCTCCCACCGGGAATCAAACCTGAGACCCCGCACACTGAAGACGCGCGTCCTAGCCACTAGACAAGCGGGGAAGGCCACCCAGGGGAGGAATCTAGCAATAATTTCAGTTTAGCAATTTCAACAAGTTACTGAAGAAAGTGGCAGAGCAAAACTGTACAGATAGATCACCTATCCTGAGACTTGAGGTAAGAAGGTTTATTTTTAAAGCATCTACCAGCAAATACTCTGTATCCTCAAAATCTTACCTTGTGTTTCTAAGAGTTTGAGTTTTAAACGATGCACCCAAGAGTACATTTTAGTAACTACAAATACTCTGTACATTTAGATTCATGAACTACCTTTTAGAGATGGATACAGATAGAAGGTAGTAAAAAGTACGAAAAGAGAAATACGATGGAAGGACGAAAGTCTATCACGATAGATTCACACAATATTATTAGAATGTCTCTGAAGAACAGAGTTCCTCACTTGTTAAAAGCTGCAGCATCAAATCGTACAAAGCAACTATTTTTAGGCCGACATCCATCATACCAGAGTGATTATCAAGCAGAAAATGGGGTACTGGAAAAATTCAATCTTTTCTAGATCTAGTTTTCAACAAAGAGAAGCCAGGTTCTTGCATCTCAGGATAAGTGAGACCACTGAGGCTCTTTCTTCCTAGCTGTAATGAAATGCACGGTGTGCATGTCTGATATTCTACAGAGGTAACTAAAGAGAGAACATAAGATTTTTGAGAAGAAATATCTCGCCGATCTTAGATCAGAAAATAAAACCATTTTGTGAAAAATTACAATATTATATTATTTCCGAAGCAAAAATTAACTTCGCTGATAACTTATAATCATCTGGCTATACAATCTTTTATTTGCATAGCACGTTTACGATTTTATGTTGGTACGATACGGCTTACCCAGAACGATGTATTGTATATAATTATTCTCTTTTTGTTCTATTTCTCATGGAACAATACCTACAAATTATTATATCTAGTTTCTAAGTTTAAAATAAAAATAATTCAAATAAAAACTTACATTATTGACAAACTTCTCTGACAGAGTACACTTAGAACCAAAACTTTTTGCCTGAAGCGTCATGTTTTCCTTTGTCTGTGAATCGAAAGTAGGATTCACAATTAAACAATTCACAAAAATCCATAAATGATTTTTTATTTGGAAGGGTTTAATTTGTACGCCAGCCTTATTCTTCTTCTTGATTGCCTCTGTTAATTTCTTCACAACCATATCCACTACGTAATCTACATGCCGGCCACCCTGGAGATAAGAAATATTCAGTTATAAACTAAGAAAAAACCAAAGTCAACAACAAGCCAAAGTCAAGGTCAATCTACAACATAATGAAATATAGGTAAAACACTTTACAGACAATTTTGTTTGATCTTTATATACAGTAATCCCTCAAACTCAATAACCCGTCAGTCCGGATATCTCGGCCACACCCAAATAGGACATTTATTTATTTATAGGCAGTTTTTGCAAAGTCGGCTAGTTAATTTTCAGCCTTATGCCTCGGAGGTCTGTCTTATCAGGTAAATTACTGTACAGTGTGTATTCATTAATTTTCATCTTCATGTATAGTAAAGGCTCTATGCATTCATAAAGTACGTACTTTTCCTTTGTTTAAGAGGTTTTGGGCAGTTTATTTTCTGTTCAAGCAACCAATACACACAAGTACAGTACCGTTTATTCTTCTTTAATCTCATTCCCGGTAACCCAGCATTTTCACAAACTCAGCCACCCTTCGGTCCACATTAGGCCGAGTTTTCGGTACTCTACTGTATAACATATGTCCTGAGTGAATGCGTGCCACTTTGGATAGAAACTTGAAATTTCACAGTGTATAGGATTTGTAACGTGAGGTATCACTAAGGAAGGACTTTTGGGAAATTCGACGGAGGAGGAGGGAAAATAGGGATGGCAATATATATATAAGAAATAATGTAAAATGTTAGTCCGTCTCTGAATTTCTGCAAAGCGGAGACATGAAATGTGGTAGGACTTCCCATTTAAAGTAATTTTACACGTTTTCAGCATTTTCTGATATTTCCACTACATGGGAATAAAATGGCGGGAAGAAAAAGAGGTTGAGGTGCAACTGTTAAAATAAGGACATATCTCGAAATCCCTTAAGCTTAGTGAGATAAATTTGATATTTTAAACTTTTCATTTGAAACAATATTATAGCACTCCGAACAAATCTTACGAAAAGTTCAACGCTTTGTACACCACCAATATACCATCTTGTAAAACAGGCTAGAAAACTATATAATAGTAATATAGTGTATACTGAAATATATTATAATTGCAAACTAAGTATATATACTACAGTTCAGTTTAACCGAATCGCTAAAAAGTCTTTACTAAAGGGAAGTCAAAACTTTTTTTTTTTTTATTTTTTTCACAAGATGAGAAACATTATTGCTTTAATTGTACAGCTTTTTAGTTTAGCAGTGATCAGTTCAATGTTAAATTTTGAAGGCATCATTTGTTCCCAATAACGTCTTGTCACGCTGAATATATCAAATAGACAATACTGTATCAAAAAATCTGTATTCCAGTTTAACGGAACTTTCGTTCATCCGAAGCACCATCGGTCTCATTGAATTCGGTTAAACGGGACTCGAATGTGTATATGGAAAGATTAAAATAAAAACAGTAAAATTCTGAAGATAACACTTTCTGAATATAATAATTAAAGTCCAATTTAAAAGAATTAGTCAATCTTCCTAAAATTTCATATGCAGCAGGTAAAAATTTATCATTTTGTTGTCATCTTTGTATCATAAATTGGTTGAAATATGCTAAAAAATAAACAACAACAATAAAATCAAAGACTGGCAGATAATTCTTTGTCACAAAGTTAAAAACAATTTGTTAATCTATGTGATGAACGCTCTGTCAGTAGCTATAAGTTCCTTTTCTAATGTATGTTCAGTTTAAATTACTTTGTAATTCATCTACACATTTCAAATTTAAGGAATGGACTAATGTTGATCCATTCCTTATACTACAATACAGGGTTCCTACTGATCTGGAGAAACCTATTTCCATGACCTTTGGCAGCGAATTTTCTGACTTTCATGACAGGTGTCGGATGACGCTGACATATAAATAAGGAATAAATAACGGTGAATATTTATATACGAGAACATTTATTCTATAGAGACAAATAATAAGCAATTGCTCATACGTACATTCCTCTTACCTCTCATAAATAGGTAGTATAAAAGTTTGCCAAAGCTGAAATTGGTGTACAATTAATGTTAGAAAAAAATATATTTTATAAAATTTCCCTGATTTCCAGTCTTTCGCCCTGAGCTTTCCTCACCTGCACCATTTTCCCTGAGTTTTCTGACTAGTAGGACCTGTGCAATACTATCCTTATTTATTATTATTATTATACGTTAGTAATTTGTGTTACCAGGTACACAACTTTTGTCTTATCACAACATATCTTGAAAACAAACGTACCTTTGTTGTAGCTATGCTGTTGACAAAGGATACTTGCTGAAAACCCCTATCTGATGTGGAAATAGCAACTTCCCACCGATCGTTTATCTTCTCGTAGATAACCTTCACAGGTTTCCCTACATCATCTTCTCTACCTTTTAGGTACAGTTCTACATAATCCTTGAAATTCTTAACCTAGAATTTAAAAAGAGGCAAATTAATCTAATGTAAAGTATCGGTAACCCCGAAAAGAATAAAGAGACAGCAGGTTAACTTTTGAATAAATTTTTCAGAACTATTTTATGTGTAACTATCTCGTATACACAACACACTTCTCACAGCAATTTAGGAATGGTTTCCTACCTTAACTTATTATACTATGTCTTAACAATATTTAATGTAGTTTTTTATTTTATTTATTTATTTATTCATTTGCCAAAGTTCCAGATACAGCAAGGCAGCCATTTTATATTGAAACTATATAACATAGAATATAAAATTAACAATAACAAGTATAAACAAAAAGCTATATAAAGGTACATAAGTGTAGCAATAACAAATTGAAATAAAACTAAGGTTCTATAAGTGTAGCAATAATTTCCCGTCGGAATACATTCTCAGATTTAAAAATATCCACGTCAGAAGCAATGGAGTTAAATTCAGAAGCCAGTCTATGGAACAAAGAACGCTGAATAATTGATAATCGAGGCGTGTTGCAATGAAGTAGTTCACTACTTCTAGTTCTTCTTGTAGTTACCCGAATATTATATTTAGAGATTAGTTCTTCAGTTCTAAGTTTCCCATTTAGAATTCTATGAAGAAACATCATATCAAGTAGCATGCGACGAGATGAAGGTGTACGGATGCCAAGAACAGTCAACAATTCAAGTTTACTTAAACAGCGTACAGAAGGTTTTCTTTTCCTGACAATGGCAAGAAAGAAATTTAGAACTGAGTCAATGTGAGAGAGATTTGATACGCTAGCCATACTCCAAATGGTAGAACAGTACTCTATTTTGGTTGAAATAAACGTTTTATAGAATATACTTAAAGCTGTAATATTCCTAATCTCTGTAAACCTGTACAGGAGACCTGTTTTGCACGACACATAACAGAGTTGAGTTGATTTGAGTTTAACGTCCCTTTTCAGCAGCGAGGCTATATGAGACGTGGACCTACTGATTAACGTGGAATCCGAATCACATGAGCTCCCGCCGGGAAGACATAATAGAGAAACGCAAAAGTTGCAAAACGTATTCAATGCTTTCACCGCCACCATGACGTAACTAAAAGCAAAGGCATGTGTACATGTCTAAGATACAGATGATTAGTGCGTGACACTGAAGAATAATGCATTCAGTAATACAAAGGACCACTCATTCTGCAGATCATCTATAAGGTCTTCCAATAAAAAGACTGTAATTCACAATGCTAGTGTTCTTACGGTGTTCGCAGCAACTAAAAGAGCAGTCCTACATGTATTCTTGCTTCCCTCCAATTAAAAACTCGAAAATTTTTGAACACTACCTGAAAGACCGTCCGCAAATCCTTGCTACTTCAGAATTACAGCAGCGCTGGTCCGATTGCACCGCTTGGCATTTAATGTTAAACAGTAACCTTATAGCTTTACTCGGGAATGAGTCGACAGAACTGTAATGCTATTAGGGCACTTTCCTTTAAAACTGGGAAACGGATAGAATTAGAAAAATCAGAACGGCTACGCACACACATTCCATCACATTTTGTACGTAAATCTTCAGATGGTGATACCAGTAATAGGTTTAAAGTTCTCAATGAGAACGCAGTTTCTTCGCGAATACAACCATAGCTTATGTGAAAGACCATAGCTCATAATCCAGATTTTTATTGTTTATTTTTAAACTTGTTTTCATACCACCATAGGATTGTACAGAGTAACTTTCATTCCTTTTACGCCTGTACACTTATTTTACATTGATATATGTATTGAGACTCTGTCCCTTGGTGTTGAACGTACTTCGAAATAATACGGGAGCTCGCACAACGAGTACAATTTTCAATCGTCGTCTTAATCATTTACCTAGAGGCGATTAATCTGAGAAACAAGCTTCAATTTAAGATTTATGACGTAAAATTCAGAACAGCTCAAACGAAGAAGGCATTCGAAGAAAAGCAAGAGTTTCTAATCTGAGTTTCTGACTCAAGAAGAAAATATGTATTTTGTAAGTGTGTGTCAAAGACATGGATGATCACATAGTAATATGTTAATAGCTAACCTCTGCTTTTGTTACAGACGAGAATCGAGTCCTTTGGTTGCCTAAGATATTTTCCTCAGCTCAATTCTTATAATTCACGATAATCTGCCAGTTCCTTTCCTTATAGCCTTGGAATATTACGCTGATCACGTTGTAGCGGATTGATTTTGTTAAGAGCTTTATTAATAGATATTAACAAAGGCTAACTATTGACGAATATGATACACAAAGAGTGGCTGACTGGACCAAGACACAAACCCACGATCTTCGGCGTATCGTGCCGATGCGTTAATCACTACGCACCCAGTGCGCTCCCAGTTGACTGTTCTGGCAAATACGGTTACCGTTGATATGATTAATTTGCGATATCAATCTTTGGAATCTATGTGACAGCTTTAGCCTAAATAGCTCAAAATAAATAATTTTTCTCCTTGCCTACAATTCTTATAGTCATGCGAAGGTTAAATTCCAGTTAAGGTTTTTACTGTATATTTTTGAAGTGAGTACATGATCTTAGGCTGGAAATTTTTATTTATTTATTTATTTTCAGTAAAATAATTTCATAAACTTGGGATCGTATTATATTCCAAGTCGCACCATATTAAGGCAAATACGGAAAATTCCATCAAATGTTTTTAATGTCTACCAGCTAAATTTTGATTCATTGCCTAGTATTGGTTTTTCTCCTAACACTGTTATTTTTATACTTATTTATAAATTAAATTGGACTAGTTTTCAGCAAAAACATGTGTTTTGTATCACAAATATCTACAAGATATATATTATACACACACAAACGATTTTTATAACTTACTCGAACTCCTCCCTTACAGTATATTTCTCTATAGACACCTACCTACCTCTCTCTCTTGAATTCGAAGAGCTGGATGCAAAAGTAAAGCAGCTCTATGCCCTTACTTTATGAGGAAGCAAGAAGCAAAAAATTAATTATCCATATTATATGTACTGATAGCCGTAGCTCCTTTTGTTTTCTAATTCTGCTATTCTTGCACCATCAGCTGAGCGGAATTCGTCTATTACGTAATATCATAGTCTTACTTTTAACCAAAACAAGCTACATTGTTTTAAATTCCAACTCTTTTAACTTTGCTCATTCATATGGTTTGTTTCGCAGATTTGTGAACATCTGAAAACTTACAACTAAAGACCGACAAGAAACGATGGAAACAATTGACAGTTAATTTTATAACATTCATAAACTGCTTACTTACTGGTAATCGTTTACCATTCAAAAATACTTTTACTCCTCCCGTTGAAGCTGCTACGTCATACGCTCGTCGAGACATAAGAGAAATGATATCCTTATCCAACGTTTGCATCTTGAATTTCGCAAGATCTGGAGAAAAAGTAATTTTCGTGTAGTCATCGCCAAAGAAGTCCTTTATTTTGGGATCAGACGCTTTGCTCATATTGTTTGCCCATGTCTGAAACGAAAAAGGAGAAATAAATCACACCATGCCAGGTAAACTAACACGAATTTCCTTTATTAATATATCTTCAAACACACCGTAACGTTCAAAAAAGCAGTTTTTACAAGCTCTATACCCTCATCGACATAAATTAATGCGTGAATTCGTTCCTGTAAAATCTTGTATGTCTATATCGAAAGAAACTTTACATATAATCGTGTATGTATGAGGGGAGAAGGACATAGTGGCAAAGAACTCATATTACTGCAAGGGGTCACTGGTTCGACTCCAGCCATGTGACTATCATCACATAAATGAATTATCACTTAATAGTGCATGAAGTTTTCTTTATTATTATTATTAGCATAAAACAAAATGGACAATTAAATTATATTTTTCAAAGCAAATATTTGGTACGCGGAAGGTGATAGAGTAGTTAAAGCATTTAAAAGTAAAAATTATCTGAGGCTAAGGTTGTATAAACTAAAAAATAAACTTTCCCACAACAAGCTATAACATAACATCTAGCTAACCTCAATATGTGCATTTGTGATTTGATCTATTGTTTGCAAAAAATGTTAAAAACAAAATATCTGGTAACGTTCTAGTAAACAAACGGATTTTCCAAAACTAAACAAAAAAAACAAAAATAACCTTTATATTTGTATATATAATATTTATTTTAAAAAACTATGATTTAAACTTTTTAAAATTCAAAAATATAGTGCAAACTAGTTGTAACGAACAAAAATGAGGGTGTATATAAAGAGTAACACTTCTAAAACAAATCTATCATTCAACAATCATTCCGGATTAAAAAATCATTTGGCTTTCATCATTTGGACTCACTTCATTCAGAGCTTTAACATAAAATATGTGAGCAGCGGTCGTCAGGACATTAAGTATAAACTCAAAAAAACTAATACATGGTATAGTATAACACGTTAAAATTATCTATTAGCAACTTACATATTCTTGTAGTTATTGTACGCTTCTTTCTTTTAGTAATATATTTGTATATTAAACTTATACGTAATTGTTTCTTTTATTCTAAATATTAATTTATTACATTATGCATTCTTATTATTATCATTTTTATTCAATCTGTTTTATTCTACTACCTGTCACATCTAAATAAAATGTCATAAATCATTTGGATAATGGTCTCCATGTAACAGGCAATACACTGTAACTCTAATCCCACTATATTATCCGTTCCATTATTGTGGTATACTAATACACTTTACCTATTACACTGTTATAAATCAATTTTATTTTTTTTAATAGTGGACAATATAGTGTCCGTTGTTTTTTTCGGTGTTCGGTTTCCTTCCACATTTTCATTCTATCAATACTTTCATAATGATTTGTATCCTTTAGTCCAGTTAATTCACGGGACGCAAGAACAAGTGAATTACCTGAGGATGCAATGTATATTAGATGGTCATTTGAAGTACAGGTACGTCAGGCAGGGATAGAAGCATTACCGACGCAAGCGGACCGACGGTGATGCAAAAGGAAAAGATCTCTCTGAGTTTCAGAGGCCAAACCAAACTATGGGTGCGCGGTGTGTATCTCCGGTAACCGTAATTTATGAGGAAGCAAAGAGCAGGTTAGGTATGTCGCGAGGAACGATGTCCAGCCAAAATAACGCGGTTGGATTGTATTGTAATTTCCAATACTTGATCACAATCACCAACACTTCAGCAACAAAATGGTGCGGGTAACATGGAAAGTGGATCGAATATGATTGGAAATGCGTAATATGATCCGAAAAGTCATCTTTCATCTATTTCCGAGTGGTCATATTTATCAAAGGCGAGGACTGATAATATGCGCAGTCACTTCATGATATTTCGCGGCTCCTGTTAATACATTCACATTACATATATTACTGCACGTGTTTATGTGCAAAGTTTAAGTGACTTGCATCCCCCATGGCTCATATGTTTCCCTATGGTGACAATAGCTAATTCACACCGCTGGAGGTGTTGAGGTGTGCTTTTATGAACTACAACACTTAAGTTATTGATGATCAGCACGGGATTCTGAAGACAAGTTATACAAACTGATATTTACTATGACTTGTAGAAAACAAGTAAAAATAACCAGTAATTATGCCTTCAATCTCTTCTCCACGTTCCCTTTGCCCAGATTTAACATAGTCTTCAGTCCTAATAAAGAGCGATTAATACACCCCCCTGTTAGTAATGGAAGCTCAGAATACTTCAATGCTCACAATATGATTTATTGCTTGCAAAATATCTTGAAAAACCTAAACTAGTTTGGTCATTCCCCTTAGTATCCCTTTTACTATTCTCTCGTGGACAGGTTTCTTAAACCGGGTGTCTACTAAAATTCCAAAATGAAATTTCGTGACTTTTTCATGACATTTTCTTTCCCAAACTATAAAATTTAGTAATATTTTCAAGGGCAAACTTGGGTGCGAATTGAGCCGAATTTTCTTGCATGCGATAGAAGCGTGCTTTGCTTGCAATTTGATAGTGTCTAAAGCCGACCGTAGACATTTTTGGTGGTGAATTTTGACGTTGTATAAAATAAAATTTTCCAGTCATCTGTATAAAATAAAATCATCTGTATAAAATATTTGTACAGATGAAAAAAATTGTGACCCAAAAGCTAAATTTCTTGACTTTCGTGACAGATAGACACCCTGTTAAATACAAAACTGTAGACAGGGAAATGTTGCTTTATAAATTCCTGCTTACGAGAGAAAATCCGAAAATCATTTGTATCCCGAAAGCGGTCTTTCGAAACTAAGCCCAGATTGAAGAACGGATTTCTAAAGACGGACAGAACATTGAATCATGTTTTAGTGGGAAGAGCAATTGATAACAATACATTCATACAGTTTCTATAAGTAAATGCATATATTCCGCAAACAGGCATACTGATATCTAATAGACTAAGGTAGTTATCTAAATGCTCAAACGAGCAAAGCGCTAATAACAAACGTTAGTACATCTTCAACTTTGTTCCATCTTACCTACACTCTATAATACTCAAAAACTCACTTCATAAATACCGTAATTGCGCGAATATAAACCGCACTAATTTTTCCTAAATTTTGGCTTGAAAAATTATGATGCGGTCTATAATCGAGATTTTATCGCTCAGATCATAAATCATCAATTTCAAAATGACATGTACACGTATTTTGTGGGTTGAAACTAATACCATTACAAGTTAATGCAGTTACCGCTTATAAACCATCAAAGATTTAAGAAGAAAATAGCAGAAAACATACCTTGTTCGCAAAAATTGCCATCTTCATTTGTTTACCGGAAAAACTTTACACTGGCACAAAAAGCAATTGTACATTTAATAGTTCTATTAATAGGAATATGTATCTTTGTTATACAATATATATAATATATACGGAATATCTATACACAGTACCTGTTATTGAAAAAAAAAAGAAAAGCAACTTTGTTTCGCAAAACTGTGTCAGCTTGTTTGTACCCACCCAAATCACGCACAATCACTCCCCACTATTTCAGCATCACCAGAGTCTGATTCTTCACACTCGCTAGATGGTCCAGAATGCTGCTCAGCGTCAGTATCACAAAGGTCATCTTCATTAGTCACCCTTAGTCGTGTGGGAGTTAAAGAAGGGGAGGGAGAGATGCATGTCAAAGTGCTGTCTAATTGAACTTTCTCGTAAATTTAGTACTGCGGCCTATATTCCAGATTTACTTTTCTTCTATAATCTCGTGTCAAAAGTTTAGGTGCGGCCTATATTCGCGCAAATACGGTATTATAGTTACAGATTAAAAGGATTATGTCGACTTCAATGGATTCTGAAATTATAATGCGATACGTGTTCAATCATATTTCAACACTAAATTTTAATATGAAATACAATAGAATTACAAAATCTACTATTTTATTTTATAATATTTATTTTAACCTCACCTGTTTAAAGCTTCTTTTGTACTGTATCGAGGCCGTTTCTACAGTAAACTTGGTACTGAATATATTGCACAATTTAGCACCATAACCATTTCTTCCACCCGTAACTTTCTCTTCCTCATCGTTGTAATTAGATGAAGTCAACAAATGTCCAAATATCATAGTGGGAACGTGCATCTTCTCGTCTTTATGTTCGACAACCGGTATACCTTGGCCATTATTCCAGATTGAAATCTGATTGTTTTCGCTAAAAGGAATGAGATAAGTAAGTCAATATCGTATCATTTAATAAAGAAAAATCACAAAAATGCTTACCTTAATTCCAAATTCGTGAAGGTTCAATTAGTTTAACGTACGGGAACTGATTGTACAATGAATAAGCGCTCTAATTATTAAATATATACGATATCTTCTTTTAAAATAGCAGTTGCTTTTATTTATTTTTATATTTTTTTTAAATTTATTAATCATATTTTCATTCCATTCTCTATACAACAGCATTTCTTAAGCTTACTAATACATGGTGGGCACTAAGTACTTTCCCCAAAACAAGTACTTAAAAAAAAAAAAAAAAAAAAAGTGAACCATCGTTTTTAACTAGGACTGGCAACAATGTTTTTTGTACGTGTTTTGTTTAAGAGTTGTTTACTGAATGAAATTGTGCTGAGTAGTGCAGGTGTTGAGATGAATCGCGAATTAACAAAGAAACAACGTGTTTTCGTATTTCACGCTTTGTGGGAAGACAATAAGAACACAAATGTGGTGACAACAGATTTCAGAAGAAAATTTCCACGTGTAGAACCACCATCATGTCAAGCCATGAGAAACCAGAACAAACGATTCGGGGCTACAGGTACTGTGTCTAACCTAAAGCGAAGCGGACGACCACGAAATGTACAAAATCAAGGAAACAATGAACCTATTACTCAGAGCTGTGTGTCGATCCCAAAGTCTACCACAACGAGCGCACATGACCTGGGAATACCTACCTCTTTAAGGAACATGTTAAAAGGATTTGAAGATGAAATCTTACCGGCCAAAGCTTCAGCACGCTTTGCATGAACGTGATCCCAACCGACGTGTTGAGTTCTATGGCATAGGCGTGAACATTAAGAAAAGGCAAATCGAGATTGTGCAGGGCAATCAAAAGGATTGCGAAGAAAGAGAGAAAATTAATGTAAGGCAGGTTGCTGCGAAGATAAAGGAGGACTTAAGTGAGAGTATTTCACACCAAATAGTGTTAAGGCGTCTATCAGACATGTATATTAAAAAGAAACCGCACTTAAGAAAGACCCGTTTGACACAGAACCACCTTAAGGATAGAAAGAGTTCATGGATATGTTTTTCGAAAGTTGATTGGAAAACGGTAATTTTTCTCAGATGAGAAGAAATTCAAGGTTTTCGGTAATGATAGTAGTGTAACACTGTGGATGGAACCGCGAGAAAAGTTAAAGCAAGAGTGCATCACGGAGACAAAAAAGAAGAAATGAAATGAAATCTTTGAGTTTTACGTCCCATGTTTATGCCAGTTAGACTAAAGGAGACGGTGATGATGAGTAATGAATGAAATGGTGGAATGAATAAAGTGGGAGGAAACTGGAGAACCCCGAAAAAACCCACGCACACGGTGTTTGTCCGCCACAAAGTTCACTTGGCGGGGACTGGGATCGAACCCGGAACCCCAAGCACCAGAGATGAATGCTCTACCACTGACCCATCGCCCCCCCCCCCCCCGAGAAAAGTGTAATGCTATGGGGAGCAATGTGTTTCAAATGTAAGAAGTTTCCACAGGTCCAATCGATCGGCTTATACTGTAACATACTAAAGAAGGAGCTTTTGAATACAGCTAGGGACCATTTCAGTGGTTTAAACCTTGGACCTTCTTCAAGATGACAATGCATCGTGCTACGGCTCTAGTCGTCCTACAGTGTGCTTCAGAATTTGGTATTCAGAAGTTATGGTGGCAGGCAATTCCCCTTATATGAATCTCATCGAAAATTTTGTGGGCTATGTCTTCAAAATTGACCAAATATTGTTGTAGTTCCAGAATAGAATTAATGGGGGAAAAAATGTTCATGTTTGGTACCATGAAATCGAGCCAGGTACACTCATGTACAAAATGATTGTCGCATATCTATAACTGTCTTCTTGTAAGAATATAATTAGATAATGATTTTGCAGGGTACTTTTAATACTGATACTGTGTGTATAATCAGGAAATGTATATTTGTGGTAAATTTCGTAGGAAAAGAATTATAAATACGAAAATTAGAATGAGTAAAACTAAATGTTGCTAAATGGACAAGAAAATTTTATTTTCGTTTTATTGTTCTTATTTACTGCTGTTTTGTCATGAAATTTTCCACATACATGTCTTTGCCAATTATACACATACTAACATAAGAAATACTAGGCGAATTCTTTATCAAATTATATTCCCACAACAACATATTTATAGACTTGTTGCATCAATGCCAAAAAGAATTCAGGCTCTTAAAAAAAGCTAACGGATAACACACAAAATATTGAAACACTGTTCATTTGTATGTTAAATAATGTAAACTGTATTGTAAAGCAATAACATGAAGGTATATTACATAATATCAGTAAATAGCCTCTCATTTAAGTCATGAACAAAGCTTTTCAAGAAACCATGTGGGCGGGGATAATTTTTTGGACCGAATTGTATAGCTCATAATAGTAACGAAACCACAAAACCTATTTAAGAAACAACAGAGTTAAGATAATCTGGGTTAGATACTTTTTTTTTTTTTTTTCACATAGAAACTAACAAAATAGTAATCGTTACCATTACTACACTAATATTACAAAAAATACATTCAAACGTGATCGAATTTCTGGTTTTTCACAATTACTGGAATATGTAATCAGTGACACAATTATTAATTTTTGTTGGAAAGGTCTTACGCTTTTGCTCTCTCGTATAACTAAATATGATAAGTATTTGATCTTATGCTTAAGCTACAAAAATAGTAGTATCTCCCAATGCTACTATAACGTTTTCAACTTACGGATCTAGTTCGATTTTAATGCAGTCCATCTTGGGATCTCTTTGTTTGTTGTCCGCTGCGTTTACTAGGATTTCATCGAAAATTTTATAAAGACCTGGAACATAAGTAATTTCTCGCTGCACGATGCCTTCTTCTTCGTCGTACACCCACATCTGCTCAGTCACTGGCTCCACAGACCCTAAAATACAAAGTTACTGCCGTAAGTTCTTGTTTTCTTATTTGCACATCAACCCACATTATACCTTTTTGTAAGTTACGCTTGATTTTAAATTTGTTTTTAATACTGTAAGAATTCCCACCTTTCAGTGCGTATTATTTCTTTACGCACACGTTACAACTGTAAAACATGTGCTATTGATTGTAAATATCAACTCAAGCAGAGGCGACACGGTAGAACCCGAAGACGATCGACTCGCCCAGAAGCTATCCATAAAAAGGGACAAGAAGAAGACCAAATTATCTGTTGACCATTGATCACTTAACCTGTAACACCTGCTCCTGAGATCGTATTGAACAAAGGAGTTTTACTACCTTGCCTAATCTCCGGTAGCTGCATTGGGCGAAGGAGGATCCTTATAAACCGTTTCCTACAACCCCTGACGGCTGCATTGGGCAAAAGGGTTACCCGTACACCTAAATCCAACCTCCATCAACCGAAGCCAATGACGTATGCCAAGGACTAATACTGAAACTCTTATTTTGTATTACAAAGAAATTTTAATTATTCCATAAAGAACTATTTTTATAATAAAATTGATGACGGGCAATCCCTGATTATTATTCACTCTACCAAATAGACATTACAATATAAATAATGGAACGCACGGATGTAAACTACTTTTGAGGTCAACATTACTGACTTTCAATCTGAAAGTACTGAAAATACTAACTATATACAGATATATTAATATATTAAATTGACCACCCTACTCCCCACTGAACAGATGTAAGCATATGTTAACTCAAATCTTGCAATGAAAAAAATACCACGACTGTATTTGTATAACTGTCTAAGTAAAACTAAGTACATAGAAAACTGAATTGAAGTAAAGTCATTAAGATAATCAGGCCAATTTCCCTTATCTCCTCTTACTCAAACAAACTTAAGAACCTCATTATGTTCACTCTTTTTTTTCTTCTTCTTCTTGAAAAATGTAGCCATTAATGATTCATCAGCTTGTCTGTCTTCATCTTTGTGGCATTATCAAGCATCACTTGTGCTACATCGGCATCAACAAGAACCTTGTTCTTAATGGCCTCTCTCAACCGTCCATTTGCTTCCTTCAGTAACCTATCAGATGTCTGTCTCTTCTGTTCTTCTTCATCGCCTAGACGTTTTAAAGTACATTCTTTTTCTTCAAGTGTTCCTTTCTCAACTAATTTATTTCTTTTTAATTCTTCTTCAGCTGCCCGTTGTTTCTCCTATGCTTCTCTTTCTTGTTCCTTATATTTCCTCTGCTGCTTACAGAACTCTCTATAACTCTTGTAACCAGTATGTGCCAGATCTAAAAGCTGATGAATCATTAATGGCTGCATTGGGCAAAAGGGTTACCCGTACACCTAAATCCAACCTCCATCAACCGAAGCCAATGACGTATGCCAAGGACTAATACATGAGTACCTATCTCATGTAGAGCTTCCTTAATGTGCAAATGGACATTGAGAACCCTCTCTGATTTGTTAGCCCTATCAGGTGTCATAATGCGTAGGAGCCTGGAAACCTCTTTCTACTTCAGCTGAACTTACCTTTGAAATTTGAAAATTTCTGTTTAACATTTCAAAGTCTAAAATACTGACTTATTTAAAAAATAATAATACTGACTTTATTGATCAGTTTGCATCCCTGTGGAACGCAAATAGTATTCTACACACCACTTTCTGTCTATTTCTTAATACTCGCGGGAGGCTGGGTTCGATTACTGGTGGAGGCTCATGTGCTTTGGATCCCATGTTAAGCTGTAGCTGAAACGGACGCTAAACTCAATTCCATATTTATTAATACTAGCTGATACCCTGATTATTTTGGCTAGCTAACATCCATACGTTAAAACCGTGCTGAATTAAAAGCAGTTTACCTTTGACAATTTTACTTTTTCTCTTGTCCTTCAAACTCCACACTATACTTATGCCATTATTCAAGGACTCTGCTATATACAACATTTGTAATAACACTATCCATGGATATTGTAACAAAAGAAATACTGACCAAAGCATCAACACATATTGTATTTTAAACTACACTAGTGTCTATATAGTGTCTGATGAAGCTTTGGTCAGTAATTCTTTTGTTACATTTGTGTTGATTTAAATGAAAGTAGCAAGCGCTAGCGCAAAGAGCGACATCTATTACTGTGATTTTATTATTAGCAATTAGCGTGACTGAGAAGTTTCCCGTTTATTAATACATTGTAAAATAATATATTGTTATACAAGTACACACTGCAATAATAAACCAAAGCTTAAGGATGACAATCAAGTCATCTATGTTAAGTCTCTTCATGTGCACCATGAGAAAGTTGGTTAAGTGTAAGTTCTGCATGAGCCTCCAAATTTTCTTCTGTTACAAATGACTTTTTAGAATTCAAAATACAATACAGTGTAGAAAAGCTTCTCTAAACTAAAACGATGAACTGCTCTGATTTGAAGTGTGTATTGATCATTAAACCGTTAAACTTTAAATACTAAAAACGTCATTTTTTAACTGTTAACCCGTTCCTCACAGGACTTCAGTTACCGTTACAATAATTAGACCAGCATTTCCCAACCTTTTACAACTTACGGCACACTACGGGTGTAACTTGAATTTTCGCGGCACACTCATAGATATTAATATTATTATTATTTGCAAATATAAAATACCATGTTTTTTTTTTTTTTTTTATGTGATTACTAATCTCCTTCTCACAGAGATGAAAGCTCCATCACTGGTTCTCCCCTACGCTAATTCATTATGCTTATTTTTTATTGTAATTTTAAAATAGAAAACAATTACAATGAAATATAGGACTCAGATTTTTAAAAATACGCTTTCTTTTTCGAAAACTGTATCCAACCTTTCACTAAGAACGAAGATCACTAAATAACGAACGAATAAACAAATATCTTGTACTTTTAACTTTGCTGTTTTAACCAAAATCGGTGCATATTATTGCAATCACACAGCTTGCGATATGTCGAAGTCAAAACATAGCTGTTGAACAAAGTGTTGTTCTGCCATTAACGTGCGAATGAGTGTTCTACGAACGTTCATTTGACGCGTACCGTACAAGTGCTTCCATTTCTCGGTGTTAGTATAACTCTCATTGAAGTATAACATAGTAGCTAACTGTGGAAATGTGTACGAGCCGAAATACTGTCTGCTACACAGTAATAGATCTACAATAATATACAGGGTGTCCGAGAAGTCCTTCCTTGATTACAGAAATGGATAACTCAGGCTAGAAATAAGATAGAAATATGAAACTGGTGTTGAATTGTTTACAAACTATAAAAGTATTTGTCTGTGTTAGGTTTGTTCTGTTTTACCAAGTCTCAATTTTTTTTAAGGTTTGTAGTACGTAAGTAAGAAGCCCAAGAAACCATGCCAACCAACCAGGAGAAGGCACAGTGTGTCCTGTGGTACCATGAGACACGATCACCAACCACGGTGCAGAGACAGTTCCAGACAACATTTGGGAGGACTCCACCTGATGTCAAGAGCATTAAAGCCTGGTATGAGAAGTTCAAGAACACAGAGTCGGTTGCTGATCTTCCGAGGTCTGGTCGACCAAGAACCTCAGCAGACACGGTGGAGGATGTGCGGCAGTCTTTTCTGAGAAGTCCTAAGAAATCGGTGCGCAGGGCCTCACGTGAATTACAGATGCCAAAAAGCTCTATCCATGACATTTTACACAAACGTTTATTGTTTCGTGCTTACAAAGTGCAACTCGTTCAGGCCTTGTTGCCCGACGACGGTACACGTCGATATGACTTTGCGGTCGAAATGCTATCACGTATTGAGGACGATAATGGTTATCTCAGACGAATTGCCTTTTCCGACGAAGCGACATTCTTTGTCAGTGGAGTAGTGAATCGCCATAATGTACGCATTTGGGGTTCAGAACCCCCCAGGGAGGTCAGGGAGTTCACCAGAGGCAGTCCAAAGGTGAATGTTTGGTGCGCGTTATTGCACGATCGAATTATCGGGCCATTCTTCTTCGCTGAGGATACCAATCACATCTGCAGTGTACCTGGATATGTTGCAGCTGTATGCTGTTCCTCAGCTGCTTCAGTATCGCCCCGATGTCGTTTTTCAGCAAGACGGTGCACCACCTCATTGGGTTTTGGACGTCCGTGCCTATCTCGATAGGACATTTCCTGGGCGATGGATTGGTCGTGATGGACCAACAGCTTGGCCTCCACGCTCTCCTGACATAGCCCCATTAGACTTCTTTTTATGGGGTTATGTCAAGGATGAGGTTTACCTAACACGTGTACCAGATCTTGAAACCCTGCAGAAACGAATAACCACAGTCGTTGCATCGATCCCTCCAGTGATGTTGGCTAATGTGTGGATGGAAATTGAATATCGCCTAGATGTGCTACGTGATACCAAGGGTGCTCATGTGGAAGTGTACTGATGTGACCAAAACTTTTATAGTTTGTAAACAATTCAACACCAGTTTCATATTTCTATCTTATTTCTAGCCTGAGTTATCAATTTCTGTAATCAGGGAAGGACTTCTCGGACACCCTGTATTACAATTACAGTATTTTTTCCATGATAGAAATTCATAGTAATGTGAAATACAAAAATATACATTTTTTTCCTGTCTTGCAATTTCGTTGCTACAGAATTAATAATTTTGTTTTGATTTCCTCGCGGCACACCGGTTGGGAAACGCTGAATTAGACTAACAAAGAAGCAGTTAATTTTCTACGAACTATGCTTTATTTTCTTAAAATTTTGCTTTTTAAATTAGTTTTCTCTGGACTCCTAGATCACAAAACTATGTTTATGTTACCAAACTGCCTACAGTGCTCTCCTTCCCTTTTATTTGTTTTGTTCATTCTACAAAAATCCTATGAAACAAATGTACCTAAGTACAAACACAAATGTTTAAATGGGCCCGCGATGGCTTAGTAGTAGAGCGTTTACCTCTAGTGCACGGCGTTCCTGGTTCGATCCCAGCTTGCGCAATATGAATTTTGAAGTGGACAAAAACCGTGTGTGGGGGTTCTTTCCCCTTTCCAATCACTTTCGTCATTCTACCGTTATCATTCACAATCTCCCTTAGCCTAGACGCATAATTGTGGGTATTAAACTTAAAATAAATAAATAAATAAATAAATGCAGAATAATGCCATAAACTTTTCGAACGGCTATGGGTAGACAGGCAGAAAATGCACCTACAACTTCAACTTCACTTATATCAAGGCACTCAGAGGTTAATCCAATGTACATTTCTCCAAACTTCAAAATGCACGGATAATTTTTAGAAATCACTCAAAAGCCGTCACTCGCAACACACTGAGAGACCAATGTTAGGTATATCTGAAATTTATATTTTTGAACTACGTCTCTAAATACATTTGTACTTTCATATTTTATATACAAATGCAATCTAGATTCGTATTTCGTATTTGAAAAAGGGAACGCTAAATACAAAATATTTCGATGGTTTTAACTAACAAAACAATTTGACATTTCATAAAGTATTGAAAAATTTGTTAATCCATATATATTGATTATGCCAGTATATAAAGGAAATAAATACATTAAGTGATCCTAATCAGAGTATCAATTTAACATTTTCCTCCGAAGAAAAAAAAAAAAAAACTGGTCTGAAATTCCCTATTTTGGACCTTCTACTTTAAAATAATAAAGGATGAAATACTAAAAACTGTCACAGACAACATTTACGTAATGAACAATGTGTCGTTTTCTTATCGTCCAGAACAGGTTCACATTTGTATATAAACGATTTATTTCAAAATCTGACTAACCTATATATGTGTCTGGACGGAGAAGAATGTGCTCAAGCTGAGTCTTCTTTTGGTAAATCCTTTCAACCGACATTTTCTTCTTCGCAGGCTTTTTCGGTGCAGAATCGTTTCCCTCAACAGCTTCCACCTCGCCGTTGGTAGTAACTTCATGATTTGTGTTTGAATTCATATTGGCAGAGTTTTCCTGGAAGAATTTAATTTAATTAATTGAATGAACAGTATTTATACGAAAACATGCAATTTAAGAAAACAAAATTTACACTAATATGCAACACACTTACTTAATAGTGAGTTACACCATTCAAAATTAATCACTATCTGGAAATGCGTAAAGTATTCGGTTTACGATACGGAGCATTTCAATATTGACTTAGCAATTTAGAGGCAATAGTTAAATGAAGGGGGTGGGAAGTGATATTCTCACTCCCTCTCCGTTACAGGTGATCGCCGTATTTTTTATTTACAGCGTGCCTCACAAAAAAGCAGAAAATTTGGATTTTCTACAATAAGAGCGATTGTATGTGCAATAATGTGTGTTATGTGCAGTTGTATAGTTTTGCGCTGTTTCATTGTGTATATTACGTATGTGCACCCAGATGTTCCAAGACTAACACAGTTATGGATGATCACGAATGGACATGGCAACAAGACTGTGCGAAGGCCCACACAGCAATCGATACTGTGACCTGGATAAGAATTAATACTCCTGACTTCATCGAACCTAACGACTAGATCTTAACGTGATAGATTATTGCATTTGGGGTATACTGCTACAGAAGGTTCAAGAACAAAGGAGACATCACAAACATTGATGGCCTGAAAGCTGTACTGACAGATGCCTGGAACAACGTTACACTTCAAACTATTCAGAATGCCACCGGAAATTGGTTACAACGTCTACCTCGTGGAAGCCAAAAGGAATCATTTTGAGCACTTGCATTGATTATGAGCATTCAATTGACGGTGTCAGTAAAATATAAATGAAAATATGTGTGTCCACCTCATATTACAGAATCTACAATAGATTTCCTGCTTTTTTGTGGGGCACTTTTTTTTTTTTATTCTTTCCATAAAACTCGTAAGTGAAAGTTGTATTGTGAAATCTAATATAATGCAACAATGATTGCATATTATTCACATTCATAGAATATTTTCAATATGAGGACTACTATTTAGAAGATTTACAAGAAAAATCTAGTAGCTCTAACTCACCATGGAAAAGTAGCATCTAGGAAACATGATAAGGTATAAATCGCATAATTAACACATTACAATGTAACCCACTGTAAGGAGAAGCAATTATACACAACAAACTCTCTAACATAGTAAAAAGATACGAAGTTCCTATATTTAAAAAAAAAAAAAAAAAAAAAAAAAAATCATCATCTACTTTTAGAATAACGCTAATTCCTTTAGCGCATTTACATACCTTACGCCTATCCTATACAACATGAAAGCACAATTATAATGGTTACAAAATTTTTGATCTCGGCTTCTAGCCACATGTGTGTTGGGAAATTTTCAATCTGGACCAATTTCTGATGGGTGAGCATATATCAGATATTTCCTTACATTTCTTATTAACTTACAAAATATATACAAGCTGCTGACCGTACACCAGGGTTTGAAAAAACCCGGGTATTTTTGAAAAAACCCAACCCACCTGGGCCCATGTGGGTTTTTTCGGGTTTTATTGGTTTTTTTCGGGTTTAATTGGGTTTTTTCGAAATATTTCAATCTCTTTGGGGTAAAAATGTTAAAATATGATTTACATTTTATGAGTGTCATTGTCACAACTTGCAACAACTTTCTATTCATTGCTGTTTTGAAAAAAATTGCCGCCATTTTGAAATTTTATATTGGATCGCCGAAAAAATCTATACAGCAAATTTAGAAGGTCTTGTGCTTCTACCCTCAAAATATCAACTTAAAAAGTCCGAAAATTGCACCTTGTAGCATGGATACCCGCTATTTTGAAAAATGGCCGCCATTTTGAAATTTTATGCCGCCAAAATATATGCAGCTGATTTAGTCTCTCGTGCTTCTACTTTGAAAATTTCAACTTGAAAGACCTAAATTGCGCTTTGTAGCGTGGATATCAGCAGCGGCGCAAATTTGTCTTCAACATTGGGGAGACGGGTAAGACGGTATATATATATATATATATATATATATATATATATATATATATATATATATATATATATATATATATATATATATATATATATATATATGCGATGTACAAAAAATTTATGAACGCGAAAAACAATGCTGCTGGGGAGGATTACCCATGTCGGTCCCGGCGTCCTCCACAGGGGACATAAAATATGACGACATTATTATTGCTTTATAACTTTAAAATCCGACTGGCAACATTGAAAACTGTTTACAAGGGATGATCCAAATATGACATTTCCTGTAAACAGTTTTCAATGTTGTCAGTCTGATTTTAAAGTTGTAAAGTAATAATAATATCGTCATATTTTATGTCCCCTGTGTGGAACTCCGGGACAACATGGGTAGGGGAGCAGAGTTGTATTCAACATTGGGAGGCGGTCAGATTTGAGGTTTATTCTGGGAGGTATCAATTTCATCTCATTTTCCTTTGTGACAGTTGGACACAAATCATCACATTTCTTCCTAAAAGACACATTTCCAATCGGATTATTGAGGGAGACAGTTCCAAGATTGTAAGAGATATGTCCCCATCATCCCCCCGGTATTTTCGCCAGTGGATATCAGTTATTTTTTTTAAAAAAAAAGCGTGCCATTTTGTAATTTTACGTTGGTATGCTGCCAAAATCTAAACAGAAAATTTAGTGTGTCTGGTTTGTATCCTGAAAATTTAAAAGACCGAAAGTTGAACACTGTGTGGTAAAGGCAGACAAACTAACAAATGTAGATCGAGTCATCCTAGGAGCCTCAGTGACGTTCGCTAAATATGAATACCAAATAGCTATATTAATTTATTTATTGAAACAGAACACAACAGGTATTATACCCAATTACAGTGTTCATCTTTCATGAAATAATATATTTACAATTTCCCTTTTAAACCTTGTGAGGCAATCAGCGTAAATATCTATATTATTTGTCATTTTTAAGAGTATGTTGTAGGTTGCACTAATCCTCCATGTTGGCGACTTATTTAGGATATTAGTCCTTGCTTTTGCATAATAAAATAAGTTATAGTTTTCTGGACGTGTTTTGCTACCTGGAACGTTTATTTGAAAGCTCGAAAGCAATTCGTTGCAGTCTAGCTTATTATTAAGTACCTTGTACAAAAATATCATGTCAGATAACTTTCTTCTTTGTTTGAGGGTTAGAGTTTCAAAATTCCTATTCAATGAATTAGTGTTTTCAGTTCTTGGGAAAATGTTTGTTTCCTTATATACAAAATATCTAAGAAATTTGGATTGGATTTTTTCTATTTTTAGTGAGTTAATTTTTGTATCTGGGTTCCATACAAGCGTCGCGTATTCGAGTTTGGATCGAACGTAAGTTTGATATAATTTATGAAGTGTGGCAGGTTTACGAAACTCCCTACTAATTCTTAGAATAAACCCAAGATTTCTGTTCGCTTCATTTATTATGTTATCAATATGTGGTTCAAATGTAAATTTCGTATTATACATTACTCCTAAATCATTGGCAGTACTTATAACGGGTAGTTGAGTCTCATTAATTGAATATTTAAATTGCACTGGTTTTTTACGTTTTGTAATACTCATGATTTTACATTTACTAATATTTACATTCAATAAATTACTTTGACACCATTGCACCACTGAATTTATGTCTTGTTGAAGTTGATTACAGTCATTTATGGAATGTATACATCTAAAAAGTTTGAGATCATCGGCATACAACAGTTTGTGGGAATACGTTATACATCTAGGGAGATCATTTATAAATATTACAAATAGTAGTGGACCCAAATTTGATCCTTGTGGAACAGCAGATAGTTGCAAGTATTCGGTTGACTTGTATCCCTTATATACAACGAACTGCCTTCGGTCTCTCAAATACGACTCGAAGAGCCCAATTAACTCTGCGGAGAAGTTAAATTGACGAAGTTTCTCTATTAGTACCTTGTGATTTACTCTATCAAATGCTTTCGCAAAATCGGAGTAGATAATATCTACTTGACCACCTTGATCTAGAACAAACAAAGACATAATTTATCAAAACATCTTAAATATTCTTCAACGTAAAATAAATGGTCTTATTGTTGAAGTTCACTTTCGATGCTTTGTGCATTCAATTACGGGAATTACCCGAGCACTTCTTGCAAGACCGTTCTTTTCCGAAAATTAATTTAAAACAATTAACAAAGATAGGCCTATAATTCATATTTTATAAAGTAAATGTTTCAAAATGTCTAAAATGAAATGAAATATCCTCCAGCGTAAAATAGTTTTATTGTTGAAGTATTCACTTTCGATGCTTCGTGGGTTGAATTGCGAGAATTTCCCGAACACTTCTTTCTCGACGGGGTTTCCCTGAAAATGCAGCTTGCTTTACTGTACATCGAAACTTCCATTAATACTGAAGTTTGAATGCAGCACTTGAAATAGTAAGCGTTACGTAGTCTTCAGAGCTCCGAGCATTTCTTAATTTTGACAAGAATTTTTACGTTATTGCTAGTGTTGATTCTACAGAATGCTTATTTGAAGGCAAGCAACAAATGACTGAACTTAACTACTGTTGTTGGAAAACCAAATTTTACTGGATACTTTTGTTACCATCAAAGGTAAGAAATAATACTAATAGTTTTACTAATGTATTTACATATTTACTGTTAGTACCGGCACCTATGACCTTAAACCCGTCAACGTATGAGGGATAACGTCCCTCGGCGGTGCCGAGTCAGGAAACACACTATTCATGGAAAGTATTTTCTAAAATACACAACCGCTTACTTTACTTCAAATAGGTTATAAGCATAATCCACACATTAATTTGTTCTACAATTATCTCAAGCTAAGGTGAGGGTTTTATTTATTTATTTATTTAGTGCATTTAGAGCTTTATTAAGGTCTTATGTTGAATATTGTTGTCTATCTTAACATGAAAGCATATAATTCGCCCAAAGAAAGTTTAAAATCTGATAAAAATAACTTTCAATGTGATCACCTTAGTTGTACCAATAATACACTAACAAAAAAGTCAAAAACCCAGGTGGGTTTTAAGATGGGTTTTTTCAGGTGGGTCCAACCCGAAAAAACCCGGTGGGTTTTTTCGGGCTGGGCCCACTTAGGCAAACCCTGCCGTACACAAGGACAGGTTTAGCATGAATTTTAAACATATGTTAAACAGTAATTCTGTTCATGTATGTAATACTAAATGTGATACCGATAGTACGGAATCAAGTATCTTTCCAGGATTATTTTAACGTAATATCCGCCATATGAGCAACGTGAGTAAAGATCTAATGTAACCATCAACTATAAGATATCAGAATGAATATTTCACAGAGCATGTGAACTAGAGATTTAATTTATGGTTAGTGTAAAGGGACAAGTTTTGTCGATAGATGTCACTACAGTCCTCGTATCTTTCCCCATGTATTTTTTACCTTTCACGAAAATTTACAATTTCATTTATAAATTTCAACCTAGAGACTTCAAATTTTTAGAGAAGGAACTTCATAACCTATTAAAGGGAACAATCCGTGCCGATTTTTTATTTTGAATTTTTTTCATTGTTGAAACAGTTCCATTGATAAAGGTTTGGATATCCATTTCAACAATGAAGAAAATTCTAAATAAAAAAATCGCCACGGATTATTGCCTTCGATAGATTATGAAGTTCCTTTTCTAAAAATTTGAAGTCTGTAAAGTGAAATTTGTAAGAGAAATCGTGAATTTTCGTGAAAGATAAAAAATACATGGCAGAGATACGATGACTGTAGTGCCATCTACCGGCAAAACTTGTCCCTTTAAACCAACCTTAATATGCTTGCATAAATATGTAACAATATCTAACGTATTATTTACCTAATTACTTCTTCTATCATCGATAGCTTCATTCATTGAAAATCCTTTAGAAAAAGATACGTATCTCTTTTACTCTAATGTTTGCAATCCGGAAATTAACATATCACTATCTTTGTTTTATATTTAAGTTTCTAGTCCGTGTTATTCAGAAAATATTGCGATCATCATGGAAACGAGATGGGCGCCATGTCACTATTTCAGTCCATTGCAGAACGTTGGAAATAACTGTGAAAAATTATACACTGACGTCAAACTACCCCACTAACAGGGCTGTCTGCCTCAACGTAAATATACTTCATTTACCTATGCTCCAGCTTGTGATCCCTTCGGAATAATAGCGTTTGTCTGACCCAGCAAAATAGGTATTCGTTTCTGCAATAACCTCTTCATTTGACGTAAATCGCCTTCCCGCCAGCTATTTCTTGAGATTTGACAAGAAATATCGAAGAGGATAAACATGAGAAACTAACAAGTTGGAATCGTAATTCGATCAATTTTGCTCGAACAATGCAGAAAGAGTGCAATGATTGCATTGTTCGAATGGAACAGGACTTTTTAAGTGCCAAGTATGGACGTTCGTTTGGCAATTCGGATTTCATATCGTCGAGCAACGATGCATATGACTGACCTCTTACTGTTCCTACTTTTTTCCAAATAGTCAATCACGATTATGCCTTGCAAGTCTCAGAACACAGCTGGCATTACTTTCCCAGCTAAAGAAATATATTCATTTTCTGTGGAACAGTCCTTCCGCTATGTAATAGTGTATTCATGCTTCATTCAGTGACGAAATGGCGCATTAAGTCCTGTCCATTCTGCCGAAACAGATGCAAGATGTCCTCGCAGCATCTCACATGAGTCAGTTTCTGGTGGACCGTAAGCAATCGCGGCACTCATCTTGCAGATAGATATTTCATGTTCAACTATTCACGCAAAATATAATGCGTCCATGACGCCAGCAATTTCAAGCACCTTTACTCTTCTATCATTCATAACCATATTACGGGTTTTGTCAATGTTTTCTGGAGCGGTGGCCTCCAACTGATAGTTTCAGCAGCACTTGTGCTCATTGACTACTTCGAAAATTTTGAAACCACTTATAGTGTTCTAATCTTAGGTGCACATTCATTATAATGTTTGACAAGTTTCTCTTTGGCCTCCTTGGGCAATTTATTTTCCAAACAATAACACTTAGGAAATTCTCCTTCATCCATTATCTCAGAAATCTCACATTTTATTCATTTCAAACGTATACCACGTACGCAACATTAGTTTGTAGTGTGTTCTTCCAAACAATGCTCTAAACTGACGTCTCGCCGCTTATGTATTACCAAATTAGAACGGAATAAACAAAGGTCTACGAAAATACTTCTTAAAAAAAATAATAATTTTGATACGACATGTTCCTGGTCACAAAACCCTACATAGCATTCCAAAATTTAAAAAAAAAAAAAAAAAAAAGCCTATAAACTTCCGAATTTGCTCAGATCTACTTACAGGAAAATGTAATCTTCCTACATTTTGTTGCAGAAAGCAAGAGGCGCACACTGCCTCGACACTGCCACTAAACAAATATACACGAGAATAGTCATAACAAATTTAAAAAAAAAAAAAAAGAAAAAGAAAAGAAAAGGAAAGTTTTAAAAAAATTCTCATAATGCTTGACAGACGATCCAAGTTTGTAAAGCGTATACGAAAGAAAGAAAACCATCATCATAGAAGTTATCTCATGAATGATGTAGTTGGTAAGATCTTCTCCCTGAAAACAGATGTTCTTTATAGCATGGGTTCAAACTATGTATCAAAGTTGATTTTAGAATCTGCATAATATAGACAAAGAATACGAGTGTATGGACGTAAAGAAATTATAAAATATGTCCTGTACTGTAATTACTCAGAACATGTAACTGTCAAAAGTCTGAGCACACTATTAATTATTAATTATTTTATTTTGTCCATATAAAACCATGCTTATTGGACTTTTTTTTTTTTTTTTTTTTTTTTTTTTTTTTTTTTTATATATATACAAATAAACAGTGTTGTTTACATGAGGTTACGAAAATTCATTGTCTCTTCGTCATCGAGACAAATTTATTGAAGAAAACTGCTTGGCAATAAACAGACTAACTTGTTTGATGATGCATTGTATCAACGATACCTCCAGATTGTGTATGAATCCTTGTCAGTAGTTGTCTCTTTACTCCAACAAACAGTTGTGCATGCACTATTCAATCTTGTTGTGATATGGGAAGACTGGATGCAAATCTGTGACATCTGACCTTACCATTTCAATTCGCGTGAATCATTTGAATAGAGTGAAGACCATATAAATACTATAAAATGAGGAACAGAAACTGTTAACTAATACTCGAAGCACGCATGCAACTGATTATTTTGCGATAAAAGAGTCATTCTCTCCGAAAAATTGCTCAGCAACCAGGTGGAGCAGTGCGTCGGAGTATTGAAAGACCATTAAAAGCGCTGTAAATATTACACGTAAACGCACTGATTGTCAAAAGAGCTATTTCTAATCGATATCAAATAAGATAGTGGCCAAGCGCCTTCAGAACTATGGTCCTGGGGGTAGGATTGACATAAAGAAGCCATTATTTCAAACAGGGAACATTACGAACAGATAATCCTGGGCCAAAAATTAAAGATTGAAACGATGAACAATGGAAAAGCGCACTCTGGACCGACGAATCTAAATTTCAACTTTTCGCCTTCCAATGTTAAAGTTTGTGCGTCGTCCCGAAGAGTGCTTTCACCCCACCCTGTAATACCTATAGCAAAGAATGGAGAAGATAGCGTCACTGTTTGGGGATGGTCTACAGACTACTAACTCGATAGTTCTAATTAATGGAATAATAAAGAAAAACGTGTTTCACAATGTTTAAGTGAGGTATCGAATTCCATTAGGAACACGGATTTGGGGCAGCAACTTTGTACAACAATAGGGTTACCATTCCAAGCATTCTTCCAAGCTATGCACCAATTATCCGCAATGCAAAGAAGAAGCTTACATCAACAAATGGACTAGTCGCCAGTCACCGAATTTGTTACCCATCGAACTCTTGTAAGATGAACTTGACAGGACAGTCTGTAAATAGATGCCAACGAATACTGAAGGTCTTTCTATCACTGAGCCACCGTCGTCCATTAGAGAGTACTGCATTCTATGTTTACAAATTGAAGATTATTAGTGTAAGACCATTACAGAAACTATAGGAAGACATAACTAGGGCAACCATAAAGCATAAAAAACAGTAAAAGCTAATGGAACTTTCCACCTATAGTCGGTACCATATCTGTGATTTTGACCACTTTACATATCCAGATTTGCTAATCTTATAAGCATAATAAAGCATAATTTATAGAAATAAAGCATAAAGCATAATGCTTAATGCTTATTTCAGAACCTTGTGTATGTGTACAATAAAGAAAAATGTTAATATATTCTGAGTTGAGTTGATTTTGAGTTTAACGTCACTTACAGCAGCGAGGCTGTATGAGACGGGACCTATTGATTAAAGTGGAATCCGAACTACATGAGCTTCCGCCGGGAATCGAACCGAGGTTTCCCATGCCAAAGGCGCGTATGCTAACCGCCTAGTCACGGAGCTCGTTAATATATTTTGTGCCAAAGAAAAAAAGAACAACAAAGGCTGTTATCAATGCTGCAAACAATGGAAATCAACTGCGAATTGCCTTTACACGCAACAATGGAAAACTCAAATTCCTTCTCTCTCTACACCTTCTGCTGAGTTTTTTTTTTTTCCTTTTTTTTTTCCCCTCACTTTGTGTTAAAAGGCAGGTAAGACTAGTTGTGCTTATTCCAGGATGCCAAAATCAAGAGTATATGCAATGTCAGAAAGTAAGATAATTCCAAACTGACCATTTCAAAGTAGAAGGCGGTAATCTATTTTGTAGTCTCTGTTCTGAATTCATCAAACATGAGAAGTTTACTGTGCAGGTATATGTTTCTTCTTCCAAACATCGCTTAAGGAAAACTGCACAAAATGAGAAAATATGTTGTACGGGAAAAATTAATAGTTACATACGCGTATACATTTTTAATTCTTGTGAAATAAAAACGAATAAAATAAAACAAGTATGTAATACAAATGAATAAAATAAAGTATAATTCAAGGAACATTATATTAAGGCATAATTTAGGAAAAAGCATAATAAAGCATAATGTAAGGAAAAGTAAAGCATAACATACAACTGTTTAAAGCATAAAGTTGATTGCCCTACTTATTACTGTTGATAATTCTGAGTATTACATTAATGTTTGCAGCCGGGCATTCGTTTCTAACTCATATTATATATATGAGTCCGTTTCTGACTCCGTTTTCCCTATATACATATTGGCAAAACGGATTCGTAATTATGTCGACAATATCCGAACATTTCGTTGTGCCCTATTTAAAAACCTGTAAGTAACAAAAGCGATGAAATAAATTAAGTCATTTCTGGAAATACCTAGAGACTAATTTCTGAACAGCTATTTGCAAAGTGAACACGAAAGAGTAAATGCAAGGTAGTAACTATAATTCTTAGTGCACTATTATTCGTCGCGTTTTTATTGCTCGTGCTTAGGCTTGGAATACGCTGACCATGTATTGAAATGTAGATGGCTAATTACAATGCACACAAAGCAATAAAAACGTACAGGAAACGACAGCTTCAGCGTATTTAATGCGTTCCGGAACAAGATTCCCTGCTGTTTAAAAGATATCTAAAAGAAGGTTAAAAAAAAAAAAAAAAAGACGTGTTGCTAGGTAAGGGGATTTAAGCAAGAAACAGCTGCTTGGAAGGTGTTTTGTGCAGAGTATTGGAACTATCTCTACTATTATAGACCTGGAAACCCTGACTAGCTTACAGTATAACTCTGGCGAAAGTAAAATTACGGAGTAGCCACCTAGGTCGCGTTTGCTGCAGGGGGTAACGCATCGGAAATGCATCCTCAATAGCCATACACTTAACAAAAACTCAGTTATGTGTATACGCACCCCCCAACACTAAACGAGGATAAATACAATTCTTCTGTTACTGACACTTAGCACATGCTATGTTTTTGTTCTTCACATGAACAGATCTAATCTTTTTAAGGGCGTATCCAGGACAGACCCTAGACAATTGCCCCCCCCCCCTCGTTTTCTCCAGAAAGAACAAATCTTAAAGGCACGATTGTAAATATGCTACCCCCTCAACAACGAAGGGAAGGGAAAATGATCTTGCACTCAAAGGTCTAAACACTACAAATACAATCTCGCTGTGTTTTCTTCCCTCATTATATAATAAATTTTAAAAAAAAAAAAAAAACTAATAATGAATTACATTAGTGAAAGATAAACACACCTGCAGAGGAAAGAACTAATCCTTTTCATAGAATTAAATCTTAATACATCAGTTTGCAATTCCAGTGCAACTAGTTCTTTTACTTTTATTCCTTGATTTTCCTTCTATTTGGTCTAGGAATTAATTCGTGCGGGTGGACAAGAGATGGCGCAACGAACGGAGCGTCCCACAGTTCCGTGTATCCACACATGTGTTGCAAACCCCTGTCATCGCGTATCGTTCGTAGTATAGGGCAGTGGATTAAAGCGTCAACAACACCAGTTTGTAGTTAAGTGAACATGGCGCAATTTGTGCCTGATAAAGTGTTTTTGCGGGGTGTCCTGCTGCATTACTTTAACATGCAGAAAAGTGCGACTGAAAGTCATCGTATTTTGGTGGAAGTGTATGGTGACCATGCTCTAGCTGAGCGAACGTGTCAGAAGTGGTTTGCACGGTTTAGAAGTGGTGATTTCGACTTGGCAGACCAAGAGCGAGCTGGACAGCCAAAAAAATTTCAAGACGAAGAATTGACAGCATTGCTCGAACAGGATTCGTGTCAAACGCAGGAACAACTTGCAGCAGCATTAGGCGTTGATCAAACAACAGTCTCCAAACGCTTGAAAGCCATGGGAATGATTCAAAAGATGTCACATTGGGTTCCACATGAATTGAAAGACAGAGACGTTGAAAGACGAAAAACCATTTGCGAATTGCTTCCTTCAACGACAGAGCAGAAAGGGGTTTCTGCATCGAATTATTACGGGTGATGAGAAGTGGATCCATTACGAGAACCCTAAACGAAAAAAGGCCCGGGTGAAACCAGGTGAACCAGGTCCATCACAACCAAAACAAGATATTCACTGTGCAAAGGTTATACTGTGCATATGGTGGGATATGAAAGGTGTGGTGTACTATGAGCTGCTGCAACCGGGTGAAACTATGAATGGAGAACGTTATCGACGACAATTAATGCGTTTGAAGCAAGCTCTGGCCAGAACACGACCAGAATGGGAGAACAGACATGATAAACTTATTGTTCAACATGATAACGCTTGCCCACATGTCGCAAAACCGGTCAAAACCTATTTAGAAAATGTCGGATGGGAAGTTTTACCCCACCCGCCGTATTCACCAGACGTTGCTCCTTCGGACTACTACTTGTTCGATTGCATGAACAACGATTTGATTGGACAGCGGTTTACTTCTTCAGAAGATATCGAAACATGGGTCTCTGACTGGATCGCTTCCAAGGATGAGGACTTCTTTCGCCACGGAATCCGTACATTGCCTGACAGATGGGCGAAAGTGGTGGCTAGCGATGGACAATATTTTTCTTAAGGTATTTATGTATTTTGTGTTTGTACTACAGCTTCAATGTGTGCGTACCAACCGCACGAATTAATTCCTAGACCAAATACATCTATTAAAAAAAAAAGAAAAATTTTAAAAATGCTTCCACTTTCAATGACAAGGAACTTGTGTGTGACATAAGACTAGTTTTCATATGAAAACTGTGATAACTAACTAAATGGAACAGGTGTTTGCTACTGTTCGGGAATTTAATTTTTCTATTAACACCAATCAAGTAATTCATGCTGGGATTTGTTTGACCATTTGCTTTATTATTGGCCATGTGACAAACTAATGCAACCTAAAATGAATGCTTCATGAATGTAGTATTCAAGTAGATTAGCTTAGTAAATTTATCTACTCATCATGAAGTTGTTTTCAACAAGAAATGTTCATTTTAAATAATATACTTATGACAGATTTTGCCACCCTTCGAAATTTGCCGGCCCGTGCAAATGCACGTGTTGCACATATGGTAAAGGCCCTGGGCGCATCAGTTTGAAGATATATTATCAATATGTACATTCATGTCCAAATGATTGTCGCATATCTATAACTATCTTCTTGTAAGAATATAATTTGATAATGATTTTCCAGGGTACTTTTAATATTGATATTATGTGTATAATTGGGAAACGTATATTTGTGGTAAATTTCAATGAAAAAGAATTATAAATACGAAAATTAGAATGAATAAAACAAAATGTTCCTAAATGGACAAGGAAGTTTTCTTTTCGTTTTATTGTTTTTATTTACTGCTTTTTTGACATGAAATTTTCCACATACGTGTCTTTGCCGATTATACATATAGTAACATAGTAAGAAATACCGCGCGAATTCGTTATCAAATTATATTCCTACAAGAACATATTTATAGACATGCGACAATAATTTTGGACATGAGTGTACGTAACAACGTGGGCATACGTCAAGAATATAATAATCTACAACGTATCAAGATATCATCTAAAGCAAGAGAATTGCATGAGACGGATAAGCTCGTAAAAGTGTACTCTACTTCCTACTTTTACCTCCGCGCAGATTTATCCCATATACGCACCTACGCAGTAACAATTATTTGTAAGTCTATTACCTATAGTATGAAAAATCGTAGGCTATTCAAGTATTGACCTTAGGCATCTTACATGGTTTCAATGGAATTGAATAATGGTTTCAAAACTACTAGTAATGATGTGAATTTTTATCTGCCAAATCAGACCAGCTGTTCTATTAATGAAATAGACACAATTGGACACAATCCGTACAGATCAAGTTTCCGTACACTAATAAATTCAATTAGAAAGAATTCATGAAAAATTAAAATACTTTCACTAATTTCCTTCTTATTGTCCTTGAAAATATGACAATACCCCACTTACCGTAGGTGAAATTTAAGGGGACCACCAGAAGTACTTATTTAAAAATTATAATTCTTTCATGATTTTGAATATAAACAAAGTGTCCGAATATATGCAATAAAAATTACAGTGCAAGAGAAACAAACCAACCTGCGCTAGGTGGCATTAAAAACCATGAACGCTATGAGTCAGTTTAAGGCGAAGTTGGTGGGCCCGCAAGGCAGCGATCTTGAATAGGCGTGCAAGTAAAATTTATGACAACATGTGGTTTTTTGCAGTGATATGAGTTCCTATAGCACTTGTTATGGTTTCAAACGATTAACACTACACTTGTAAACATACAACACTAAAATTTTGGTATTCTGTCCTAAAATATTCCGTCGACGGAAAACAATATTTAATATTAATTTTTCATAAGCATTTTAACCGTCGTAAAGCACTTGTAACAATCCTATACTAGTAATCCTACACTTGTAAACATAAAAACAGCTGTATTACTATTAAATTCTGCTGTCTATAGAAAAATGTTATCTTATAAAAATGTCTTTGCAGGAAGAGTACGTAATTTTACCTCTAAATTTTGAAAAATGTAATTTTGCCTAAACCTGGTCAGCATCATTTAATGTCAAATTAACTCTCGTGTTTTTGACAGGGCATATTAGATCAAAACAGTCTACTCTGCCGTTCATACATATTTGACCTAGAGGGTAAGGTCCTAAAACACAAGTTCCCCTTTCCGTTGAGCTGTAATAAAGACAGAAAACAACGTGTCCTGCGGGGCTCTAATCCGCCTTCACTCACTGACGCTCGCAAGGCAATACTTTGTGAATTAAATATTAAACTTCGTAAGAGTAAGGGACCAACCTTGCTACTAATCTATATGGAGGGACCTGTGTTCTAGAACCTTCTTCATCCTCCTTACTAAATTAGGGCTAATTGCTGCATCGCTGGACCAATTCTTAATTTACCAGATTGAGTTGAATATTGTTTGGTTTATGAGGAAGAGTGAGTGAAAGTCAAGTGAAGGAACAGTTGAAGTTAAGAAAGTACTTGTTGTCGTTAGTTGTTTTCGATGTTGTAAGTGGATGTATATGTGGAGACGGAAGGGACTATTTGGCGGAGAGGCACACATCTTATGATTTATGGGAAAGGCAAAGTGTGGAGATGGTGCGTAAAAGACAAGAGGTGTACAAAAATAAGGAATGCCAGTTGTTGAAATTGTGTGAAAGACATGGCCTAGTAAACAGAACAGTTCGTCGTTAAGTGTAGAAACAAATTGAAACAGCATATTTTTGGAACTGGGGACCAGAATGTTTTGTTTAAATTCCGTACTTTCTTGCTATACTTTCTGTATTTTTCGATGCTTTAGGTAGGTTAGGGTAGCATATTTGGTTTGGGGGAGCAAAACACTTCGCTTAAAATTCGTACTTTGTTCCTATATTTTCTGTGTTTTTGATGGTTTAGGCTAAGTTAGGTCACATTATGTAAGGACTCAGTAATTACACTTAAGTAACATCAACTCATATCTCCAGTAAACTTAGCAATTCTACCTTATTCTTCCCCCCAAATCCAAAATTAGGGTTAAGTTTAGAGTTACCCCTCCGCTTTTTATAAAAATCAGGAAAATTTACAGGAGAAATGAGGTAAGAAATGATAATTTGAAGTTTTTATTTGATGTTTAGGAATTTAAGTTCGGCATGAGAGTTATGTTTAATACGAGAAAAGATATGTGGAAGTTAGTACTATTTGCCGGATGCGGAAGCATTCGCGGAAGGTTTCAGCAGCATGGTAGTTGTAAAATATGGCGAACATGTGTAATGGATGCTCAAAAACAATGAAGAAAACCTTTTAAATTTTTGTAAAGCCAACGGAGTACTAAAGTTAAGTGAAATGTAATAATTTTTAATACTTTAAGCACTGTTTTTTGTATGTTGCAAAGTCCAAGGGCATCTACAGACTGGAGGGGCAACTCTAAACTTAAGCCCAAAATTATCCCATTGAAACTATAGAAATAAAGCGGAACACCTAATCAAAGCTTAACTAAATTAATATCTTTAGGACTTTTTTTCCATGGTACTTAGTATCTCCCACAAAGTTCTGCAGCACACAACCCATGCATTTTACAACAAACACTTATAAAATGTTCTCCCACTATCCTTGTGTACGCGTATACCTACCGCTGCTGACGCGCCCGCTCCATACGGACGCTCTCGCCTAACACCCTTCCCGCCGAGTCGGTTAGGTAGCATTAGTGCGTTAGTGTCCACCTTACACAAGTTGGTTCGTGACTTATGAACTTGTTTTGATCCCATACATCTACATTGTGCTTCCAACAATAATCAATACCAAGTGAGCCAGGGTTACAACCTAGTGTTTCGGGGTAACATGTAAATTTTACAATATGATGTGCATTTTTATGAGAAATGTAAACCCATTAAACTCATTCAATACAAATATATTCCTCTACATAAAACCAAGTCATGTATATGTCACCAGCTACCCTAGTTACGTGTGTTTACATTAACAAGCTTTGCAGCCGGCACTAATATATTATATCCCTCATTTCGCAGGCCTTCAAATGTCACCTTACATCCAAGTGTAACGGAACAGTATGTTATCTAACATTAACTACTTGTCTGTTATTCCCACTGTAATATTAAGCTTGTTTCATAAGCCTCCTATAAATCTACTCGCCTACTATTGACGACTCTGCAAACTAACATTGATCCTAAGGCGTTGCATCGACGTGTGAATATTAGAAAACCCCTGTTGATGCTTAAAAAGATCTCTCACTACGTACCTTCAACGGAGCTTGTTTCATCTTCGCCGCCATTTCCCCTATCTCAACATCTTATACCAGAAAACATTTAACAGTATAAGTCATGTGGCAAAAAATTAGAAAAGTACAGAGCATGCTAAACATGTCCATATTTTTGGTTTTAGAAAATGATTCTTCAGAAACTTAAAACTTGTAATTTATTTATATTTTACCGCCTTTGTAATTTTCGTTATTCAAGAATTTGAACGAAACGAAACAAAGGCTTGATATTCTCTAACCAATCAAAACAAAGAATTGATATTATTGGGTAGCACGTACTATGAGAACAACTACCGCTCGTAATCTCCTTCAGATTTGCATAAATATATTATTTTCTTGTTTTCACCTTCTTCTTCAAAGATTTAAAACGTGTTAATTGCATCTTACCTTCACTGTCTGTCACCGGAGACTGCAAAACTTGTTCACGCACTGTGCTCGTACATTACACTAAACAAAATTTACGTAATTACAACACAAATGGTATTGTAATACTTTATGCTATGTTAATAAAAAGTACACTCACACTATGACGTCGAAGTACTGATCCTGTCAATCGTCTCTTCCTGACGAAAGCTCCTATTCAATAATGAAAAAAAAATTGGTTGCTTATTCCTCGCGATGCTAACATACTATCTTCTCATAAATTGCCAGTTTTGTTAACATTTATCAGCGCCAGCAGAGAAAAATAAGAACCGGAAACTGAAAGTACTTATTACTACAGCTTAACTGGACCGATTACAGCGACAGATTAAAAATAAAATACCGAATTTATCACACAAACACAAGTCACTGGACTCTTCTAGCCAATAACTACTCCACCATCTTCCCTGTTCACAAAGCTGACAGCCTGACAGCGCGGGTCGGAGCGGTTGGATGCGATGCAACATCGAATCGATCCGGAAGTTCGCACTCGAATGATTCATGTTGCTTATACCTAAAGCGGGATAATTTAAATAGATTAAATGACGTGGATTTCAGTGATGGATTATTAAACATACTGTTTACAGATTAATGTGTTTTCATTTCTAATTCACACTACAATAGTAACGTAACCTCTCTACAAGTCGAACTGATTAAAAAAAGCAGGGACGACATGTTCCCGTAAGCAAGATTTTCCCTTCACATTTTTATGTGTTTGCCTTTCATTCGGTTTACGATAACTTCTGGACAACGATTCTGAACATTTTTTAGAATTGGGAACGGGCTTGAGAAGTAAAAAAGGCTAGCCTTAAATTCCAAAAATATTTCTACTCCTTTTCTTTACTTTCTAAAATACATTTATTTTACAATTAGCTTAATTATTCTCTAAATATTATTTCATGATTAAAAAGTTATTTTTCTCATAAAATATTTTTTTTTTCCAGGGAACATTTTATCATTTTTGAATTTTTCATAGACGTCAACACAAGACAGCTTTTCAAGCCAATACTTGACCAGAGTGAAACTTCCCGTCTTTCCAATGACTAAAAAAAAATCCAAGATTGTCCGGACTTATTATTGTTATTATTATTATTATTATTATTATTATTATTATTATTATTATTATTATTATTATTATTATTATTATTATTATTTTGAATTAAAGGTACAGGTAACCACACTAAACTATCTCACTCCGATTACTTAATCTGATTCTTGCTATGTTACACTTCTTGCTGAAACATTTATTTATGGAATAGGCCTACCAACAAAATCTACTGACTTGTTTTGGGAAAATTCTCAGGAGAAAATCATCCCCAAGACAGAGGCGGACTGGGTCGCCCGGATACCCAGAAATTTCCGGGTGGACCCTGCCCTCTGCAAAATCACATAAAATATTGCTGGATTAGTTAAAACTAATTCAAAACCACATTCTCGCTTATATTAACCAGTGGCACAATTAACGGGCCCTCAGTGCATGCGAAGAGGTTGATTTAGGGATAGGGGGCCCCTGTCCAACTTGCATCCTTGTTTTTTTTTGTTTTTTTTTTTTTTTTTTTTTAATGAATAAGACAATTAAAAAGACTCAAAAATACGTGTAAGTTATTAACTTGAAAATGTAATCTCGTCCATAATTTATTTATTCAATAATGTGATGTGCAATCGATAACACATAAAGAGCATGGAGGTGATTCTCTTACGGTAAGGAAACCGTGTTAGACTTGGAGTTGTCGGATGCGAGTGGTGGGGATAAATAATGGTCCCCTGAGTACAGCGATGACGTCAATAAACGGGCCCGAAGCGCTAGGAATCATGCCCCGAAGTTTCGAGCTTGGGCCTCTTCTATTCACCAATGAAATATGTAGTTCTTGAACGTGGGAGGTGGCAATGGAAAGGTCCCTGAGCACAGCGGTGATGTTACAAACCGAGCCCGGGGCCTGATGTCCCCAAATATCGGGTCCCGAAAGTACAGGGTCGGGTCCCTTCTATTCACCATTGAAGCGTGGAGTTTTTGGACATGGGTTCTTGCATTGGAAAGGGCTGGTTTTCCCTGAGCACACCGGTGCTCGTAAATCTGGCCCGGAGCCCGAAAGGATGTTCATGCCATACTCTCCATGCTTTTTGCTCACAAGGGTAAGTTTCCTTATTATCCTGTCTGAATGTTATTCAACCGAATATTACAAGACAATGCTGTGATGCTTAATGGCAGTAAGGGACAGCGCAGTATATTTGATATCGAATAGAAAGGACCTGAGCCCAAAGATGTAGGGCCCGAAATTCTTGGGTTTCGGGCCACGGAACCAATTTCTAAAATCACTGCTGTGCTCAGGGGACGCGGTTCTTTCCAACGCCACAACTCGCGTTTCCAACTCCATATCTAACACAGTTTCTTTACTGGAGGAGGATTTTCATGGAATATTCTTCATATTCTTATCCAAGAGTAACAAAGACATTACAAAGCTGTGGGAATTAACAGGGCATTAGATTGGGACAATTTCTTCTTGTCGTATATATAAAGTACACGGGAAATAGAGGACCCCAATGGAAACGCACCATCCGTACTTGCAAATCTTTATTTTTTGGTTGTTTTTTTTATACTTGTTTTCAAAACTCGGGCAGAAGGAGGTCTCCATTGCTGATGCAATCATAGTTTTTTAACCTCTTAATTGCCAATGACGATTTAACTCATCATTGGAATTTCGCTTGTATTTACAGTCTGACGACTACGTTCGTCATAATAAGATTCGTATTGGGCGTGACAAATTAATACGTATTGTATCGAGCATGGTGTAGAACGTGAAACTCAAAGATTTAATTTCATTTCATAATATGCATTTTTAACAAATTTATTCCCCATTCACATGCAACTTTCTTACTCGAAACTCCCCAGTTAACAGGCTAAAGTTTGAGTCGATAAAGAGGAAGGGGAATAGCAAGACGGGGTTTCTAATTCGGTATACCTAATAATAGTTAATGAATATTGACGGGGGCCCATTTGCGAATACTGCGGAGTATTGGGGCACGCGATCATTAACATTAAGTAAACATTAAAACATTGTAATTTGAATTGTATTTATGCGTGTGTTATGTGTAATCAGTCAATTGATGTCTTCTGACACACGAGGGTTTGCTATAGCATGGGTTTTGCTTTCTCATCAGATTTGCGCCAAAAATTCAAAATCGCAAAATTGAACTTACGAGGGTTCACATCTTCAACGACGCATTCTTGCGTAAAAAGACGGAAAAAGAAATCTGCCACAAATAATAGAAGAAATACGTTTTCCCCACCTCATAAGCTTCTATTAAAAAAAAAAAAAAAATACCCCAACATTTTCCCATTGTTGTCTCTTCAGTTTTATTAATTAAAACAATATATTTTTCTTCTTGAATTGTCAGCAGAAAATTTTCCAAAATATCTTTCAGGAATTTGATTAAAATATTTCACAAGCAAGATGCAGATTTCAAGCAAGAGTACTAAAGATAGCAATAAGATTGAGCAGTAAAACCTTTTGCCCCTCACCCCAATGAAACGAATGCTTCGTTCAGTGTCAAAGTAGATTTCGTGTTTTATTTTTTTTTTTTTTTTTTTTTTAACTGTTGAACTGCCATACTCAGAAGTTAAAGAGAATAATTATATATTTGGTCTAGGAATTAATTCATGCGGTTGGTACGCACACATTGAAGCTGTAGTACAAACACAAAATACATAAATACCTTAAGAAAAATATTGTCTGTCGCTAGCCACCACTTTCGCCCATCTGTCAGGCAATGTACGGATTCCGTGGCGAAAGAAGTCCTCATCCTTGGAAGCGATCCAGTCAGAGACCCATGTTTCGATATCTTCTGAAGAAGTAAACCGCTGTCCAATCAAATCGTTGTTCATGCAATCGAACAAGTAGTAGTCCGAAGGAGCAACGTCTGGTGAATACGGCGGGTGGGGTAAAACTTCCCATCCGACATTTTCTAAATAGGTTTTGACCGGTTTTGCGACATGTGGGCGAGCGTTATCATGTTGAACAATAAGTTTATCATGTCTGTTCTCCCATTCTGGTCGTATTCTGGCCAGAGCTTGCTTCAAACGCATTAATTGTCGTCGATAACGTTCTCCATTCATAGTTTCACCCGGTTGCAGCAGCTCATAGTACACCACACCTTTCATATCCCACCATATGCACAGCATAACCTTTGCACAGTGAATATCTCGTTTTGGTTGTGATGGACCTGGTTCACCTGGTTTCACCCAGGCCTTTTTTCGTTTAGGGTTCTCGTAATGGATCCACTTCTCATCACCCGTAATAATTCGATGCAGAAACCCCTTTCTGCTCTGTCGTTGAAGCAGCAATTCGCAAATGGTTTTTCGTCTTTCAACGTCTCTGTCTTTCAATTCATGTGGAACCCAATGTGACATCTTTTGAATCATTCCCATGGCTTTCAAGCGTTTGGAGACTGTTGTTTGATCAACGCCTAATGCTGCTGCAAGTTGTTCCTGCGTTTGACACGAATCCTGCTCGAGCAATGCTGTCAATTCTTCGTCTTGAAATTTTTTTGGCTGTCCAGCTCGCTCTTGGTCTGCCAAGCCGAAATCACCACTTCTAAACCGTGCAAACCACTTCTGACACGTTCGCTCAGCTAGAGCATGGTCACCATACACTTCCACCAAAATACGATGACTTTCAGTCGCACTTTTCTGCATGTTAAAGTAATGCAGCAGGACACCCCGCAAAAACACTTTATCAGGCACAAATTGCGCCATGTTCACTTAACTACAAACTGGTGTTGTTGACGCTTTAATCCATTGCCCTATACTACGAACGATACGCGATGACAGGGGTTTGCAACACATGTGTGGATACACGGAACTGTGGGACGCTCCGTTCGTTGCGCCATCTCTTGTCCACCCGCACGAATTAATTCCTAGACCAAATACTTAATTCTGTGAGAAAGCAAACTATAGTATTTCCTTCCTCTCTTCTTCGCTCAAATCCGGGACATTTAAGTGTCCCGAGAAATATTTTCGGGATTCCGGAACGCAGATCTCGATTCCGGGACGAATGGCAACCCTAATCGAAGTACACACACCGGACGTTTTATAGACTGAGAGCCAGTGTTCGTAGATTTCCTTAAGAAAATTTCCCTAGATTAACATAAAGTTTTCTCTTTTTCTATCAAATTTTCCCTAGTTCGTTGACTGTATAATTCCTATGATAGAAGTTCCATGAAAAGATTAATTTAGCTATATTAAAGAAAGTGCCAACCGCATTTGTTTTATTCATTTGCTTTTACTTCTCTTTATTTTTCTTTTCCTTCATTTTCTTTACAAAAAAAAAAAAAAATACATAAATACACCTAGCCAGAAATAGATGCAAACTAGCAGCGTTCACCCCGCTTCGCTGCGGTCACCCCGGAACGCAATAAACTTTGTTACTTAGATAATTTTTACTTTTTCGCTTTCAAGTGATATGATAAAAACCATAGAAGATTGCACTAATGTTAACATTATATCGCCTGTCATTTATGTTAACCCGCCCCGCTTCGCTGCGGTCACCCCAACCCGCCCCGCTTCGCTGCGGTCATCCCGGAACGCAATAAACTTTGTTACTTAGATAATTTTTACTTTTTCGCTTTCAAGTGATTTATAGCGCCTGTCAGTTATGTTAACCCGCCGAGTCACAGGGTCATGCGGGTTGCATATAAATACGTTTATTTTTATACCTATGATGAACTAATAACAAAGGATTTGTACGTATGGACACCTGAATGGTCAATTATCTCAAGACACTGGTAATTGAAAATTAAAGTGATATGATAAAAACCATCTAGGGTCCACATCCTAACAACCCCCCAAAAATGAAAGAAATCGGTTCAGCCGTATTAGCGTGATGAGCGGACAAAGGATTTTTTGTACGTATTGACACCTGATTGGTCAATTATCTCAAGACACTGGTAATTGAAAATTAAAGTGATATGATAAAAACCATCTAGGGTCCAAATCCTAACAACCCCCCAAAAATGAAAGAAATCGGTTCAGCCGTATTAGCGTGATGAGCGGACAAAGGATTTTGTGCGTTCTCTTTTATATATATAGATTATGCTTCTCTGAATACACACACTAACAAACTATTGCTATTGTATTGGGTTGTTTCTGAATAACAAAGAAAAATTTAAGCATTTATACCGGTCAATCAGTCAGTAAGAGAATTTTCCTGATTTTCACGTTTTATCGGGAAAAAATCCCTTTCTCTCTTTCTGCTAAATTTCCCTCAAACTACAAACACTGTTGATAGCTGGAAGGAAATAAAGTTTTCGAATGAAATTACCATTTTAAGTTGCTAGATGTATAGGGAAAAGGGAAACTTTATTTGAATAGTCATTTATGGCGTTTTTGACCTTCCGTCTCAAGATCGGATAATGACGTCCCCCAACGCACGGCCTTATTCAAGGTATTCCTTGTGGTCCACAAGGGCAGTCCAGACTCCAGTAGGGATGGTACCGAGACCGAGACTAGTCTCGGTCTCGTCTCGGTATCGTCTCGAATTATCGAGACGAGACCGAGACCGAGACCGAGACGTCCTTTTATATACCGAGACGAGACCGAGACGGAGCTCTATAAATCGAGACGAGACCGAGACGAGACTTAGGTCAGTCTCGAAAGTCTCGGTCTCGTCTCGAATATTGATATAGATAGCTATTAGGATTGCCCTTTACTCAAAATTTATTTCGTTGCTGTGTTAGATAATATGGGAACGGATGACTAATGTTCAGTGGCGTACTTAGGGGGTGGCTATCGGACTGAAGCCCCTCCCGAAATAAATTTGTGATCATTTTTCCGCATTGCACGTACAATACAAATGTTTCTTACTCGTTCTCAAGCCTCTCCCGAACCAAAATCTACTGCTGATGTAGGCTATATAGCCTTCTCTGTCTCTCTTTCCCTCTCTCAACACACACACACACACACACACACATATATATATATATATATATATATATATATATATATATATATATATATATATATATATATATATATATATATATATATATATATTGAGGGAGGGGCTAAACCATAGTTTGACATTTTATCCAGTGTAAAGAAAGAAGTAGGATTGAAGCTCATTTTATACAGTGTATAGCTGAGCGTCAAGGCGAGCTATAAGCCCTTTAACCCTCCCCTTGGACCCTAGCCTGTATATCTTATCTAATGTAAGTAAAAGGAAGAGTTGGTTTGTCTGTGTGTTTGTGTGCCTGTCTTTCTGACAGCCTGTGTGCGGCCTGGGGACCAGACGCGAGTTCAAAAGTTACCAAATTTGGGTGACGGGTATCATGGCCCAGGAATCAGACCAAGAAGAAGCGTTTCTTTTTTTTTTTTTAATTTTGAACCAAGGGGGGTCTTAGGGGGGTGTTTACCAGAACATGTAAAAGTAATAGAAAATGACCGATGTTAGTGTCGAATACATAGTTTTCGCGGCCGCTGAGATCAATGGTGACACTTCCATTAGCGATGACTTTCAAATTCAGCTACCAATGCATGCGGACCGGGGTTCACCTGCAGGGGAGGGGAGTACCCAGACATGTAAAAATAATACAAAATAAACAATATTAGTGTCAAATAGTTTTTGCGGTCGCTGAGATCAATGGTGTCACTTCCATTAGCGATGACTTTCAAATTCAGTTACCAGCGCATGCGGGCCGGGGTTCACCTGCTGCGAAGGGGGTACCGAGACATCCGAGACATGTAAAAATAATACAAAATGACCAATATTAGTGTCAAATGCATAGTTTTCGCGGTTGCTGAGATAGTGATACTCCCACAGAGCTTCCAAATACTGGTCCCATGCGAAAAATGGGTATTTCATCTAGTTATATATATATATATATATATATATATATATATATATATATATATATATATATATATATATATATATATATATATATATATATATATATATATATATATATTAAAATGCTGAATTTTTAACATGCTGTGTGAAATATGGAAGGGGAAATTCTTCTAGATACTCTGTAATACCAATAGATAAACAAGCAGTGTTGCCAACGCAACATAAAGTTGTAATTTCTCAAATTGCACTACGTATGATATTACATACTTCTATTCAGTTAATTGAGTTTAACGTCTCTTTCAGCAGCAAGGCTATATGAGACTGAACCTACTGATTAACGTGGAATCCAAACCACATGAGCTCCCGCCGGGAATCGAACCCGGGCCTCTCACGCAAAAGGCTAACTGCTTAGCCACGAAAGAGCTCTACATATTTCTAATTTAGATATTAAATAAAACCACAATACCACATACATTATTCAGTGTAACAAGGGACAATACATATCACTAACATCAACATTTTGGAGATCTCTAATAACTCAAATGGCAGGAACATTATAACATTAGTATTCAGTAGTTTTAATTACAACAAGTCGCAGCTACATTATTTTAAGCAGTGTTGCGAACTTAAATAAATTGCTAAATATTATCTATATATATAAAAGAGAACGTACAAATTTTTTGTCCGCTCATCACGCTAATACGGCTGAACCAATTTCTTTTATTTTTGGGGGGTTATTAGGATTTGGACCCTAGATGGTTTTTATCATATCACTTAATTTTCAATTACCAGTGTCTTGAGATAATTGACCATTCAGGTGTCCGTTACGTACAAATCCTTTGTTAGTTCATCATAGGTATAAAAATAAACGTATGTATATGCAACCCGCATGACCGTGTCACTCGGCGGGTTAACATAAATGACAGGCGTTATAATGGTTTTTATCATATCACTTGAAAGCGAAAAAGTAAAAATTATCTAAGTAACAAAGTTTATTGCGTTCGGGGGTGACCGCAGCGAAGCGGGGCGGGTTAACATAAATGACAGGCGATATAATGTTAACATTTACTGCAATCTTCTATGGTTTTTATAATATCACTTGAAAGCGAAAAAGTAAAAATTATCTTAGTAACAAAGTTTATTGCGTTCCGGGGTGACCGCAGCGAAGCGGGGTGAACGCTGCTAGTTATAAATATAGTGCAAATAACGTAGCTAAACTGCAAAATATTTTAAAATTACTCGTAATTTGTTTTGTGGTGCAAGAATGTTTTCAAAACACGATGTTTTTCATAGTCTTTGGACTACTTATAATGTTATTATCAAAGTTTTCGTTCGAGCAATACATGTAAAAGCAAATTGTAACTGAAATTAAATGTAACTGATAACTTTTCAGTAACACTAGTTGTTCTCCCCAAGCCTTAGGTCTGGCGTATTTTTAGATTAAAACAGTGCTATATTAAAATTTTATTTACACAGTTACTACATTTCATTTGTTATAGTTTGACCACCGACCACCTCAAACTCGATCCATACCATATAGCTATATGCAATTATTCAAGGACTTACAGTTAGTAATACACATTGTGTTGATTTTTGGTTTGGTTTGTTTCAGTTTAACGTCTCAAGGTTATGCTAGGGCGGCTAAAGGGGACATGGAGTTACTGATCATAGTGGAATCCGAAAAACTTCGGTCGTTGAACATTACCGCCAACGGGAATCGAACTCGGGACCATGCGAACCAAAATCAAGCGTGCTAGCCAAGAGCAAATGGGAGTCCTTACATTATGTTGATTTAAATAATTGAGTCAGTGTTGCCAGATCCGAAGATCATAAAGTAGCGTGTCCGTGCTCCAAAAGTAGAGGATATGAATTATTTGTAGGCCAAATATATAGAAATGAATTATTTGGCAACTAATGACTGGTACTAATAAAATAATTTTTGAAATAGACTGGAAAATGTGATGGACATATTGCAAGACGAAATTATGATCGATAGACGAAAACAATTCTAGACTGGATACTACTTGACAAAAACAGCCTAGGAAAAGTGCACATACAAGAAATTGTGACAAAATCAGGAACCACTGGGAAGTAACCTGGAAAGGAATTACCCAAGATAGATAGTTGTAGAGAAAACTTGGGAAGACTTCATCCAGCAGCGGTTTGATAATGGTTGATTATGATGATGGTGATGATTTTATATCGAGACCTAAGAAGTAAACTAAACCAAGTCATAATTTCGTAATTTTACAGGAGAAGCGAAAAACCGGTTTCTTAACTAAGATCTAAAGTACTGTTTTTCAAACTATACTAAGTAGTTACAAAGTAGTAGGATGCTTTTAGACTTACATTATTACGCCATTAAAAAGAACATAGTCTATTAAAAGAGTATTCTAACTCAATTTGACCAAAAAGTGACTTTAGCATAGTCTACCACTAATGTTCATATATATATATATATATATATATATATATATATATATATATATATATATATATATACATGGGCGGCGATTAGGTGGGGCAAAGGGGACAGTTGCCCCCCCCCCCCAATTTTTTGAAGTTATCCATTAATGTATATAGTTTCATTTGGAAATGTAAAGTTTTTGTGTGTATTACTGGTTCGTAGAAAAAGTGGTGCCATATAATATTTGCCGTTGCGTGAGTACGTATTGGTTGTCTTCCCGTGGAGTTAAGAAAACTATAGGAATTGCATTTTAACTGCCACGGAAAATGTACTAAAAATTAACCCATTGCAGCGCAACAATTCCAGCGTACTTTCATTTCTTCTTACAAGGGCTTGATATGTTAGTCAGCCGCTTTGAAACTGATTGAAAGAACATTTCTAAAAAAAAGAAAGAAGTCTTTCACAATTTATTCTTTAAATGCACAAAAACTGAAAGTTCCTAAAATATCTTTTCTTCTTTCTAAAGTAAAGAATATTGTTTAAAAAGAGAGTAATAAGAAATAACTTAGTAGTAGGGACCCCGTTATGTCCAGCCGAGTCAGCAAAAATTTTTGTGACGTCATAGGTCAAAGGTCAATGACCTTGGCCCGGGGTCAATGACCTAGGGGTACCTAGGACCACCCCCTCTAAATTTTGGCAGGGGTACCATGGTCCACCCCCTAAATTTTGGCAGGGGTACATAGGACCACCCCCCTTAAATTTTGGAAATTGCCAAATCTAAAAATTTGGTATGGTAGCCTAGGACCATAGTATGTACCTCTATTAGTATTGGGTGTCTATGTTGTTCCCTTTTATGGGTAAAAAATTGCCAAAAATTCAAATTTCGGGGGTTTTTGACCTAATTTATCCCCTTGGATGAGGTATTATTACCTTATATGGTTATATGGGCGTATACAGGGGTCCATTCCCTTTCATAACATATAGGTATATTAATGCACCCCTTGAAAAATTTGGGAGGGGTACCTTGGCCCACCCCTTCAGTTTTGGAAATTGCCCAATTTCAACATTGGGTATTATAGTACCGGACCCTAATATGTATCATGATAAATTTGGGTGGTCCACCTCGTTCCCTTCTAGGGGTACAAAATTGCCAAAACTATAAACGTAAGCAATACGTTGTACCACGTGTTTGGTTTTCGACCTAATTTATCTCCTTGGATGAGGTCCTATTACCTTATATGATTATATGGTCATGTATAGGGGTCCATTACCCATCATAAGACATAGGTACATTTGTGCACCCCTTTAAAATTTTGGGAGGGGTACCTTGGCCCACCCCTTTAATTTTGGAAATTGCCCAATTTCAACATTGGGTATTATAGTATAGGACCCTAATATGTATTATGATAAATTTGGGTGGTCCACCTCATTCCCTTCTAGGGGTACAAAATTGCCAAAACTATAAACGTAAGCAATACGTTATACCACGTGTTTTGTTTCGACCTAAGTTATCCTTTTGATGAGGTGTTATTACCCTATATGGTTATATGGGCGTATACAGGGGTCCATTACCTTTCATAAGACATGGGTATATTAATGCACCCCTTTAAAAAATTTGGGAGGGGTACCTTGGCCCACCCCTTCATTTTTAGAAATTGCCCAATTTAAACATTTGGTATTATAGTATAGGACGCTAATATGGATCACTATAAATTTGGGTGGTCCACCTCGTTCCCTTTTAGGGGTACAAAATTGCCAAATTTTAGTACAACCACGTGTTTGGTTTTTAACCTAATTTATCTCCTTGGATGAGGTCCTATTACCTTATATGGTTATATGGTCATGTATAGGTGTTCATTCCCTATCATAAGACATAGGTACATTGGTGCACCCCTTTAAATTTTTAGGAGGGGTACCCTGGCCCACCCCTTCAATTTCAGAAATTCTCCAATTTAAGCATTTGGTATTATAGTACAGGACCTCATTATGTATTATGATAAATTTGGATGGTCCATCTCGTTCCCTTTCATGGGTACGAAATTGCCAAATTTTAGTACAACCACGTGTTTGTTTTTGATTTAATTTATTCCCTTGGATGAGGTCCTATTACCTTATATGGTTATATGGTCATGTATATTGGTCCATTCCCTATCATAAGACATAGGTACATTTTTGCACGCCTTTAAATTTTTGGGAGAGGTACCTTTGCCCACCCCTTTAATTTTGGAAATTGTTCAATTTAAACATTTGGTATTACAGTATAGGACCCTAATATATATTACTATAAATTTGGGTGGTCCACCTCGTTCCCTTTTTAGGGGTACAAAATTGCCAAAATATAAACGTAAGCAATACGTTGTACCACGTGTTTGGTTTTTGACCTAATTTATCTCCTTGGATGAGGTCCTATTACCTTATATGGTTATATTGTAATGTATAAGTGTTCATTTCCTATCATAAGACATAGGTACATTGGTGCATCCCTTTCAATTTTAGGAGAGGTACGTACCTTGGACCGCCCCTTAAATTTTGGAATTTTTTTTGATTTAAGCATTCGGTATTATAGTACAGGACCTTAATATGTATCATGATAAATTTGGATGGTCCACATCGTCCACTTTCATGGGTACGAAATTGCCAAAATATAAACGTAAGCAATACGTTGTACCACGTGTTTGACATTTTGACCCAATTTATCTCTTGGATGAGGTCCTATTACCTTATATGTTTATATGGTTATGTATAGGGGTCTATTCCCTATCATAAGACATAGGTACATTTGTGCACCCCTTTAAAATTTGTTAGGGGTACCTTGGTCCATCCCTTAAATTTTAGAAATTGCTCATTTTATATATTTGGTATTATAGTACTGGACCCTAACATGTATTATGATAAATGTGGGTGGTTTACCTCGTTTCTCTTTCAGGGGTACATGTTATATGGGTATGTACAGAGGTTTATTACCTTTATATGTTTATGTTCCCTTTTAAATTTGGGGAATTATCAAATAACAAAATTCGGTAAACCTTTTTCTAGGACCCATTGTAGATGTTGGTGTTCCTCTTATGGCCAAATATTCAAAATTTAAAGGTTATTGACCGGCTTTATTATTGAATAAGTACAGGATTTATTACTTTTTTCATAACACACAGGTGTATTTGTGTACCAATCTTAAATTTTGAAAGGGGTACATTTCTTATTGTCATATCAATAATTGGTAATTGGATAGTATCTCATTCATTGGGTAAATCATTGTGATCACGTAATCAGTTATTGACCTATGATGGAATTAGGAGTCCAGGACATTGGTACATTGAAACTTTGTAGGATAATTTGAGAATTGCGTCATTGGTTTTGATTATTCCCGCCAAATATAAACGTAAGCAAGACTTTGTACCACGTGATTGTCCTTGATGAGGTAGTGTACAGGGATTCATTTTCTTTGTTGTGGTACTTCTTAAGTTTGAGTACACACTTAAACAGTTGGTTCTACTCAGGTAAACAATTGACGGACATTATTGACCTTATTGAACATATAATGATATGATTAACTCTAAGACTTAGGTATATCAAGAGAAGTATTCTTTAAATTTGGGAATGGTGATAAACAGAATTTTAACATAAGGTGCGAAATTTGAAACAATACATTGAACTTTAGTCACAGCTCATAGTCTAAGATCATTGGTGGTGATTGATTTGAAATCTGATAGCTAACCTTATTGAATCTTATGACTCATAGACGAAAGGCAATACATGCTACAACAGTTTGAAATTTAATCATAAGGTGATGTAATCTGACACTAGCAAAGTTATTGTTAATGCAATTTGATTGGATGATCACTATCTTTCCTGCAATCTGATTGTTTGATCACTATCTTTCGTGCAATATGATTGGTTGATGATTTTCAAATCTTTGCTGTATTCAGTTTTAAGTTTTGTTTAACATTTAAAAATCTTGGTTTCGTTCAACATTTTGCACTCACTGAAACCGTTTATTTGTTAATCGAATAGTTAAAAACCGGATAAAGTTTGACGATTAACCGTGAAACGTAAATTTTTTTAGTTTGAAATTTTTTTGCTTGAAATTTTTTGTTTGAAAATTTTTCGTTTCCAATTTTTTTTTGTTTCGAAATTTTGTTTGAGATTTTTTCGTTTGAAATTTTTGTTTGAATTTTTTTTCGTTTGAAATTTTTTGTTTGAAAATTTTTGTTCGAAAATTTTGTTTAAAATTTTTTGTTTAAAATTTTTCGTTTCCAAATTTTTTGTTTGAAATTTTTTGTTTCAAAATTTTGTTTGAAATTTTTTTCGCTTCAAAATTTTGTTTGAATTTTTTTCGTTTGAAATTTTTGTTTGAATTTTTTTTCGTTTCAAAATTTTGTTTCAAAGATTTTTGTTTCAAAGTTTGAGTTGACATTTTTAAAAGTTTGTGCACTTATTAGTAAAGAACTGGAACTGTTTAGAACAAAAACCTTTGACAACATTGTGGTGCAATAGTACACGTCAGAACCTGGGGTTGTACTTGAAATGAAAAAACACAATTCATTGAAATGGATCATTTTATTACACTCCACATACATCCATACCATATTGTGGTTCTGGATATTGTCGATACAATGTATTTTGAACTTCTTGCACTAGTTTGTCTTTAGCATATAATTTTAATTCCAGTTGAAGTCTTTTAAGGTCTAATGCAATATCAATTGGTGGAAACTCAATGTCCATTTGATCACAAATAAACTGTTTATCAATACAGGTATGCACCCACGAACGATGTTGACAACCATCACAATATCTAGATACATGTTGTACAATATGCATAACACATTTTTCAAAATAGTACTTTTTCAGGAATATACTAGTTTTGTTGCACACTTCCACTGCATGTTTCACACACTGAAATACGCTGATGAATTTGTTCCATTCCGTTTCCGTTAGATACACCATATTGCGAGGGGCATGAAATGTACTCTTTTTACGTAACAACACCATCTTCTCTTCGAGGACTGTACGCAGCACCACTTCATGATTTGAGCCTAATGATTTGACTATGGTCACATTTAGCTCATCATGAAAATAATCGTTCATTTGGTCGATTCGTGAACATAATTTTTGCCATTCTTCACAGGTCAGTTGTACACCAAATTGTTCTGCTTTGCCCAATCGAATCACAGGTTCAAATGTTCTAGCACTGATACCAATCATCACATGCTTTGTTTGAAATATATTTATTGGATAATAGCTTGCGAAGATGAACTCTTTATCATTAGAAGTACACATCTTTCCTGCTGAAACGCACTTGCTCAAATGATTTCGTGGGATGCCAGTGTATTGGCTGATTTATAGTTATTGCTGAAGTTATTGGTAAGGAATGTGCTGACGTTTGAATACATGATTTCATCACACTTGCTGACGTCATGCTGACCAACCACATTCATACAACTATGCCTGATCTGCTGACGTTTGAATTCATGATTTCATCACAATTGCTGACGAATCCGGCTGTGTACTAAATTCAAGTTGATGACTTCGACCCAAGAATCCTTTGTAACATAAAGATACAGATCCAGTATTTAAGAAACGCAGCAGTTCTTCTTGTTTTGATGCTTCCATGGGTAAATATCTTGCTGGTAAAATTATATTCTTATCATTTTCAAGCTTCACTACGATTCTTAATCCAAACTTTGTAGGGATCATTTGGCTAGCTAAGATTCTATAAGGTACATTCTGTTGTAAATCAGTAATCTTGGTAAATGATTTCATCACATCACGTGTGTTTAGAAACTGCAGACAAGTAGCCATGATGATGTTATCATGAATACTAACTCGAACGATTCTTATATATGATGCAAAACTGATGACGTTGCATGATCATGTTCTGACGTGTACTATTGCACCACAATGTTGCCAGAGGTTTTAGTTCTAAACAGTTTCGGTTCTTTACCAATGAGTGCACAAACTTTTAAAAATGTCAAACCAAAATTTTGAAACAAACATTTCAAACAAAAATCTTTGAAACAAAATTTTGAAACGAAAAAAATTCAAACAAAAAATTTCAAACGAAAAAATTCAAACAAAATTTTGAAACGAAAAAAATTTCAAACAAAATTTTGAAAAAAAATTTCAAACAAAAAAATTTGGAAACGAAAAAATTTCAAACAAAAATTTTAAACAAAATTTTGAAACGAAAAATTTTTAAACAAAAAAATTTTGAAACAAAAGTTGTCAAAAAAAATTTCAAACAAAATTTCGAAACAAAAAGTTTCAAACAAAAAAATTTCAAACTAAAAAAATTTTACGTTTCACGGTTAACCGTCAAACTTTATCCGGTTTTTAACTATTCGATTAACAAATAAACGGTTTCAGTGAGTGCAAAATGTTGAACGAAACCAAGATTTTTAAATGTTAAACAAAACTTAAAACTGAATACAGCAAAGATTTGAAAATCATCAACCAATCATATTGCACGAAAGATAGTGATCAAACAATCAGATTGCAGGAAAGATAGTGATCATCCAATCAAATTGCATTAACAATAACTTTGCTAGTGTCAGATTACATCACCTTATGATTAAATTTCAAACTGTTGTAGCATGTATTGCCTTTCGTCTATGAGTCATAAGATTCAATAAGGTTAGCTATCAGATTTCAAATCAATCACCACCAATGATCTTAGACTATGAGCTGTGACTAAAGTTCAATGTATTGTTTCAAATTTCGCACCTTATGTTAAAATTCTGTTTATCACCATTCCCAAATTGAAAGAATACTTCTCTTGATATACCTAAGTCTTAGAGTTAATCATATCATTATATGTTCAATAAGGTCAATAATGTCCGTCAATTGTTTACCTGAGTAGAACCAACTGTTTAAGTGTGTACTCAAACTTAAGAAGTACCACAACAAAGAAAATGAATCCTTGTACACTACCTCATCAAGGACAATCACGTGGTACAAAGTCTTGCTTACGTTTATATTTGGCGGGAATAATCAAAACCAATGACGCAATTCTCAAATTATCCTACAAAGTTTCAATGTACCAATGTCCTGGACTCCTAATTCCATCATAGGTCAATAACTGATTACGTGATCACAATGATTTACCCAATGAATGAGATACTATCCAATTACCAATTATTGATATGACAATAAGAAATGTACCCCTTTCAAAATTTAAGATTGGTACACAAATACACCTGTGTGTTATGAAAAAAGTAATAAATCCTGTACTTATTCAATAATAAAGCCGGTCAATAACCTTTAAATTTTGAATATTTGGCCATAAGAGGAACACCAACATCTACAATGGGTCCTAGAAAAAGGTTTACCGAATTTTGTTATTTGATAATTCCCCAAATTTAAAAGGGAACATAAACATATAAAGGTAATAAACCTCTGTACATACCCATATAACATGTACCCCTGAAAGAGAAACGAGGTAAACCACCCACATTTATCATAATACATGTTAGGGTCCAGTACTATAATACCAAATATATAAAATGAGCAATTTCTAAAATTTAAGGGATGGACCAAGGTACCCCTAACAAATTTTAAAGGGGTGCACAAATGTACCTATGTCTTATGATAGGGAATAGACCCCTATACATAACCATATAAACATATAAGGTAATAGGACCTCATCCAAGAGATAAATTGGGTCAAAATGTCAAACACGTGGTACAACGTATTGCTTACGTTTATATTTTGGCAATTTCGTACCCATGAAAGTGGACGATGTGGACCATCCAAATTTATCATGATACATATTAAGGTCCTGTACTATAATACCGAATGCTTAAATCAAAAAAAATTCCAAAATTTAAGGGGCGGTCCAAGGTACGTACCTCTCCTAAAATTGAAAGGGATGCACCAATGTACCTATGTCTTATGATAGGAAATGAACACTTATACATTACAATATAACCATATAAGGTAATAGGACCTCATCCAAGGAGATAAATTAGGTCAAAAACCAAACACGTGGTACAACGTATTGCTTACGTTTATATTTTGGCAATTTTGTACCCCTAAAAAGGGAACGAGGTGGACCACCCAAATTTATAGTAATATATATTAGGGTCCTATACTGTAATACCAAATGTTTAAATTGAACAATTTCCAAAATTAAAGGGGTGGGCAAAGGTACCTCTCCCAAAAATTTAAAGGCGTGCAAAAATGTACCTATGTCTTATGATAGGGAATGGACCAATATACATGACCATATAACCATATAAGGTAATAGGACCTCATCCAAGGGAATAAATTAAATCAAAAACAAACACGTGGTTGTACTAAAATTTGGCAATTTCGTACCCATGAAAGGGAACGAGATGGACCATCCAAATTTATCATAATACATAATGAGGTCCTGTACTATAATACCAAATGCTTAAATTGGAGAATTTCTGAAATTGAAGGGGTGGGCCAGGGTACCCCTCCTAAAAATTTAAAGGGGTGCACCAATGTACCTATGTCTTATGATAGGGAATGAACACCTATACATGACCATATAACCATATAAGGTAATAGGACCTCATCCAAGGAGATAAATTAGGTTAAAAACCAAACACGTGGTTGTACTAAAATTTGGCAATTTTGTACCCCTAAAAGGGAACGAGGTGGACCACCCAAATTTATAGTGATCCATATTAGCGTCCTATACTATAATACCAAATGTTTAAATTGGGCAATTTCTAAAAATGAAGGGGTGGGCCAAGGTACCCCTCCCAAATTTTTTAAAGGGGTGCATTAATATACCCATGTCTTATGAAAGGTAATGGACCCCTGTATACGCCCATATAACCATATAGGGTAATAACACCTCATCAAAAGGATAACTTAGGTCGAAACAAAACACGTGGTATAACGTATTGCTTACGTTTATAGTTTTGGCAATTTTGTACCCCTAGAAGGGAATGAGGTGGACCACCCAAATTTATCATAATACATATTAGGGTCCTATACTATAATACCCAATGTTGAAATTGGGCAATTTCCAAAATTAAAGGGGTGGGCCAAGGTACCCCTCCCAAAATTTTAAAGGGGTGCACAAATGTACCTATGTCTTATGATGGGTAATGGACCCCTATACATGACCATATAATCATATAAGGTAATAGGACCTCATCCAAGGAGATAAATTAGGTCGAAAACCAAACACGTGGTACAACGTATTGCTTACGTTTATAGTTTTGGCAATTTTGTACCCCTAGAAGGGAACGAGGTGGACCACCCAAATTTATCATGATACATATTAGGGTCCGGTACTATAATACCCAATGTTGAAATTGGGCAATTTCCAAAACTGAAGGGGTGGGCCAAGGTACCCCTCCCAAATTTTTCAAGGGGTGCATTAATATACCTATATGTTATGAAAGGGAATGGACCCCTGTATACGCCCATATAACCATATAAGGTAATAATACCTCATCCAAGGGGATAAATTAGGTCAAAAAACCCCGAAATTTGAATTTTTGGCAATTTTTTACCCATAAAAGGGAACGACATAGACACCCAATACTAATAGAGGTACATACTATGGTCCTAGGCTACCATACCAAATTTTTAGATTTGGCAATTTCCAAAATTTAAGGGGGGTGGTCCTATGTACCCCTGCCAAAATTTAGAGGGGGTGGTCCTAGGTACCCCTAGGTCATTGACCCCGGGCCAAGGTCATTGACCTTTGACCTATGACGTCACAAAAAGTTTTGCTGACTCGGCTGGACATAACGGGGTCCCTACTACTAACTTATACCTTTTTCCATTGTTTTGCAGTGTAATAAACGAGTGAAGTGGTGTGTTCAGAATTGTACGAGTGTATATACAATTAAATTTAGTGAATTCAACATAATTCTAGGTGTTGGGATTATTTTGTATAACTGGAGTGATTCTAAGTATTGTTGTGGTTTGATGTGTTCCAAGAAAGTAAAAACTGCGCCTAATGGCAACGAACATATTTCGGGAAGCTGCAAAAGTATTTCTTTAAATGTCGTAGCATATGCTTGTAATATTTACTGTCTTTCAAAGAGTAATAACATACATTTAATAGCATGTGTTTAATTAAAATTATAAGTAGTTCATTAATCCCCGGTTTCAATATAACTTGCAAAACAAGCCCCATTATTCATTACAATCATTAATATTATCCTCTCCATTTATTTGTTTTGCAAATTTGTTATTAAATAATCTCATCACACAATTTCCCAGACAGAATTTTAAGATGTTCATGAGTAAGAAATCAAATCTCTTCTTACACCTTCGTTGTTTACGAGTACAAAGGGCTACTACCGAGCTACTCGCGTTCTTCTTGTCAGTTTACTTAATAAAATATGAAATACGATATTCGGTATTTTGACTGAAAAAATATAGTATCCTATTAGTTATACAACCTTTCGTTAAACAAAGTGTTAGAAACAACCAGGGAAAACTACCATTGATATAAAAATATTCAGATTATGTTTTGCCCCCCTACTTTTAACGTCCAATCTCCGCCACTGTATATATATATATATATATATATATATATATATATATATATATATATATATATATATATATATATATATATATATATATATATATATATATATATACTGTATAACTTTTGCTAGGTAAGGTAGGGTAAAATTGGATCCAAAATTTAACGAGTCGTTCCAAAATTTTTTTTGACTATTTAATACTTCATGTTGTTGCAAAACTAAGAAAATTAATACAAAAGAAAACTAGAAAGCTAAGAATCACTTATTTTGGCGAGAGAGAGAAAATAGATACAGATAGCTCGAATTACCTATATACTTATATAATATGTATGTTCATGTTTCGCAAGTAATATTCAATCAACATGAAATTTCAACATAATGAAGGCACGATTGGTTTGCTCGAATAAAGATCACATGCACCGCTAAGAGCTCAGGAATAAGCTTAATCTATGTTACAGCAGTGGATATATGCGTATGTAAAGCATTAGAACTTTAGGAACTTGTATAAGAAACAGGATGTACTGAAATTTAGACGCGAACTATGCGAAACGTCTGACTTTGAATCTAACTTGTTTCGGGATGCAACCCAAGACCACACATAGCAAAGAAGAGTGTCGTAGCTCCCACCACAAAGTTCAGAAAGTTCGTGTTATAAGGTGTCAATTAAACACGTAGATGTGAAACGGTAATAAAGCATTTGATCAATATTAAACAAAATATATTGCAGTAATAATTTACACTATTTGTTAAGATAATGAACGTTATAATTTGTTTTTAAAATGACAGTCAAGGCATAACGTACTGGATAATAAATGAGAAATTGTAAAATTTCAATTTCGGTAAGATTAAATACATTCGTGTTGCTATGTGTTGCGTTATCCGTTAGGAGATATTGAACAATTCTGATCAAAGTAAGGAAATAAACTACTGTATAGTACTGAAGTTAATTTAATAGAGTTTAATTGTATAGGCAGTACTGAGGCCATATGAGAAAATCTTTTGCTGAAAGTAAAATATGGGTTGCTATTAGAGTTTTATCCCAGGCATGATATACTCACTGATAATTGAACCTGGAAGACACGCATGGAAGGCATTAGCGCTAGCAAATTAGCTCTGAAGAAGTGCACCACATTATAATTCTAAGTCAAGAATAAGGCCAAAAATGAGAAGCAGAAACGAGAGACTTTACGATAATAATACTTTTACAATTTTAATTTCACCTATTTATTTCGAGACTTTCGAGACGAGACCGAGACGAGACCGAGACGAGACCGAGACCGAGATCGAGACAAGCATTTGTTGACCGAGACGAGACCGAGACCGAGACGGCGATTTTTGACTCGAGACGAGACCGAGACCGAGACAGCTATTTTTCAACCGAGACGAGACCGAGACTGTACAAAGTCTCGTCTCGTCTCGTCTCGATACCATCCCTAGACTCCAGACCAATTCGGTATTCATCAAAGCCCTTAAGCATCTTTCTCCGGGTGGGCACTTGTACTCCCAGTCCTCCTCTGCCTCGAGAGTAAGTACCCTTATGGATTTTTCAGAACAAATGAAGTTATTAATGAAACAATTACTCGTATTTATAAAATAAAATATGAACAAAATCACCTATTTCGTTTTTGAGAAAACCTTGCGGGGAAGAAAACTCATCCCCAAAAGTAAACTAAATCTTGATTATTTTTTCACGACAAATGAGTTATGCGTATATTGTTAAGTTATTATTAATGAAACATTTATTTTGGACCCTCGCTTGGCCCAGTGGCTACGCTTGCCTTTGGTGCGTGTGGTCACGGGTTTGATTCCCGGTGAAGGTACAATTGAACGAAAAAAATGGTTCGGATTTCACTATAATCAGTAGGTGCCCGCTCCCTTAGCCGCCCAGGCATAATGGTTGGACGTTAAACTCAAAGAAACAAATGAAACATTTATTTACTCTATAAAATAAGAATAAAGTCGTCTGAATCGTTTTTAAGAAAATTGTGTTAAAAAAAGACACCTCGCAAAAGAGAACGAGGCCTAACTTTTCTGGATTTTTATAAGTATGACTACTTTCGTTACAGTGTAGTGTTGTTAATAAAACACATGTTTCTGGAATATTAAAAAAAATAGCATAAACCGTTTTTGATTAGGAGTTCACTCAGGATAACTGACCTGGAAATGTTTTGGGGTCGTTCATATATTATGTAAAGCTTTTTTGACCAATTTTTGCTTCCTCACTCCCCTTTGTCACACTGCGTAAAGCAAGGCGAATCCCTCCCCCCTTTGTTACATAATACTTTTTTATTTTGTATTTTCACCAATTTTGCTTATTTTGGGACTTATTACAGTAAAGAAACTAGTTTTAACGGTATAACTTTTTATTACAAAATGCTTGTATTCTGAATATATTTGTAGTTTTTTTTCAACAAATCAAAATATTCGAATATGGTAGTACCGTAATAATATGTTTACTCCATAAAGTTGTTTAATTAGCCAGTCTTTATTCTACAAAATTCCATACTGTTTTTTCCCAAGCACATCGCACCCATCCGTTTAGGCCACCGATGATTGGCAACGAGAAAATACTGCCGAAAATTGTAGGCGAAACAGGATTTACAGAACTGACATCGATTTTTCCGGGATTCAGGATGCTTCCTGTATTTGAAGTTCGCCAGTATCGATGATGCAAAGAAGTTCTCTTCCTTATCGACCGCATATTCGAAGTGACGACACACGTAAAAAATCAGGGTCATCTCGTTTGTGAATGGGTTTTCGAGCATCTTCGTTGGAATTTGGACTTCAGTTTACCCCTTTTCAATTGTCCTAAATCAGTGTTAGAATGCAAATAAACTCGACTTCTCCAGAAGTATTCAAATGCAAAAATAAAAAAAAATCAGTACGAGATGAATATCCGACGAATTAGATTTTTAATATCGTAATTTTATTTTGGATTCGTTCCATCGAAATCGTGGATCGTTCCGTCGCGGAAGATTATTTCACGAAAGAGTTTCTTAGGTTTCATATGCGAAACCCCTTAGAAGAATGGAGTGGTTAATGATTCAAATGAAAAAATTAAATAATATTCTCGGGAATACCGATACGACTGGGAACACGAGAACATTTTCAGGCGGAGGTTACAATCGCTAACAACTAACTCCAGAAAAGTGTTGACGTATATGCAATGCTCCGATAGTTACAAAAGTTTTTTGTTTTTATTGTTTTACAGAAAGGAACATGCGTTACGTAAAGAAGACGTAAAAAATAAAAATTACAGAAAAAAACGCGTTACGTAACGAAAACAAAAACCCCTCCTCCCTACGTCACACGTGGTAACGAAAGGCAAAGCTCCCTTTCCTTTCCCGCGTTACGTAATATGTGGACGACCCCTTTACACTTTTTGGACCGAGTGTCTGACAGGGAATTGAGCCGGAGACAGCTCGCACAAAAAAATGAGAGTGTTAGCGACTACACTACGCGGCATCACAAGAGCCGTTTTTGAGAAATCATGCTCAAAGAACCAGCCCCTATAAGTAAACTACATCTGAATTTTTCCCAGAAAAAAATACTTTTACCACATTATAGCACAATGAAAGATTGATTTATGAAATATGAACAAAATCGTTAGTGCCGTTTCCTGAGAAAATCGTATTTTTTTAAAATTTTCACCCTTCAGTAAACTACCCTTATTTTGATGGATAAGGAAAAAATCGTCTAAAATTCCTAGATAAATCTATAAAAACTTTATATTTGATTGATTTATTTATTTTACAATACTTTTTTTCTCCCATCGTCGCTCGAAATTAAAAATCAGAATTCAACACTTCTGGTGTTAAAAATAAATAAATAAATAAATAGGTAAAAGTAGGTCTTCATTGTTCTTGAACGTGCAGTAAGTTCAAGTGTTTCTGTATTTTCTCGACTTCCCCATCGTAAATGAATAGAAAATCACTCCCGATTTCATAATACAGTCCTAAAAATAATGGAAAATTGCAATTATTGCGTACAATTTATTCAAAAGAGTGTCTTTATTTTCTAATAATCGAATATTTCTGATTATTCAATACAGTAATGTGTTTTTGTTTATATATACAGGTATGTTATATATATATATATATATATATATATATATATATATATATATATATATATATATATATATATAATATGCTCTGGTATTAATGATAACGATCTAATTATTAACCTAACCAAATGTCCTCCAATATTCATATATTTATATATCCTAGGAACTCCACAACAATTGAACAAAATCAATGTAGTCTACTACCCACTATAAGGATTTGGATTCGTACATTTCCTATTATATTCATGTGAAAACTTTAGAATTGTTGTTAAATGAGGAACTAAATTGGAATATACAGTACACGTTTCTAACCATTGTAATAAAGCAATTATTCTATTACGCCGCCTTACTAAATAAAAGATTACTTGACTTTGTCTGTAAAACTGTAAGCCTACCTAACGAATGTACTTATTCTACCTTTGTTTGACTATTGTGACCAGTGTTGCCAATTTGGGGGAAAAGTCGCTAAATCTAGGGGATTCGCCTTCCAGGATAGCGACAAAAAATATTTTTTCCGATTAGCGACTTTTTTGGTGATTTTGGAATGACGATTTAGCGACTTACTTACAAATCTAGCGACTTTTGTACTGCGAAAAACTATCATAAAATAAGTACTATTAACTCGAATCAGTTCAGATATATGTTTATTTTCCTTTTGCTTACTTGAATCAGTTCAGATGTTGACGAGCTGGGAAAGTAGGCTACATAACATTTATCTCTATATTCCCGCTTTGATTGCTTACTTGAATCAGTTCAGATGTTGACGAGCTGGGAAAGTAGGCTACGTAACATTTATCTCTATATTCCTGCTTTGATTGCTGTTATCCCTTACCTTTTAATGGGGACCAACTCGAGCTTTTAATGTCCTTTAGTTTACAGAGCTTCCGTTTAGAGGCACAAATAATGCATTAACGATAGCAAACAGATTATCTGTAGAAGCGTGAATAGAAGTGAAGTAAGATTTTTCTAGACCTTTAATTTTGTTCGTTTCTCTAATCTCACTTTTGATTTCGTTGAAGCAAAATTGATCATAATGTTAAAAATATTTAAAAGTGAAATTATTGTTAGTTATACAATGGGTCTTCGAGCATTTCATATACGTTCTTTTAGCGTAAATAGCAGGGTTGGCTGGTTTAAACCAAAAAAAAAAAAAGAACGAAAAATGCTTTAAATCGTGTGAACTTCATGGTGACATTTCCACATATCAAGCTATCCGCATTACGTTTATCTACTTTTCACCTTTTAATCAAGGGGTCCCGTGTTCAATTCTCGGTCTAACCACAACCCATCTTTCAAGTGTAAACCAAGTAGCGATTTGAGGTGTCCCTTTAAGCGAAAGTCTTCTCCGTGATAACCTTGGTATTTCATACGGATGTTAAGCCTAAACATTCGAACTGAAACCAAATTATATATTTCTACTTGAATGAATGCCTGTTGTTTTATAAAGAAGCTAAGGTTGCTTAAATATATTGATAGAAATTGGCAAAATTTATCAACTGCCTACGCAGCTTCCAACATCACCTTGGATTTGACTTTGTTTTAATTTTATTGAATGATATCTACATACCAAATTTGTAATTTAATACCTCAGTTTTAGCGTAGCAATTATGATACGTTGACCTTAAAATTTTACATACAAATACATTTAAAGTAATAACAGGATTTTTCCAATGGCTAAGGCGGGAGTTTCTGATTTTTATATATAATCCTGGCATAATGTTTTTACTTGTGTAACTGTTTATTTTTTTGTCCTTCTGAAATGACTTGACAATTGTATTAACAAGTAGGCCTATGTAAAGATCAGTACAACGTATTTTTATCAGGAGTCATTCGTGAGTGAGTCAGCAATCGCATTTGTAACCAATTAGTCCCGGTTTCGTGTGCAAATAAACAATTTCTCTTGGATGTAAGTCGAGAAGCAGTTTGGATTCCGCTTTAAGCTTATGTGACCCCTTCCAGCATAACCTTGTTGTTGCATAATAACATCAAGGCGAAACAAACTAATTTCTGTCCATATCTAATATAAATACATAGAGTAAATTATTTAAACCAAAAAAACAGGGTTTAAACAAAAAAAAACCTGGTTTAAACCAAAAAACGTGTTTTTTTTGTTTTTTTCAATAAAAACCATGGTTTTTGCCAACCCTGGTAAATAGTACTATGGCTTGAATTGATCACGTATCTTACATTTTATATATATATATATATATAGGCTATATAAGAGGCAAAATTCCACGAAATTTTTTTTAGCGACTTTTCACCCAAAATTGGAGTCATTTCGTCCCGTATTTAGCGACTTTTTGTATCAACTTGTTGGCAACACTGATTGTGACCCAGTACATGGACAATCTCTTTTCGCTTACAGATTTAAAACTATACAGAAAAAAAAATCAGATCATGCAATCGGTTTGCTTTTAATCTAAAAAGGAAAGGAACACATTTTAACCATTTTGAACACCAACAATATTACGATGGCAATATCAAGTTCAAGATACCTGCTTCATTGTTGTATTCATATGACCTCAATATTAGCATCGTAAGCTCACACATCGGTCAAATATTCATCCTTATGTGACTTGTGATAGTAAAAATTTCGACTCAGCAAGGCGCTGGGTAAAGCAAGTAGAAAGATGTTTCTCTATGTCAGTGTCAAGTGCGTGAAACGCACTTCCTAAATAAGTGAATTAACTTTTTTAGAAACGATTTAAAAGTTTACTATTCAATGAAAGCTATTAGGGGTCGTCCACATATTAAGTAACGCGGTAAAGGGGAGGAGGGGGTTCGACCCTACGTTATGAAGTGTTACAAGGGGAAGGATGAGTTTACGTTTTTGTTACGTAACGCATGGTTTTTGCTGTAATTTTTATTTTTATTGTCAGATTTATGTGCAATCTTTTAAACAAATACTTTTATTCAGTTCTTTCCTTTCTTATAAATAAATATTCCTATTGCTTTAAGAAAATTGCGAACTATAATCTATATAAATTGAATCATACAGAAGGGATTCGAAGATACAGGGTGCGGCACGTAAAACCGGCCCGTCGTAATATTCTGGTATATTGTGTTTTTGGCAACACTTAAATAATCTATCTTCCTACCAAGAGATGGCGTGTCGAGGTCGGGTCGACTTACGTGACCTGCAGCAGTCACGTGCAGCCGCAGCCAGTGAAACTTGTCGAAACCAGTTGAGAAAAAGGCCTCGTTATGTTAAGCCGGGTGAGTGTCAGTGCCGGGTGAGCGTGGCCTCCTCGGTCACCAGACTTGTCCACGTGTGACTTTTACTTATGGGGACTGTTAAAGGGAAGAGTATACGAAACAAATCCACACACAATTGAAGAACTCAAGACCAGGATCCAGGATGTCACCAATAGCATTACAACACATGAACTGACAAGGGTATATATGGATCTCCTCAATCGTGCTCACATGTGTGTTGAAGTGGGCGGAGGACACTTTCAGCACCTGCTGTGAAGGCTGCTGTGAAGGTGAGTAGTCATATTCAATACATTACATTTCATTTATGTGTTGTAGTTAATCATATTCAATACATTACATTTCATTTTATGTGTTCACTTTACGGGCCGGTTTTAAGTGCCGCACCCTGTACTACTAAACATCAGCGCAGCATTACATTTACGGCACACATTTTTCCGAAGTTAATTGTTAGTGATCGTATCCACCGCTTGAAAACTCCCTCGCGTTCTCATTCGTATCGCTATTTATGAGAATATTATTTAAAACTTGTGATTTGAATCATTACCGACTCTAATCATCTAAAGGGTTTCGCATGTGAAACAAAGTGAAGTACTATTGTTTGGGACGGGACGATCCATGATTTGCAGACCAAAATAAGATATAAAAAACCTAATACATCGGATATTCATTCTTTACAAAGTTTTTTGAATTTCGGAGTTGAATATTTCTGGAGAAATCGAGTTTATTCGCATACAAGCATTGATTTAGGAGAAGAATTTGAAAAGAGGTAAACTGAAGTCCAAAGTCCAAAGAAGGTGCTCAAAAGCTGGTTCACTAACGTGAGGTCCCTGCTCCTTCACGCGTGCAGCCACTTCGAATCTGTGGTCGACGAGGAAGAGAAGTTTGCATCGTCGACACTGGCAAACTTTAAATGAACGAACCATCCTGGATCCCCGAAAAAGAGGACGATGTTAGTTCTTTAGATTGTGTTTCACCTGTACCTCCTTGCAGATCATCGGTGACCTAAACGGATGGAGGCGATCTCCTTGGAAAAACGACAGTATGCAGTTTTGAAGAATTAGGACGGATTATTTACACAACCTTATAGGATTAAAATATTATTGCGGTTTTACATTTTCTAATACTCTGATTTGTTGGCGAAAAAACGCTACAAACATATTCAGTATACAGCAGAGATGCAGTAGGTCGGTGGGTCAAGTGGGTCAAGTGGCTCAAGTTTTCTGGGTGGGTCAGTGGGTCGTGGGTCAACAACATGTGACCCACTGTGACCCACCACCCACCATGACCCACTGTGACCCACCACCCACCATGACCCACTGACCCACCACCCACCGTGACCCACTGTGACCCACCATCCACCATGACCCACTGCGACCCACCACCCACCATAAACCCACTGCGACCGACAGGCTCAGTCTGACCAACCGACTCACTCTGCTCAGTGCATTGTAGACAGTATCTCATGAAGATTGGTGAATTTGTCTGCGTTTTACTTTCAAGACCTTCATTTCCCTTCCTTTTCCATTTGTTTCTGTCTACTTACCTGAGGTGAGTAGGCTATATCTAAGTGAAAAAAGAACTTCAGGCATTTTTGGATATTGATATTTTTAATTGTAATAATAGCGATAGACGTATGCTACTACTTGGTTTTCGAGGCCTGTGAGTTTTTAGATGAGCTAACTACTGGAAAAATACATTTTTGAATCACTGTAATACATAATTTTTATATAAAAAATTGAATGTAACTATGTGTGCCTGATCATCACGGCCAAATTGCAAAGTCAAATGAAATGACCTTTGGTATATAGTTAGGCCTTAATCCAAACTGGGATGTATATTACTTTCATTATAATACATATCCTAAGGCGGTAGTGAGGATCCGAATTTTTGCGAGAAAAAAATAGTATCTCGCAAGTCGTTAGACTTACGGAGCTGAAATTCAGTGTATTAACTCTTTATTGAAAATAACCAGAATGTGTCCTAGCATTTTTTTAAGATTCTCCTTTATGGGGGGGGGGGGTACACTTTCTATATATGGAAAATTGGTAGTGAGTTGGTTTGTAAAAATGATCAAAAACGATCGATATTAGTTAAGAAAAAAATTCAGAAACAAAAAATACAGTGTTTCGCTTCATATATCCATTGCTTTCTACTATAATAATTGCTGAAGCTTATGTTTATTATATGGAGCGCTTACAGCACAGGGCAATCAACCCATAAAGTTGTGAGAAAAATATACACAAAATTTGTACTGTAAGCTTAATTACACGGAAATTTTAAGTTTGGATTGTACGCATAATTATATGGAAAATTTTACTCTTTTCTTTCCCTTTACGTTGGTCTACTTACCTTGATTTGGGACTTTCAAATTTCATCCTTTTTTCCACTGAAAAATATCGATAATTCATCAAGGAAATAATTATACTATGATAATTTAATTAAAATGCATAGTAATTTGGCCCATGGCAAACAGCGGTGTGGTAATTGAAGGGGAAAAGGGGGAAATTGCCAGGCACCTCTGAACAATTCCCTGGAAACTCGTTCCCTTTTGCCTTGTAGGGGGAAGGGAACTTGGTTCTGACATCAAACTTTCATGTGTAATTACAAAAATTAAATTTATAAACAAATAAGAAATCATCAGTTTATCAGGTTCTAATTGATAATTTATGCACAAGAATTCCTATCGAAGATGTGGTAGATGAAGTTTCTGTTCTCCATGAGTAGACATTGCAAACTGACATAGTCGATATGGAAAAGATGTTGTATTGTGATAGAGAATTTTAAAACTGACCGAGAAAAATCGTTATCAGACTTAAGTCTAACAAGCAGATTGTCGATGAGATGCAGAAATTTCTACGTCGGATAGAAGTATTATCAATTTCCACGGCAGAGTGCGAACGGGGATTTCCCCCTAGGAATTTACAGATGACTGATATTAGAAATAGACTAAGTGCTCAAACATTGTCTAACTTGTTGTTCATCAATGTTAATGACTCACCACTAGACAAGCTCAAAGTAGACGAGCTAGTTATTTCTTGGCTGAAGAATGGACATCATTCCACTGCTGATGATTTACTACGAAAAAATCCTGGAGGCCAATAGGAAGTAAACCCGATTTCAGATTTGTTTTAAGGTGGCAAACGAGTTATGGAAAATGTATACTTGTATTACTAATGACTTATTTGTATTATTCAACTTTCTACCTAGTTTTTAATAAGTCTCTTCTTTCCTTTTTATAAACTAGAAGGTAAACTACTTTGAATAAATATTCATAATAATTGCAATTATGCATATTTGTAACTTAAATTTAACGCAGTGTTTTAGTGATTACACAAATTACAATTATGAGCATACTTTATGGAGATGCTCTCACAGAGGGTACCCAAGCACCTTTATATGCTATGAAAAACTGATTTTTCAAGTCTTTTGGAGAAAAATACTGTGAACTGAGAAATCATAACCTTTTCCATATTGTACAAGCGTATTTTCCTGCGAATAGAAGTTTCTTTTGGAGTTCGCTGAGAAATTAACACTTGCAAGAATACTCTCTTAGTACAAGTATATTTTATTTACACACTAATTTCCCCCCACCTCGAAGTGCTTCAATTTTCTCAGTGACGTAACACTTTACCATTTTATATCGTAAAGGTCAGATCCGCCGTTATGGTAACAGAGTTGTGTTTGAGCGATTGACCGCAGAAATTCAAACTCCGATTAGTGACAATTTCAGTCTTGTTTTATTACAAGTGTAAACTCTTTAGTCAGTAGAGAAGAGGACGTGGATCATGTGTCAGAGTTGATGACGATGGATTTTGGTGAGTCAGAGTAGGTCACAGTAGATGAGAGTGGTTCATGGTGGGTCACGGTGATTGGTGGGATATGGTGGGTCACAGTGGGTGGTGGGTCAGAGTGGGTCACGGTGGGTGGTGGGTCAGAGTGGGTCATGGTGGGTGGTGGGTCAGATTGGGTCACGGTGGGTGGTGAGTCATGGTGGGTGGTGGGTCATGGTGGATCGTGGGTCATGGTGGGTGGTGGGTCAGTGGGTCGTGGGTCAAGTTTTCATTGACCAACGCCAACTCTGGTATACAAGCATTTTGTAATAAAAAATTATATCATTAAAAATAGCTTTTTATTGTAATAACACCAAAAATAAGCAAAATTGGTGAAAAAACAAGAATCAAAAAGTGTTACGTAAGAAAGGGGAATGGGGGTTCGATCTTGCGTTACGAAAGTGACAAAGAAGAGGGTCAAATTCGGATAAAAATTGGTCAAAATAGCGTTACGTAATATGTGGACGTCCCCTTATCCTCTAGTACTCAAGATGTGCACTATTTGGTGTGACAATACACAGCGCTTTTTCTTTCTTTTTGTATTTACATATTTGAAATACATCGCAGATTTAGATTACTTTTAATTATTTTTTGAACTTATATTTACTTTTGTATCTCTTTTTATTATTTTATTTTAATTTGATTATTCTTATATGTCTTTTTAATTATAATCTTTGCTCTTTGATTTACTTTCTTTCTTGATGACAAGGTTTAGATGTTAAAGCAGCCTTGACTGAATCTCGGCTGCTTTAATAAATGCATTTGAATTTGAACTTAAATGTGAATTTGAATATCATTCAGGTAACCGGACTAAATTTTTAACTTAGTATTTTTTACGTTCCTCTAGGGGGAGGGGTTCGCCTTTTCTTCATACTCCCAAAAGTAAGAGTAGTTTACTGACAAGTAAACCTTACGTTTGGGCGAACCGAGTTGCTGACTGAGACACATATGAGAAAGTAGTACTAAATGTGGTCAGTATTTCAGTGAAGTTGTAGGTGCGAAGCTCCAGGGGTTTAGGAGATACAGCTACCAGAACATCACATTTAAGTACAGAATAGTCTTCATACAGTTGGAGGTAAAAGCTCTGTAAGACTTCTTGTAACGACAAAAGGTGAATAACAAATATATGAGTACATATTAGGACTAGAGGGATGTCATATAGTAAGGGTATACCTGATGGCGGCCATCTTAAAATCCGCTATTTTGAATTAAGTTTAAGTTTTTAAAATAGGAATAGGGTCATGTGATACATGATTTAAGGCGCAAATTTAATCAGAAGAACAATGGTGACGTTAATTTTGATTTACGCGCAATTGGTAAAAAGTTACATTTAAATTAAATATGGTTGTAGCATATGTATTAGTCCTTTACCCCACCTTGTAAATTTTGTGTTAATGATAATAATTAAATAAAAAGCAGGTGGATAAATATTAGGTCTATGGTAAGAGTTGCCTTGATGGCGGCCATGTTCAAATCCGCCATTTTGAATCAGACAAAAGTTTTAAACAAAACTCATAACAGTGACACCTTATTAATAGCAAATTTTACCATAAATCCAACAGTATAACCATTTTTGCTTTATCATTAACCAGCACAAAATTAAATGGGAATAGAGTAATGCAACAGATGACTTTGGGCTAGAAGTCAATCAGAAATACAATGTTGGCGTTAACATGTTAGTTGTTTGATGCTGTACTTGCACTCATTTCGTTGTTTGATTCAAAATGGCGGATTTGAACATGGCCGCCATCAAGGCAACTCTTACCATAGACCTAATATTTATCCACCTGCTTTTTATTTAATTATTATCATTAACACAAAATTTACAAGGTGGGGTAAAGGACTAATACATATGCTGCAACAATATTTAATTTAAATGTAACTTTTTACCAATTGTACGTAAATCAAAATTAACGTCACCATTGTTCTTCTGATTAAATTTGCGCCTTAAATCATGTATCACATGACCCTATTCCTATTTTAAAAACTTAAACTTAATTCAAAATGGCGGATTCCAAGATGGCCGCCGTCAGGTATACCCTTACTATATGACTTCCTCCTAGTCCTAATATGTACCCATACATTTGTTATTCATCTTTTGTCGTTACAAGAGGTCTTGCAGAGCTTTTACCTCAAACTGTATGAAGACTATTTTGTACTTCCATGTGATGTTCTGGTAGCTGTATCTCCTAAACCCCTGGAGCTTCGCACCTACGACTCCACTGAAATACTGACCACATTTAGTACTACTTTCTCATATGTGTCTCAGTCAGCAACTCGATTCACCCAAACGTAAGGTTTACTTGTGAGGAACAAAAATAAAAATTATGATTTTCTCGAAAACGGATCTAATAATTTTGATTTTTTTTTTTCATAAATAAATATTTTATTAAAGCTATAACATAACGTCGTCTCTCTGAGAGAAATCCAGAAGAGGTAGTTTAACTTTGGAAATGAGTTGTTCAGGGACAATCTTCTCAAAAACCATTCCGAAAACTTTGTTTATATTTTATAACTAAATGTTCCGTTAGGAAGCTTACAATACGGTATAAATAATTTTGCATTTTAAAAAAATCCATAAGGGGTAGGTTGTTCCTGGATGTTTTCCTTCGATACAATTTTCCGAAATCATCTAAGATAATTTTATTCACATTTCGTAAATAAATGTTTCCGTAATAACTACAGCATGATGCTATGATTGATTTTAAGAAACGGGGGGCGCGGTGGCTCAGTGGTAGAAGGTGGGACCCACTGTCAATTTCATTCATATCCTCCAAGCGAACCAGGGACCCTCTGTCAATTTCATACATATCCCTTCAACCAATAACAGAACAGTGCCTAGATAATGTTTTTTAAAAAATAAATAGAATCTCTCTTTTACGCTCTTAAGGCTAAAGGAGACGGATGACTTACCATCATCATCATCATCATAGGTATTCTATCATTATTGGCAGATCACATGCCGCAACTGAGAAGCTGCCATGCTCCTCGGCCTTCCGCTAACCTCTTCGCCCTCACGTACGATTTTTTGTTTTGACATCTTCCATTAATTGAAGTCTCCTTCGCTCCCTCCCTCTCTTTCCTGCCACCATACACCCTAGCACGTCCCTCATGATACAGTTCCTTCTTAGCCAATGTCGCAACCAGTTTCTCTTCCTCTTCTTAATAATATCTAAATTTGTATAGATGATTAGTGAAAGTATTTTTTTTATGAACGAAATGGTCGAATGAGAATGTGCGAGGAAACGGAAGAACCTTAGAAGAATTCATAGACATGATTGTCCACCACAGACTCACATAGCCTAGATCAAACCAGGGACTCCTAGGTCAGAGGGGATCAAAATATTAAATTAATATTCTATAATGAATATAAAATGCGGATATACGTATACGTATATTAAATCTGGGGCTCCTAAGAACCAGCATAGTTTTGCACGTACCGTACACAGTAAAAACTGGCTGCGTCAATTCAACATAATAACTAAGTGTTATCAGAGTTGTATTAAATTTTGACACAAGCCTAGTGCTATTTAAACTCCATTGCACTTAGGAGAAAAGTGTTAAAATGGTGGTCTCTATATCAACCATCTCACCTGATGAGATCATTTTAGTATCACGCAATTCGTGTTTTTATATATACACAGTTGTCAAACAACTACTTTTACCAAAACATTTTCTTTCTTATTAAGCGGCTATGACTTTTACGGGGGCATCATTTGAGATTCCATGCGGAACAATTGCCCCCTTAGGTTTGAGATTTATATAGAACTTAATCAATAGGATAATAATATACCTAGCGGGAAAATCTACTTATATCGGAAGTCCTGACCCCCGAAGCCAAATCTGATAGAAAGATGCTGCTTGAAGTACGACATAAATTTATGTATAAGTGGTTACGAGGAACGAAATATAGTTGGTTGCTAAGGGGAACATATTAACAACAAATTTCACGTTGTCAGAAAATGCCTACGCTCACAAAACCATTTTCGCGAAAAATCACAGGAAATATAATACGTTTTTTCATAACTTGGTTTTAATAGCAAAAATACGCGTAAAGTTTTGCTTATAGCAAAAACTAAGAATTAATGTCATCGATTTGTTTAGAAAGGTAATCAGGTTTGAAAAAGTTTCCCGGGCTATACAAACCATTGCTCTCTTTTAACACTATAGTAATGATTAATCTTATTAGTAAGTCTAGTGGTTTGAAAATATTTCATAGTTGTTTCCTACGCTACTATAACACCAATGTATATTTTTTATCTTGCTTATTAAAAAAAAATTTAGAGCCTGACCCGAAACGATACTTGCTCGACCAAAATTTGAAATTTCGTTACAAGCCTGCAATGACCGCAGATTTTTTTTTATTAAAAAAAAGAGTGTGTGTGAGAGAGAGAGAGAGATAGATAGAGGGGAGAGAGAGAGAGAGAAAATCGAAAAACAGATATAAACTAAAATTAACAAAAACAGAACCCAAACCAAATCAGAAAATAGAAAAATTGTACAGATTTTTTTTCGGCTTTTCTATACAAAATTACAGTTGAGACGGTGCGTGTCTACTTTAGACACAGGAAGATGTCCACTTATCATCCTCTTGTAAGCTTCCCATCAACCATCCGCGAGTCATACAACTGTTTTTGCAGCGGGGAGGGCAGGTAAAGAAGATAAAGATGTAAGGATGATCCATTGAATGTCCTCCCAGCTCTACCCTTTTCCAGCGTTGAGCATCCGCTGCATAATTCGGATGAAAGTTTCTGTGTTGCCTCCTGTTGTAGAACACTGAAAAAGATTAGTTGAAAGGTCATGGAGACAACTGTCTCGGTTTGAGAGATTTAAAAACAATAGCTAGTCGATGCGTATTTTGTGCAAGAGGTCTCCAGCTCAACCTTCGGTGGTACTTCGAATGCACTACAGTAGTTCACTTTAAACTGTAGTTTTTGTCTTATATAGTCTAGGTGCTGACAAATGACGTATATGTAAATCAGTCAATCTTTCAACTCAGAGGATTATTTTTTTAGAGTCACAATTTTAATATTGTATATAGCTAGAAAACAAAAATGTTATCTCTGAACTCGCGACATATCGAACCCCATTCTCAAGTTTGTTGGGCAAATGTTCTACCACTGAGCTACTAGTGGCACAATTTCTTTATTATGTTTGTTGATTACTGCTCAGCAGTGGCGTTTCGTGAAGGAAACAACTTCGGTAAAAATTAATGTTTTATCACTTTAAATTAAGGAAAGAAAGATTGTATACAACATTTTGAACATTCAGTAACTTGTTTTTCTTCAGTTTGAAGTCATAGGACTTTAACTTTTACCGGTGTGATCCTCCCTCACGAGCCGCGCCTGATACTCGCATAGTTAAGGAACTAGGTTCTTGCCAGTATTTTGCAGGGGCACTGAGATAATTTAAAGAAACTACATGATCCACACTTGAAGAACTTTGTGCAGGATTACGATGAATAATGAAATATACTACCGTGACTTTGATTTATCTCTACTCATTACGAAGTTTGGTACAATGGCAATAGAAACTTACTCACATATCAAACTGAAGACGTCGAATATCAGTGGCGGATCCAGGATATGATCAAGAGAGGGGCTAAACCTTAGTTTGCCGCTTTATCCAGTGTAAAGCAAGATTGAAGCCCATTTTATCCCGTGTATACCTGAGCGTCAAGGGGGACTATAGCCTCTATAGCCCCCCTTGGATCCGCGCCTGTCGAATATGGTGGTGATTTAACACCAATTGTGCTAAGTACTTTTGAGATTTTAAATATCTTTAAAGTAATTAAACTAATATTAGTTAAAATTATGCATCTTTCCTAGCAATGGCTGGATTATGGCGATATTTTTAAATCGTAATACTTTCTATAGTGGTTTTGTTCACAAAACTGGTGAAATTTTGAGCCATTCAGTTGGCAAGTCTGATTTGGAGTGTTCATATATCATGTTTCTTATAGTGTGCGCATCGTTGTTTAGCGCTCTGGGGAGAATAGCGATGGCTGAATGAGTGGATTAAAGCATAGCGTCTTTTTCAGCACAGAAGCCATATGAGACATGGACCTTAAACGTGAGATCAGAACTACATGAGCCCCTCATTGGGAATCGAACCCGGTTACGAAGAACCAGCATATATTGCATTTTCGCATTTACACATATAGAGAGACAATTTTCATTTACCGAACACGGAGCCTACATACATTGACTTACATTTTTATATCATATTGACTATTATTTCCGTTTACTAATCTTTTTGACTACTTAGATAGCAGATCCTCTTTGATTTAATAAATTCCATCTCGATTTTGATATACTTTCCCGAGCTTGATTTTTTTTTTTAATCCTCAATTTTGACGTTTTATTCCGACTATTGTCGTTTCTTTATACTTTTTTCTTACATTTTTCACCGTTGTATATTTTTCTATAATTATAATTGTCAGTAAAGAACAGAAGGTTAGCAAAATTTAATCAAAAGTTATTGGAAAGTAGATTTTGGGAGGAGAGGGAGTAAAAGACAGGAAGCGTACAAGGACAGATTGCCACTTTGTGACATGCGCAGAATTATCCATTTTTTCCACTCGGAAGTCGAAGAAAGATTGTGATATTACTCAATTCAGTACATGAACTGGCTTCACTGGATCAAGCAGTCTCGGTTGCGTTAACTCCCCATTCCATCCGTCTGAATAAGCCAAACTCATTGCAATTTCATTTAGATCAGTGGCGTCGGAAGTATTTTTCAGCTGGGGGGCAAACTGCTGTCTTGAAAATAGACACGGGAATGTAACATCGATAAGATAATAAGAATATATGTTCGTCATGTAACAATAATTTGATTTGGTTGGATAATAATAATAATAATAATAATAATAATAATAATAATAATAATAATAATAATAATAATAATAATAATAATAATAATAATAATAATACAGCTACAAACAGTTTCGTGAGAGTGAAATTTCCATTTATGAGAAGCCTCTTGGTTTACATCTTTAGACTAATTAATCTAGTGTCAGTTTTGTGCTGGATTTGGACTGATGCAGAAATTTTCAAGCACTGAAATCACAATTAAAAACATACAAAATTGTAAAAAAAAAAAAAAAAAAAAAATGTACTGCTTACAATGTTTGTAAGTACAATTTTTACTATTTTATACACTGGTACATATTTTTAACTGTATTGGAAATGACCATGCGGCCACTATTAAAAAAATCTTGCAGCTACTTAAATAATTTGGAAACGAGGAAATTAAAATTACATTTTTAAAAATTCAGTTCTGGTGTTGCAGTACATTGTAATATTAGAAATTCCTATTTAGAACTAGAAACTTTTTAGTACTTTGTAGTAGAAAGTAACTTGAACATTATAAAACAGGCTACATAATCAAGTAAAAGAATAAGAAAATATTTTTTTTTTTCTACTTACTTGCCAGAAATGGAAAAATGGAATTTTCACTAAACAGTTCATGAAATTTATATAGGAAATTCAATTACACTAATTATCCAGAGTTACTTGTATTTTTTACTACACTTACTTCATTGTATCCAGTTTGTTATTACATTCACCTCTCCTCCTAATGTCATTATATTCACTTCACTTCACACTAATAAAGTACTACACAATCAATAAGGAATAATTCAAATTTATATTGAATTTTGGGTGCTTTTTGTAATATGAAGAATTGGTTATATAACGCTTAACATTTTCACTTACTTGATTCTAAATTTATTTCTTTTCAAAATTGACCAAAAGTGTCTTTCCTTTCGCTTGTCTTTGATGTGAATTCTCTTGCAATGGTGTTTAAATCTCACACTGAAATCTGGTCGTTATGCACATGCAACAGCAGATGAGACAATCTTTTCTACGTCATGGAAGTCCTCAAATATATCTTTAGACGACGCAAAGAGCTGAATGATCTTTTGTAAGATGCTAAAGAAGCTCGCACAGTGAGAACGAAAGTCTCTAGACGAACAATTTGGTCGAGAAGGCTGCGAACAGTTCGGGTTTCAGGACTGATAGGTGGAAGCACTGTGAGCTGAGCGCATAATCTATCCAGGTTAAAATCCGACGCAAGAACTCCAAATTCCTGCCTCAAATAATCTCTTGAGAGATGCTCACAACATACAGCATCTTCACAAAGCATTTTCTCGAGTTATATGAGTTGTTTGAGGCCTGGCTGATTGAAACAACGCTGCACTTCATTCAGCAAATAGTCAATGATATTGAAGTAGATTTTTGGAAGATCTGATACAGGTTTTAGGGTAGGTGCTATAGAAGGAATATCAGTGTGCTCCAATCTAATTGGTGTTCTGTTTGATCTTGATGAAGTGGGCAATTTTAAGTGTAGTCTGTCTGCATTTTCCTTTGCTTCCTTATAGATGTTTTCAAATGCACTGCCCGTTCGTTGGTTTCTTAGAGTATCCTCTAGAATCGCTGTTGCTCTTTTAGCTCTAGAAGCAGAAGCTTCAGAATTTTGAAGCACTTTCACCAGTTGTTCGCAAAGTACAAAAGCACATATACTGACTATCAGAAAAAAATATCATTCCGAATTCGTTCATTCTTTTCAAATACCCTTTTAGTATTACTTTTTGACTATCATGTGGACCACTTGTATTACTGATGATTTTTTTCAACGTGATTTGAATTCGTTTGTAGTAGATTGAAATCTGATTAGAGATTTTCGTCTAACACAACAGCGAGTAGAACAAAGAGGCAGCAAATATTTAGGATGATTTTCGTTCTTAGTTTTACAGGATTCAAGAACGATGTCGGCGTTTGTTGTCTCTCGTTTTGCATAATCCAGGTTGATGATACAAACGTCTTTCACTATGGCCGGTACGTCACACAAAGATTAGCATTTTCGTGCTTTTTCCTGAAATGGAAGATCTAACCCATGATTACTGCAATGAATGTATACAGCTTTCGGATGTTGAGTCAAAATTATCTTCTGCACTCGTCCTGACATATTAGCTGCACCATCTTAACACTGGCCGCGGACATTTTCTGCATTCAGGTTAAGTCTCGTTAGAATATCTTTGATTGCGAATTCTAATGTTTCCGATTTTGTGCCATGTGGGGTAATCATTCCTATATTTTTTTTTGGGGGGGGGGAGGTTTCTGAGTCAGAGTCAGCACAGTGCACACAGAGACAACTGATCTTTCTTTGAAATATCAGTCGTGGAGTCGGCTATGATTGCATAAAATTGAGACTTTACTTCTGCTACCAAGTCTGTCTGTATTGCATGTGCCATAATCTTCAAAATTTCATTATTTCAATCAGCACTAAGCCAGTTATCCTGTCGATTAATCCATTGGCTGAGAACAGGCACATCCATTTTTCTTTCATCCAGGAGCGACATCAAATTACCCGTATGTCCACTGATTGTTTGACCACTGTGAGCTAAATATCTGAGACTACTAATTATTACAAGCAGCGACTGTCTTCCTTATTCTTGTTGTTTACGAAGTTGGTCGGAAAGTAGAGCTGAAATAGGTATTCTGTTTTTGCACTTATATCTTAAACGAACGGAACGACAATGGACTTCGAATGGACGACATGTGCTCTGAATGTACATGTACATGTGCTCTGAATTATTAATCCTACCTCATATATTTTTACTCCTCAATATAAAACTTATTGCACTCTGCATATTATTTGTAAGAACATTAATATCACTTTATAGAAAATGTATTTAAATGTCCTGTTTCTTATTTAAACTGTTATATTTCTTTTAACTTTAAAATCTCGCTCAACGACTCGTTTCACATTGCAGACTTACGATTAATTAAACAGCAATCTTTAAAGAATTTGCAGTGTTTTGAGAATGTAGACCAATGGAAATAAAGAGAATTTTCAATTCTTTTTCCTAAATCTTTCTGTCTAACATGGGGTCAGAAAAAGAGTCTGGTCCCACGTCTCCAAGAGAAAGATGAATCTGGAATAGAGATTTTTTTCACAATACCATAGAAAGCAAAATTTAGTCCATATAATCACTGTTGTGTGATGTTTTTACAGTCTGAAAGTGAGGGGGCAAAACGAGTATCTTGTCCCCTCTAAAAGTTTTAGGGGGGTAGCTGCCCCCTTTCCCCCGGTTCCGGCGTCCCCGATTTAGATATTTCAACTTTTGATTTCCTTTTCAAAGTCTTTTTATAAACTGTTATATGAAAGACTAGCAAATGTCCCCAGTTGTTAGTGCAGGCAATAGTTTGCGTTTTCCCTTCTGCGTCTTTCATATACTGTACAAATTTGTCTGAACTTACAAAGTCTTGTACAAAATTCAGACACCTTATGTGACCATCTTAGTGAAGCATCTCATTTCATTTTCTTCCTTTGCATGTCTAGTTAAAAAAAAAAAAAAAAAAAAAAAAAGTTTAATGATGTTAAATAGAAAGTCCAAATACAAAATTTCATGTATCTAAACTTAAGAGATTATGGGAGATGGACTTCTTATTGTAATAATTGCAACCACTTCCCCCAAGGGTGTAAATAAGGGCCCTGCAGATCCCGCATTGCGGGGATGCCTCAAGCCATCAAGGGGCCCTCAAATCGTGAAGTGGGACGTAGAGAAGGGCCTCCGCTCCACGCTGTCTGCGGGAGGGCCCTGAAGCCTTCAGTTACGGCACTGCGAGTTCCCCCCGACTTTTTACGTAGAATTTACAAAAATCTTTCCTTAGTGTTACCTTACGTCATAAGTGGTATGTACTGCATAAATGTCAAGTTTCTAGTTTAAGCAGCTTGGTGTAGGCGTTGACCAGTCAGTCAGTCAGAACTTCTTTTATTACGTATAGAGATATATCGGATCTTTATCGATTTATTGAGCTACGTACTGTGGCATCATTAGCAACATTCTAGATAAAATTCTATTAGCGCTCAAGATCGAATAATGTTCTCCCACATTGGGCCATGGCAGCACCTATACATCTCTCTAGACTTCATTCTGTTCTGAATTCTGCTCTGAATTTCTTTATTGCTATAGTACTATAGTATATAGTACTTTATTGCTATATTTCGTGTTCCTGCACTTCGAATATTTCCTAAGAAGGAACTCTGCGATCTCTAACATCCAGACTCCGAGAGTACGCAGAAATAACTCTGTCCTGAAATTGCTTCATAACATAGTTAGTGCAAACTTAATGAATCCTTACGTGCCCCTTTCCTGATAACTCGGAATACCCACCTATTTCGTTTTGCCCGCCCTAGGTTGGCAATAATACAGAGGTATCTTTTTCACAGAATACCGAACTATTATACTCATCTAACAACTGATGTGGATGTTTTTCCGAGCTACCAGGTGTTTGACAGATCAATTAAACGAGTTTCGGCCATATAATATTACTTTCGCACTCTTTGTTGACATTCATTTTTTCCCTTGTTTGTTAACATTTTCCTGTCTAAAATGGCTAAGTTCTGGGAATTTGATCAATAAATAAATAAATAAATAAATAAATAAATAAATATGTACCGAGCTTAGAAGTGACCAACTCATCATCGCCCAGGTCATATTATAGGTAGGAATGTGAAATTTGGGCAGAATACTATTTTGTCATGGATGCAAGAGATAAGAAAAGGAATTTAGAAAAAGTGTACTAGAAGAGGCAAGGGTAAAGACTGTTTAAATTTTCTGCCAGGAATTTAGTATACTGTCAAACGGGGCAATGCTGATACACTTTTGGGGTAAAAAGGTACGTAACTTCAAAATAATTACAGCTGGAATTGGAAAGAAGATTATTTTACGTACATCCTTCCTTCATCTTCACATTAATACAGAAACGGGATTAATTAATGTTTATATATTACAGAAATAATAATAATTAGTATTGTATCAGCATGGCCTCGAGGTCGGAGTAATGCTGATACAGTCAGTTGAATTGCCATTATCTTGACGCTGGTGTCTGTCAGAGGGACAATGCAGGTACAGTAGAAACGTGCTCTTTAGCTGATTCTGTAGATATGCAACATGATATATTTCTGGCAGATTTTGTTCAGTTTACATACAGGTCACAAAGAAAATGGAAGTTGTGCAAACTAGAACTTCTGTTAGGCAAATTGGGTAACAAAATAGTGTAACTGAACCAAAATATTTTCAGCATGAGACCTTAATGTTCCAAGGATCTTGACAATTCTTCAAAAAATAAAACCTGACAAAAATTATACATTACACAGTGGTGCCCACCCCTTTTATGTCCATGACGCACCCCCCAATTGTCTATCCGTAGGTATTCTTCCATGAAGAAAAATCTTTTCGATTAATTTTTACACACCCTCAAACATATTTATATAGATTTTTAACCCCCCAAATATTTCAATGACGCAGTTTGCGTCATAGCCCCCCTTTGTGAACACCCTTGCATTACAAGAAAACATTGACAATGAACACTGACAAACAAATAAAATTAAATACAGCTATTCTGCTTCTGTGAATGCAGTACACATATTAATGAAATTTTGCTGCTGATCCGTTGTGTACAATACCTGAACCATATCAAAAAGTATGCAGTTCTCACAGTAAATGAAAGAAGTGTCATATTACTCGTACTTGTAAAATTATTAATGCTCAACAGAAGCATAAATGAAACAAAACAAACAGTAACTAACTGATTCAGACTAGCTTTGCTATATTCAATAACTTACACTAAAATACAAATGCTAAGCAAAGCAACTTTTATTATAAAATAATAAAAGACATAGAGAAATTTCACAATCAATTGGAGACCAATGGATGTGATAAAAGAAAGCTAAAAATGGAAAGGATAAGAAGAAAGAACCAAAAAAGTAAGACGAAGAAGGAATATACGAAAGAAGAAGATGGAGAGGAAGAAAAGAATCCATGGTGGGGAATAGAAAGAATAGGGGAAGATAATCAAGAGAGTTCTAAAGAAAATAGGGAACGTTTCAACATACAGGAAAGGAAGTAGAAGACCATTGGATGTGTTAAGAATGAAGCAAGAAGGGAAAGAGGAAAGCCGAGAGGAGCTGATGGAAAGAAGAGGATAAGCTGTCTATACAATAATCTGCCTGGAAAATATTTCTAAATTTCATTTGTCAAAAGGTACAGACCTTCTAAATTGATCAACGAAAAATGGCAAAAGTAGGCCCTATACAAAACATTTTTTGGGGGAAAAAGTGGGGCTAAAAATGTACAATGTAAGACCTTGTTATATATATATTGTACTGATGTATATTTCTAATTTACAGATTTATTTCATATTTTACACTCAGGGTAAAAACGAAGACTTTTTCCCTTTTTGTTCAGGTTTACTCCGTGGGTTCAGCATTGCCCAGGTTGACGGTATTACGAATCCCTAAGGATAGAAAAATGTAACTTGGGGTATGAATATGTTAAGAGGGATCAAGTCATTAAAAATTCTCTTACAAATAGCTAAATTGTGTTTTTGTATTGGCCAAGAAAGGGAGGATGGCCCCCCTAGACCCCCTCTGGTTACGGACCTATCCTAATTAGAAATAAAGTAATAATGTTTCCAAAAATTTGGCTCCTATGGAGAAAAGAGGGTCATTTCTGTAATATCCTATTTCCCTTTCTTTACTAAAAAAATGGCAAACATGAAGATGTGTTTTAGTTAAAGGTGTGAAATTCAATACATATTCTTTTCATTAAAAAATAACTGAAAACGTGTTTCAGCTTTTTCGAAAATTCCACTTGTGAAGGGGTAAAGAAGATCAATTTCTATAATAATCAAATTTTAGACGTTCAGATACGTGAACATTACGCAAAAATGATGAAAAACGACTAGAAGATTTAGAAATGTGAGTATGGAGAAGAATGAAGCGAATTAGCTGGGTCGAAAGGAAAACGAATGAAAGAGTGTTAGAAATGGTATTGGAGAAAACAACAATTTTAGACATTATTCAGAAGAGGAAGAGAAACTGGTTGGGACATTGGATAAGAAGGAACTAAATCATGAGCGATGCGCTAGAGCGTATGGTGGCAGGAAAGAGAGGGAGGGGTGAAGGACAATTGATGGACGATATTTATTTATTTATTCTCTAGTTTCATACAGCACAAGATCAATTGGCTGAAACTGATCAACATAAAAAACATAAAATATCAGAAAGAAAAACAAAGAAAAAAGGGATAAAAATAAACAACAAAACAAGTACAAAATATTAGATGAAAACAAAGAGGTTAACTGAAGACAGGGGCGGATCCAGGGGGTAGTCGGGGCGATTGCCCCCCTTCCCCAGAAGAAGAAACTTTATTGTTTTTTATATATAAATAAAATCCATCCCAGAGTTTGGAGCCCTTAAAAGTAGAATTATGACAACCCACCGCCCCCCGAGAAGTCGGTCCTGGATCCGCCCCTGACAGAAGACTGTGGCCCAAGGAAGCTTCTTAGTTGCAGCAAGTGACTGTCAGTACTGGCAGAATACCTATAATGATGATGATGATATTTATGGTGTCATATTCTTACATTGCAAAGAACGGGTACTTCTGGTAGTTAAAAAATATTGTTCAGCATAACGATATCATGCTTAATTTATGTTTTGATTCTGCAAACACAACTACATCAAGTCATTTTAAGCAAATAAACACTTCTATTTCTAAAATTAATACCATTGTAAGTAAAATTGGAAGAAGTACGTCTATACAAATTCCGTTTCTTTTAATTTTATTGAAGTCATCTTTGCAAATCTATTTATCGAAACGTGTTTCACTATGAGACAACGGTATATTGTACAAATATACGGAATCCATATGTTTACTACGGAAATATGTACGGATCATACGTGCTACTTAAGTGCTGTCTTTTTCTCACTTACTAGTTAGATGTTACATCACGTCGCTGCATAATGTCAAACATAGGCTATAACAGTCCTAAATAGACTCTATATTACATGTATACGTATGTTATATAGGTCAGCTACATGTTATAAACGTCATCTGTATGTGAGATCCTGACCATCTATATACAGTTCTTTCTTTTATACGGAAAGTACGTATACACGGATTACATAGACGGAAATATTATAAAATATACGTTTTCAGTTGTATGTTTGCTGGAGGATATCATACGTAGTCTTACATTAAGTCCAAAAACTACAGGATTTACGCATGTAATCTACATACTTTTTTCCCTCTGTGTATCGATCACTGTACGCCCAGTAATAATAAACGATGTCTTATGAAAAATGGGAGATAACAATTCTTTCCGGCATACTATCGGAAGGCAAATCTTACTGTTAAGGAATGAGTACGCTAGAAATAGCGATAATTATTTGATCCCGTTTTTATCTGGATCTTAAAATTTCTAAGAATTTGGTTTCAACGTCATGTAACAAATGTTTTATAAATGTCTTGGCTAATTGTCCCCTCACAAATCCCTGGAGCTAAGATACAGAATAATAGTGTAAACATTGACTCTTGATTACCAATAGGAAGGTTGGAATTTTGGTGTTGACTCATTTTTTTTTTTTACGAGGGTTATTCAGAAAGTAATTCCTCCAAGGTGATACCTTTATTTGTGATTGACAGATAGCACCGCTATTAATGGAAAGTTTGCAATGTCAACTGCAAACCAAGAATCTTATAAAATAGAGGATCTGCCCTTACAACAAAATCTTGAAGCCATACGTCACAGTTTCGCCACCCCTACTCTGCCCACTCCGCCCAATAGGATCGCAACATTTTGAGCCAACAATCATGGCGGAAACGAAAGTATCCAATCAGACGATGGCAGAAACGATAGTAGCCAATCAGACGTGCCGATGCTCAGTTGTTTTTTTTTTTTTTTTTTTTTTAGCTTCATCGATTTAATAGGATGAAGATACATATCGGCAGATCCTCTATTTATAACATCCTTGCTGCAAACGGTGGCATAATTAAAAAAAAAAAAAAAAAAACATAGTCCAAATCACGGGCAACACAAGCGCCAACGCGAAACAAAGATTTTCGTGCCGTCAGCGAATAATTGTGGTGAATGTTGGCGATAGCATTATCGAACTGCTGCTTTCACCTTCGCGTCACAATTGTAGCGTTGTCCCTGAAGGTGATCCTTAAGTTTGGGGAAGAGCCAAAAATCGCAGGGCGCAAGATGCAGACTATAGGCAAGCCGAGGCAGAATATCCGTGAACCTCATGCGCTGCAGTGTTTCTTCAGTTTTGTGGTTTTCGTGCGGACGAGCATTGTCGTGGTTCAAATTTACATGTTTATCTTTGGGAGATCGTTGCAATCTGGCCCGCAGTCGATTTAGGGTGTCAACGTAGTGATCTGGGTCAACAACACTTTGCCAACAGATGGGAGAACTGTGATTGGGGGGGGGGCGGAAGAGAGGACGTGTGGCGGTATTCTATCGGCTGACAGTACTGACGTCAACACAGACTTCCCCATAAACTGCAGTCATACGACGAGTTTCCATCCAGTTTCTGGGCGCATAACCTTTCACAGTCAGAAATTCCATTACAGCCCGCTGACTCAACCGGACGTCATCACTGGATACCATAGATTGCTCCATTACTCTGGAACGAAAAGAGATAAGAAGATGAAAAAAGGGACATTCTACAGCTTAAATATCAGTGCATTAATGATAAACAGTTCAGAATGTTTGCAGTACTATTGGCCAAGTAGTGGGCTTGAAGATATTGCTTTCTGAATGCTCATCATATATAAAGACAACTGGAAAAACTTCTTTGCCAGACAAGTGGTTAGTTCTCCCACTATCTATTGCTCGATTCTTGTGGAGAACAAGGTTTGTCTTCTATTCTTAGGGTGAATGAGGCATATTATACTAATTCTTCCATATATACTTCTTCTGTGTTGATTTATAGTATTTCTTCTGTATATATTTTTTTCTGTATTATTTGACCTACTGAACTCTTTCTTACTTACATATGAAAAGAAATCATTTGCATGTGCAAATTAAACTTACACAGCAATTTAAAGCTTTGTTAACATTTTCAGTAGCGCAGGAAAATAGTATGTATTTTACTATTTTAGTAAACATGATGTAACAAAATTAAACTACTTTTGTACTTGTCCGATCAAAAAGTAATGAAACTATTTTTTTTTTTTTTTCAAGGAAGATATGATTCAGAGACTAACAAATGTTGTGTTACTATGTAGCCTGATATTCAATAAATGTGCCGTAAAATATACAAACTTATGTCTTATTGCTCATGAGGAGACCATTGAAAGCTGTGTATTGTTAAAAATCGCCTATCAGTGTATAAGATATTGTGTCATGGTGCCCAATATTTCTTCCAAACATGTTTTTGGAGGGCCATTGTCTCCCCCAGTGCTCTAAGAGTGCCACCTGGAGGAGACCGAACTAACACGTCTATAACATAATAAACAGAAAAATAGAATAGTACCGTGTGAAAATAGTGTGTGGCCCCCCGGATTTTTTTTTCTGAATGAAACACTGATGGTGTCCAGTATTTCGAACAGCTTGCGCTGTCAAGTTTTGTGTTCATTTGAAGAAGTCTGTTACTGAGACCTACAAACTTCTTCAAGAAGTTAATGAAAATGACTGTATCTCACATACTGCAGCATTTAAATGGCCTAACTCGTCCTTGAAGGAAAGAGAAGATAGATGATCACAGAAAATTGGGACAGTGGCCCAACCAGCTATGAGCTCGGGAGGCTCAGGCCTCCTCCGAAATTAATCTGGTCTAGCTTATACAGCAGCGCTGTACAAAAACCTTTGTGAAATTTTAAAACAATCATTATTGCTTCGTCATTTGTCCATTCACTGTGCGTGAAGTAGTAAGTATTGAGGCATGATACATCACATGTGAAGTATCGTCTTAATAATTCTGAATTTGAAATTTATTTTAAGGCCTTTTAGCATGTTAATAATAGGAATAATAAATTTCTTGTAATAGAAAGATGTCAAACTTTCAATTTTGTCCAAATCAGATGGTGCAGCACGTCGTTTTGGCCCCTCTCGAAATAAAATCCTGGTTTCACCACTGGATCAGGACGCCCTACAACACAAAGAACGGAGAGTATGGTAAACACTGTGACAGTCGCCTTTTTGAAGTTTATCTAGTGGACAGATTTCAGCCGACTTTAATTTGTCATGGCTCCATTAGATTATTCTTACTGACGATCCTGGAATGTCGAGAGTTTCTCGTGTGCTGAATGAGTAACATAAGGCGAATAGTGTTGCTGTGTGCAAATGAGTTACAAGAACGAGTTTGAAATGTAGGAAATGCTTTCAACTGTTTCCTGAATCACAGAAACAGTTCTGTGATGGCCATTTTTAATGCAAGTTTGATTTTCAAAGTCGGTTTAGGCAATTTGCAAACACTTTTCACAAAATGGACCAAATCATATATTTTTTGCATGGCAAGAGCACTAAAAAAATGTGTAGCAATGGAGGGAAGTATTTTGACAAAGGCCATTTAAATACATCAGAAATAGTTTGCTGAGGTAAAAATAATCTAATTACTTTTTGATCTGCCCTCGTATATCACAAATATGTAAATATAATCATTAGAGACGGGATGATTAGGCATTAAAAACCTGGAAAATAGGCAGGTAAATAGGCAGTGAAATAGATACTAAAATGAAACTCGAAATAATGAAGATAAATACTCAATAGAATTTTAAAAAAATAAATTCAAGTCACATATAATGTTGAAAAACTATAGAAACATATCTGTTTGTTAATATCTTCTTTTATTGTATATATAAAAACGATGCTCGACATGTATTCAATGTATATATTTGGTAAATACATTCTCTACAGCACTATATCACTACACATAACAGTCCCAATTTTATACACTATAAGTACATACACCAGTCCAAAGTTTTACAGCACCTTATCAATTCACATAGCAGTCCAAAGTTTTAAGACATCTTATCACTACAGTCAACACCTATATTTCTCGAAAGAGGCAAAATCCTTTCTTGAAATACTAAATTATATATATTCCCCCAATAAAGTCTTATTTTCAAGAAAATACATAGAATAGGCAACATTAGGCACTAAAGCAATTATTTAGGCAGGAATGGGTGAAATAGGCAAAATGAAATTGGCTTAAATTGAAACCATAATACCCCATATAAACTTTAAAACGTTATTTTTGATCATATCGTTAATATTAAAGAATAGGCATTTAGCCTAACATCCGGTATCTAATAATAATAAAAAGCAAAGTAAAATAATAATAATAATAATAATAATAATAATAATAATAATAATAATAATAATAATAATAATAATAATAATGGCGAATTTAGAAAATACTAACTTTGCCATTCCACGGCTTGTCTAATTTAGTTGCTGGGGTTTAATGTGTCTATGTGGAGTTTATTGTTTTATTTCTTAAAAGTTTAATTGTCAAATGTGTAATGATTTCCGAGCTTATGTGATTTGGGAAACCTCGTTAAGCTATAGGTCCTCGTCTCATATAGCCTTGCAGCTGAAAGAGATGCTAAATTATAATCCAACCAACCAAAATATGAATACTACTTGTAATATATTTTGGCCCCTATTTGCAGCTATTTTGTCTTAGAGATTCGATAGTAACACCTAAACTGTTGCACAACACATTCTTCTGGAAAATTTTCCGTATTTCACCAGATGTTTTTCGAATTTGGAAATCCTACTACTTATTCAGGGAAAATACCACTATTCAGGCACGTAGTCAGCCCAAAAATGTAGGGGGGGCCCGGCTGAAGTTAGGGAGGGCAATCCAACCATATGATAGTTCATCCCCATATTATAGTTCTTTTGCAAGCCTACTGCAAAACTTTTAGGAGGCCAGCAAAAATTTTGGGGGCCACCCCCCTAGACCCCCCTGGATACGGACCTGCCACTATTTATTCTTTACCGATTTCAACCTCATACTAAATGAATGGCTGTGATGTCCTAAATATAATGTACGACATAGTATTACACATTAAAATCGAATAGTTGTAAGGGAAATTATCATGGAACTTTTTTTCTTTAATTTTTGGAGGGGATGAGTAATTAAAACAATATGAAGGAGCTAATATCACTGCTCATTTGTGACTAATTTTAATCTCAAGCACTGGAGATTATGGACAATGTACACTATATTGTATCTAAACCGAATTAATCTTAGAAAATTTATCTGGAACTCTTAAAGAAATGAAGGAAAGGGGATCCAGATAGATATATTTACATTAAGGGTCTTCACTACAGCGAAATTAAACTACCGCTAATTTTAGAGTTTTTCAGTAATATCTTCAAAACAAATAAAAATATTCGAAAAGCAGAAACGTAGTGAACTAGACAATACGATTTTGCATGTGATACAGGGTGCGGCACGTAAAACCGGCCCGTCGTAATATTCTGGTATATTGTGTTTTTGGCAACACTTAAATAATCTACCTTCCTACCAAGAGATGGTGTGTCGAGGTCGGGTCGACTTACGTGACCTGGAGCAGTCATGTGCAGCCGCAGCCAGTGAAACTTGTCGAAACCAGTTGAGAAAAAGGCCTCGTTGTGTTAAGCCGGGTGAGTGTCAGTGTGTGATAATGCCGTATTCGATACCCGAGCGTGTTGCCATTGTTGAAGTGTTCATTCTCACTGGATCTTTTTCGGGAGAAATTTCCAGAACGTTCTGTGCCAGCAAAAAGCACCATTCAGGAATTGATTGAAAAATGGCGGCGTACAGGATCGGTTCAAAATGCTCCCAGGAACAGACGACCATCTGTCTGCACACCTGAATTGAAGATGCAGGTGGAGGAGATAATGACAAGAAGTCCTCGAAAGTCAACCAGGAGATTGAGTCAGCAGGTTCATGCGAGTGAGAGAAGTTGCAGACGTGTTTTAAGGGGACTGAAGTTAAAACCGTACCGGATAAGTGTTCTGCAAGAACTGAAGGAGCTTAACCTGCAGAAGGGGGTGCATTTCTGTTCATGGCTGTTGAGCAATGTTGCCAGTGGTTTCTTGGATTCACTAATGCTCATCATGAGTGACGAGGCGTGGTTCCACCTGTCTGGGTACGTAAATTCCCAAAACAACCGGTATTGGTCGACAGAAAATCCACACGCAATCCATCAGGTACCCTTGCATGATGAGAAGATTGGTGTTTAATGTGCCATTTCCGCCACACGCGTTATTGGGCCCATATTCTTTGAGACGACAGTGAACAGTGACGTGTATATGGGAATCCTGGAGGAGTTTTATACACACTTGACCGAAGAGGAGCGTCAGTTATGTTACTTTCAGCAGGACGGTGCAACATGCCACACATCAGCTGCATCATTGTCCCTTGTGCATGAGATGTTTACACCAGAGAGGACAATCAGCAAAGGCTTGTGGCCTCCTCGGTCACCAGACTTGTCCACGTGTGACTTTTACTTATGGGGACTGTTAAAGGGAAGAGTATACGAAACAAATCCACACACAATTGAAGAACTCAAGACCAGGATCCAGGATGTCACCAATAGCATTACAACACAAGAACTGACAAGGGTATATATGAATATCCTCAATCGTGCTCACATGTGTGTTGAAGTGGGCGGAGGACACTTTCAGCACCTGCTGTGAAGGTGAGTAGTCACATTCAATACATTACCTTTCATTTATGTGTTATAGTTAATCATATTCAATACATTACATTTCATTTATGTGTTGTAGTTAATCATATTCAATACATTACATTTCATTTTATGTGTTCACTTTACGGGCCGGTTTTACGTGCCGCACCCTGTACCTTTACCATAATTCACCTATCTGCTTTTGGTATGCCGCTATTTACAGAAACCGCAGAAAATACTAAATCCATCTACAGTTCCAAATCGAAAGCAGACTGGCTGGCTTATTACTGGCTTTATAGAGTGCGCCTTGCCACTTCTCAATCTCCATAGGTTTGTTGGTTGGATTGGATTTTAGCGTTCTTCTCAGCACTGAGGCTATATGAGAGGTGGACCTAGAATTAACGTGGGATCTGAACCCAGGTTCTCCGTGTTGAAGGCGCGTAACGTTAACCATATAGCCACGAGTCATTATCAGAGGCTGCTGGATAAGCACTGAAGATTTTGTGTCCCTAAAGGGAGTCAAACCACATACTCTTATAGAAAATAAAGTATGAACGTCCAATTTGTTGTTAAAAAAAAGATATATTCGTATATATCAAAGGTAGAGAACAATTAAGCAAAACAATTAAGATAGCAAGCGTACACGATGAGTTACCTATACCTTGTCATTCAACATTTATATGTTTACGTGTTTATCTCCTTACTATGGTAATCACTAAAGCACTTTCTTTTCCTGTTTCACTTTGATACAAATATTCTGAATCTCCCTGAATAAACACAGCTTGAATAAATATATTTTAAGCTTAAAAATCATACCTACGATATTTCTTTCTTTTAGATGTACTACAAGAAGTATATTATATGCTTTCTAGATGACTAAAATTATCCAAAAATAGATTCAGAGCAACTGAATTATTTTATCAAATGTTTATTTTCACAAAGCCAGGGCCAGTCAGAGCCCACTCTACCATATGTGCAACACATGCATTTGCATGGGGCGGCAAAATCTGTCATAACTATATTATTTAAAATAAATATTTCTTGTTGGAAAGAGACTTCATGATGAACGTAGATAAAGTTACTAAGCTGACCTTCTATTTGAATACTACATTCATACATCATGTTTAGGTCAGGGGCGGATCCAGGACCGACTTCTGGGGGGGGCGGTGGGTTGTCATACTGCTACTTTTAAGGGCTCCAAACTTTGGGATGGGTTTTATTTATATATATAAAATAAGAAAGTTTTCTCTTCGGGGGGTGATTGCCCCCCCTTGAATCCGCCTCTGGTTTAGGTCGCGTTAGGTTAAGGTCACATGGACAGTGCTAAACAGCAAGTGGTCAAACCAATCCCAGCATGAATTGCTTGATTGTTGTCAAATACTCGAACTCAATTTCGAACAGTAGCAAATACCTGTTCCATTTAGTTAATAATCACTATTTTGGTATGAAAACTAGTCTTGTATTTGTCACATACGAGTTTCTTATCATTGAAGGTGGAAACAAGTTTTTTTGTTTTTAAATTTAACAGATGTAGAAGAAAAATCAAGAAATAAAGCTAAAAGAGGTAGTTCCACTGGAATTGCAAACTGATATATTGAGATTGAAGATCGGTATTGAATTTTATATAAAAAAGATTACCATCTTTCCTCTGCAGGTGTGTTTGCTTTATCTTTCACTAACGCAATAGATTATTATTTAAATAATAAAAAAAACAGACACAACGTGATTGTATTTATAGGGTTTAGGTGTTTCTGAATGCTAATGCCCTTTTACTCCTCTTCATTGTTTATGATGGGGTAGCATACTTGATTTTTTCTTTCTGGGGAAGGGGGCGGCAAATGATGCTATTGCACGGAGCGATAAATTACCTAGTGCTGGTCCTGGGGTCAGTGGCTTAGGCTTGTAATCCTCTTGGAGACGAGATAATGTGGTATTGAACGGCCTATACTGTCAAAGTAGATCTTGTATGGTATATGCACCCACCAACTACAGTAGATCAACCTCCGATTGTGGTTCTGTTCTTGTATCTCAGCGTTGAATGTAAGGATGCAAAAGCAAAACACAAAAACTCTCATCTCCATTAAGATCTTCTCGGCCTCAAATTCCTGAGTTCCAAACATGTTGATCTCATTTATTTATTCATTAAAACTTTTTCTATCTTTATTACAGCCAGTTTAACTTCAAAATACAGATATTTCAATATAACAGAGTACCATTTAAAAATGGGCTCCATATGGAACAGTATTATACACCAACGCAGACTTGTGGAAACACTCCTACTCCAATAATCCAAATCACTGCTACAAGATTGCCGAAGGCCTTACGTGTTGTGACGTCATGGAGCTTGACGGGGGAAGAGGAAACGGTGTTTTCACCTTTCGAAGACGTTCGTAAGCAGCCAAGAAACCAGCCTCCAGTTGCTCTTGAGCTTACAGAGTGTCTTGTTGAGGTGGTTTGTAATGCCTTGGTGATTTCAACTGTTTTATATGAAAGCAACCTAAGGAGACGTCTTTCCGCCCACTGCCAGTTGGCGGTATGGCTCAGAATCAGTGAGTATCTACTGTAACACTGTTTTTTCTTAAAATATATAAAATGCTATGGCCTTGATAAATTACATCAGCATGAAAACATATTAACATATGTGCATAAAAACTGGTAAATTGTATAGATTGTTTGCAAACATGAATTTCATACGAGGACAACTGCTGTAAAGTAATTTGATATTAATAGTCAATACGGATAAAACTTCCAATTGCATTGTAGTTACTGAAGGTCAAATGTAAAATCTTTTGTAGCAATCATACCACGAATTGGTTTTGAGTAATTATTTTTCCTATACCGGTACGTAAGCGTTTACAAATAATATTTATCTAATACGTGATTTAACTTTGTCAAACAAAAGTCGATCTCGTGTAGAAACCATGCATGATTGCTACAACCAATTTCATAAAAGCTTGCGAGTTTATGTTTACAATTTAGTACTTGGTATACATAGGTCGTCAAATAATAAGAGACAATTGAACAATGGTAGAAACGAAATGTAAATATAAGGTATTGTTTACTTGTAATTGCCCAGGCACAGTTTCAATGTTTATGATCCATTTCCAACGCTAGTGTTACAGAATTCGCAATGTTTATAAACATGTTTCTGATAATAGATTTTAACATCGACGAAAGAAAAGAAATCATGAAAGATGATTGCCATGATTCCTTCCTTGAATTTTTCAAGCAGTATCGACATTTTCAAACTGAACTAAGATTATAATCGTAACTTTAACACTTTTCTCTTTCCCTGCAAAACATTTTGGTTATAACATAATTGGAAGTAAAATGTGTCAAGGCTAAAGTACAAATAACCAATCGCCGTTGTTAATTTCAGTTTAAACATGGGGAAATCGTTTAAATTTAATTTGAAGTTGAATCTTGCTAAGTCCCATAAGCAGAGACAGCTACACCAAGCTGTGGAACATACAAGATGACATGCATACAATGGCGTACGTAGAATTTTATCAAAGGGGGACGAGCACTTAATATCACATCCCTTCAGGGTAAGGGTAATTTTCGTAGAATTTTTCGTAATATCTTGCTCAAGGAGATTTTAAACCCCGACACTCACCCATTGCGTACGTCACTGCATGTATACCCATATGCAGTGGCGTATTTAGGGGGGCTTCCGGACTTAAGCCCCCCGAAATCTTACTATAGTAAAGTATATGAAATATTTTGCAGAATTTTCACACTTTCAGGCAAAGCCCCCCCTCGAAAGTTAGCAAAGCCCCCCCGAAACAAAATCGTAAATACGCCACTGCCCATATGAATTGGTTAACTCGCATAAATGTGGGAGCACAAAGAAATAATCATTTTTTTGTGCTCCCACATCTTCGTCTAAGCTATCTTATGTACACCCTTACACATGTTTTTCGATGAAAAACAAAAATAACAATACTTTCGCTTATTTGATTTGCATGTAACTAACACAGTTATCGGCAATATTATGTAACGAAAAGAATTATGAATAGCAGCTATAAACAGATCTTGTGATGTTATGAGAATTCTTTTATATAATAGAAGGAAAAGCATTGATATAATTTTTCTGTGGGAGAAAAAGATTCTTTTTTTACTTAGTAAGAAATCAGTTTCACTTCGTGCCCACGCAGTTACACTACAAGTGCCGCCTTCTTTATGTTAGGTGTAGTCTTCAAGCACACAGAGCGGAATTCCACGAGTCAATACATACAAATAAGGACATATCACTAATGTAAACAGTTCAAGGGCATAGCACCTTATCTTCAGAGGAAGTTCCAGTGCATATAGGAACAATTGTGAAGATATGATGGCAAAAATTAGGAGCAATTTAGCATAAAACAAACAACAGGAAGAAACATTTGCATGCATCTGTAGTTATAGAGCTCCACCCAACGTGACGCTTGATGTAATACGTCAGTTATTCTGAGTTCACGCTGAGCGAGAGAAAGTAACAGCTGCTGTAACGTATTCATCATTCCTGTTTCATGGGTGCCTGCAGAAAATTGTCAAGGGGGGAAGGAAAATTTTGCAAGGAAGGTTAAATACGCATATAATCCGTAAGATTACGGTAGAAGATAACATAGTGACATGTTGTACACTGCTGGTAAAATCTTATACGAGCTAAATCCAAGCTCCTCTCCCCACCCAGGCGTTTACGGAATTTTTGAATATTCAATACTTACCTGAGATTTTATATTAATGAAAAATATGAATTATAATATTAATATGTTTTATGTATTAATTTCATTTTCCAATCTTTTTCTATTTATTCACTTAGTAATTTTACTGTAAATAAATCTATGAAAGGTTTTAGTATGAACAACGTATACATAGAGCCGGCCCTAGACAATTTACCGCCCCGTGCAATTTCACAATTCGCCGCTTCCTCCTTTCTCCAGAAAGAACAAATCTTTAAAGCTACGATTTTAAGTATGCTACCCCATTATGGACAACGAAGGGGAGAAAATGCACTCGCACTCAGAAAGACCTAAACACTACAAACAATACAGTCTCATTGAGTCTGATTTTTTAAATCTATTGTGTTAGTGAAAGATAAAACAAACACACCTGTAGAGGAAAGATGGTAATCCTTTTTATAGAATTCAATATCGAGCTTCAATTTCAATATATCAGTTTGCAATTTCAGTAGAACTAACTTTCTTATCTTTGTTTCTTGATTTTCCTTCTACATCTGTTATTTAAAAAAAAAAAAAAAGAACTTGTTTCCACTTTCAATTATAAGAAACTTGTTTGTAACAAAGACAAAACTAGTTTTCATACCAAAACTGTGATGTCTAACTAAATGGAACAGATGTTCGCTACTGTTCGAGAATTAAGTTCTTGTATTTGACAACAATGAAGCAATTCGAACCCCTTCGTTGCTAAGCTTACGCGAATTTGCGTGGGATCCCCAGGTTCGATTTCCGGCGGCAGCTCATGTGGTTCGGATTCCACGTTAATCAGTAGATCCCTCTCATATAGCCTCGCTGCTGAAAGGGACGTTAAACTCAAAATCAACTCAACAATCAAACAGTTTATGCTAGGATTTATTTGACCATTTGCCTTAACACTGTCCATCTGAACCTAAACTAATGTGACCTAAACATGATTTAAGAATGCAGTATTCAAATAGAAGGTCAGCTTAGTAAATTCAAATACCATCATCATGAAATCTGTTTCCAACAAGAAATTTTAATTTTAAATAATATAATTATGACAGATTTAGACGCTCCTTGAAACGACCCTTTGCATACAGAAAGACATGTTCAATTTTCTCTGCAATACCATATTAACCCAAGTAACAAATTATGCACTAAAAGCTTTTTCTAACAAATAAACAGTAAAACATTCCTTAGTGGACACTTCTCAACAACGAATACCTTCACATACGTAGTTTTTTTTATCTTATACCTATATCTTGGGAAAGATATAGGTATTATTACGGTAAACAACCATCCATTTTATGTACACACTGAAATATAAACACAGGCAGTCCTCTTCTCCCCCAAACGCTTTAAACTTCTTCTGAACGCACAAATCTTATTTCATACATATTTTGCACACAAAATACTTTCTGCAATTAGAAAATAAATTTACGATATAGTACTACAGTAGACAGAAAATCTATTTCCCCCTAAATACCTTTGTCATAAGTGAATGAGCTGGTAAGCCACTAAATAGGACAGTTGAAAGTTTTGCTTGAAATTTTTATTTTCTCTGTCCAGAATAAAGTGCCTTAAACATTTTCAATGAACAGAAACAAGTAGCAGCGTCACGTGTACACTGGTAAAAGATTTTGGTTTACATGACATAAAATTTTCTCAATCAATATTTAAACCGGAAGTGGTAGTGGATTTCTACTACTTTCCCTTTTCGTGGAGAGATTAGAGTGGAGATGGAAGCCATTCTTGGGACGCTTAATTGATTGGGGTAGCACAAAACAGCTTCTCGCTGTCTAAAACCGTTTTTTTTTCTCTAGAGCAATCAACGTTAAAACTGGAAATGGTCCATTTCCGTTACTTCCGGTTTCAACAGAGGGTTAAAAGAGAAGATCGTACCTACTTTTAGAACAGTAAATCGATTCCAGAAGAACACTTATCTTTTATGCTTTATCTAGATCAATGTTGATACCGGAACTTGTATTGAATTTGTCACTTCCGGTTTTAGTTTAGAGGTAAGGATGGAGATGAAATGTATTGTTGGAACGTTAATTAATTGCAGAAAACAGCTTTACGATATCTATTAGAGTTTTCACTCTATGGTGATCAACGTTGAAACCGGAAATGGTTAATTTCTACCACTTCCGGTTCGATTATAAACTCTATCAAGGAAATCTAGTGATAACTTTTGACCATTTATATGCTGGCCAAAATTGATGGTCATTCATCAAGTAGATTTTGAGATTACTTTGTGTCATGGACGGACGGACGCATATTTTTTTGTTCCCCGGACTAATGGATCAACATATAAATGAACATGGTAAATACATAAAAGACTTTGAAAAACCAAACTGCTTGACAATCGTAGAGAGCCAGTGTACGGTCAATGGGGGTCAGTTGCTGCCTGCCCCCACAAGTTATTGTTCTGCCTACAAGTAGCGGATTGGGATATTTTCAAGTGCCCACGCTACACCAAAATATGAAATTGGGCGACACGTTACTTTTGGGGCTACTTTTAGTTATCTGAGAACTATAACTATTAAGAAATGCGCAACTTTTTTACTTTCATATGTAAAGTCCTAAAGTATTATTATCAGTGGCGTATTTAGAATTTTGTTTCAGTGTTTCTATG